>NC_090923.1:1157988518-1158291548 GCF_040938575.1 Ambystoma mexicanum
ATGCAACTTTGCTTTAGCAGCCTACTAACCGATGTCCAACCTGAAATGATAGGCTTCGACAGGATTCATCGAGTAGGCCCGATACGCAATGAACCGGGGTCATGACCCAGAGATGTCTTAATAGCAATGACATCGTAGGGTTTGAAGGAAGAGGTGCTACACGCGGCAAGGATGAACGGGGATCTCACGATCAACGAGTCCCGCATACAGCTATACCAAGACCTCGCCCGAATCACCCTTCATAAAAGGCGGCTAATGCAACCAGTCACGAAAGCCCTTCGGACACACCAAATCAGATATAGATGGTTGCACCCATTCGGCCTTTCATTTACATGGGAAGGCAAACAGAGGAACATTGGAAACTGTGCAGAGGGTCTAGCCCTCCTACACTTGGAGGACTATCAGCAGGAGGCACCCGTGCGCCCTCTGCAAAACGCATCTGGCCAGTCTAGCAAACCATGGGAATGGTCAATGGGCAGAAGGCAAAGACGAGGAAGAATGGGTAGAATTGGTAACACCCAACCGGTTCAGGTTTGTGAACCCAAAAGCCCACCAGATCCGAAGGCAGCCAGACACACAGACAATGAGTGAAGCCCCACCTACAAGTGAGAAGACCTCAAATTGTCTCCGAAACACCTTCACGGAGGTAGGAGGTCAATCATCTTGGAACCGGGTCAGAGTAGATCTACTCCTGACCATTGCGAACTGGGGGGACCCTAGAGGCCTTACATCCGTTGGTTCAGCGGAGGACCCCATGAAGGGCTCAGGCCTCATATTCCCCCAGGATGGGGGGGATGGGAAGCGGGAGGGAAGGGGGAGGGGAAGTGGTCAAAGATGGGAAATGCAAGGAACCAAAAACAAGGAGCAAAGATAAGCCTCCTCTACAACTGGGTTTAACAGAAAGACTTCAGATAGAGGGTAAATTCTGTAGCAAGACACAAGACCCAATAAGCCGAACCCCATCTCCTAGAGTGCAATGTCAGAAGTGAACATAATCTCGCTTAACGTCCAGGGACTGAATTCCCCTGCTAAAAGACGATCGATTCTGAGTAGGCTGGAAACCATGCAAACGAAAATAGCGATCCTGCAGGAGACACACCTGCTCCAGCAAGATGAAAGAAGGATGCGTAGTAGATCATTCCCTCTCCAATTTTTTGCCTCAAGCCAGTCTAAAACGAAAGGGGTGGCGATACTTTGTAGCAGGGACCTAGACTTCCACAAACAACAGGTCTTGGGGGATCGGGATGGCAGATACTTGGGGGTGAAGAGTACCATCTATGACCAAATGTACACAATTATAGCAGTATATGTCCCCAATGAAAAACAGGACTAGTATATCCCCAAATTACTCCAGAAGATAGGGAGCTGGTGCGAGGGCAGAGTGATAATAGGTGGAGATTTTAACTGCGTTATGGACCCAAAAATGGATAAAACACTCCCCCGACAGCCGCAGACCAGCGAAATAGGCCCTGGGAAAACTCTTTAGAGAATTGGAGGTGATAGAGACGTGGCGGTTCTTCCACCCAGAAAACAGGGAATATACACATTACTCAGCAACACACAGAGGATATTCTAGAGTTGACATGATCCTGGTGTCTTCCACCCTGATCCCCCATGTCAAGGAAATAGAAATTGGGGTCCAATACCTTTCAGATCACGCCCCAGTGGTAGCCCGCATAGAACTACAGAAAACATCGTACAGGCCCGGCCACAATGGAGGCTGAATGAAACAATCCTGCGAGACGTAGCGCTTAGGGCACATATGGAGGAAGTCATAAGTAATTACTTCCTGGAAAATGACAATGGAGAGGTGGATTGGCGGGTTGTATGGGACGCGGGGAAAGCAGTTGTTAGGGGTGAATTCATAGCTCAAGCAACGCAATACTACAGGGAGAAAGCCCTTATAACACAGAAATTAGAAGAGGAGGTAAGGAGGCCACCAGGGGGCGCACAGGCAATGGCTGCCTGATCGCATCGCTCCCGCCGGAGCCGGTCTACCAGAGGGAATTGAGCCCCCCCCTGAGACCCCCCCGGGGCCCCACCCGCATTTACTGGCCGATTGACCCCCCCGGGCACCCCCGCAGCGAAAGAACGGAGTCTGCGGACCCCGGGGAGCCCGAGTTCGAGACCCGCGGGAGCCGCGGGAAAGCAAGATACGCGGCCCGCCCCGCCGCAGAACCAGCAAGGCAGTGCAGCTTTCCGGCGTTTCCCCCAGACGACACGCAGCAGAGGCGGGCGGAGCGCAAGCCAGAGACCAGCGCCGGAGGCGGGGAGCGGAGACGGGACGACGCGGTCCCAGAGAAAACCCCCGTCGGGGTTCGCCGGAGCCCCTCCTGCGCCTTCGGGCCCGGCCGCTGCAGAGGACGGGCCCCTCCTCCCCCGCCGAAGCTGAAGATCCACGGGCGGCGGGAGCGGGCCCCCATGGGGAGGCAGTGGATTCGTGCCGTGGATCGGAGGTGAGGAGGTGCGCTCGAGCGCCGGCCCCCCCCTCCTGCCACCAGCAGCTACCCGGGTGAGTGGCCCCCGCCGAGGGACGGTGGGGCGAGTGCCCGCCTGGAAGGATCCCTGTGGGGATCAATCCTAAGTGACAGGGGGACAGGAGCAGCAACCCCCCCCCGCCGAGGGTCCCAGGGGGGAAGGAAGGGGGGGAAAAAAAAAAAAAAAAAAAAAAAAAAGAAGAAAGGACGGGCCCCGGCCGGCCACAGTGACCCCGAGATAGGGTGTGAGGCCCCCGCCGGACGACGGTGGGGCGTGTGCCCGCCCTCAGTGAGGTGAAGCTTGCTCCCCTTCCCACGGAAGCGCCTGCGGCCCGTGCCGGGGAGGCCTCTCCTCCCCCCCCCCCTGAGGGGGGCGCAAAAGGCGGACCCCCCGCCCTCGGGACACACACCGGATGAGCTGGAGAGAGACCTTGCAGGGGTTCCGCTTTCAAGAAGCTAAGAGGGGCAACAACGGTTCGGGCCCCAAAAGAACCATGGCCCAGTCGGAGGATGCGGCTCCCCCCCCGTCAGCTATGGAGAGGGGCTTCGCCTCGATCCTACAAGAAATCAGGGACATGCGCTCTGACATAGCCCAAAAACTCGAGAAAATGGACCAGAGGGTGGAAAAGGTCGAAGACAGATTACTCCAGGTTGAGACCAACCAATCCTCATCAGTGACCCAAGACATACAATTTAAGGTGAGGCTGGAGGCCCTGGAAAAGAGAGAAGAGGAGAGAGCCCGACAGATGGACGATTTTGAGAATAGGGAGAGAAGGAATAACCTCAGATTTTTCGGGGTGCCGGAGTTGGAAGGAGAGACAGAGAGGGACGTCATCAGAGCAGTGCGGGACATCATCACCCTCCTATTCGCCGATGAGATGACCACCTGTATTCGACAGGGTGCATAGGGCGGGGGGCAGACCGGGGGGCCCCCGGTCGATACTGGTCAGGTTCCACTACTACTCGGAGAAAATTAAGGTGCTGGAGGAAGCCAGGAAGGCCAGAAATATCACCTACAACAATGCTCAGGTCTCAATATTCCAAGACCTTTCCGCCTACACGCTAGCCAAGCGGAGAATGTGTCGCCCGCTCACGCAGTTACTCAAGGAGAAGGGAGTGCGATACAGATGGGGCTACCCCTTCTCCCTGACTTTCGAATACATGGGTCAAAGAACCACCCTGGTTACTGAAGAGGACATCCGGGGTGCCCTGCTGGAATATGCAACGGACACGAATGACGGGAGGGGCCCGTCGGGGCCGGAGAGGGCAGGACCTAGTGGACCCGGCCCGTCGGGGGAAAGGAGGAGGCGAACCGGCGCACGAAAGTTCAGGAAAATGAATACGCCATCACCAGCTAAAGACGGGGAGAGGAGAGACCCGGATGACTAGGAAAGGGATCGCTGCACACAGGTTGGGACAGCTCAGTCAGGAGCAAGTGGGCGTACCGATTCCTACGCCCCGACGAACAGCAAGTATACGGGATGTATTGAAGGGGTGGGGCCCTGGGGGGCCCGGGGGGCTCAGGAGGAACAGCTTCCAAAACGATCGGCCCGGCCAGGGGAGCGGGCTGGTGGTTCGGCCAAAAGCCAGATATGGCGGGACAACTTGGCTGGACGCCGGGGAGGGGGGAGGGGGTCAACGCGGGAGTTTGGGGGTTTCAGTTTGGGGGGGGTCTGGGGGGCAGTTGGGGATTAGTTACAGGCCCTCCGGAAGGGGTGGGGAGGGGGGGGGTGCATAGGATCCAACCAAGGGAGTATCCAAACACGGGTGGTGTAGGTGAGCCGACACGGAGAACGGAACCGCTAGATGACGGCTGAGGGTCTGCCAGCCCTGGGGGTGGGCACTCTCAATGTACGGGGCCCCAACACCCCCACGAAGAGGTCCCTGGTCACTAGAGAATTCAGAAGGACCGGCCTTGATATCCTCTTCCTGCAAGAGACTCATTGGGCAAGAGGAAAGGAACCCACGATGAGGGGGGGAGGTATAGGAGAGGTGTTCTGCGCGTCCCACAGGTCCAAGAAGAGGGGGGTGGCCATCCTTCTGGGGAGAAACGTGGGCTTTGTAAAAGAGGAAATAGTGAAAGACCCGGAAGGCCGATACCTGCTGGTGCGAGGATCCCTACAGGGCTCACCGCTCACCCTGGCGGGGATTTACGGTCCCAATGAGGGCCAGGCCCAGTTTTGGGAGCGAGTGGCGGAGAAACTCAAGCTCTTTGTCCGGGGGGGGTTGGTAGTGGGAGGTGACTTCAACATGGTAATCGACCCCGACTTAGACAGAAGGCGTGTTGGCCCTCAGCTCCCCAGGCCCACGGACGTCCACATGGCCCGGTCCTTCCGGAAGGTTAACGCAGAGTTGGGCTTGGTGGACACACTCCCCTCCCCCGGAACGGGTACTCCTTCCTACACATATTATTCGTCCACCCACTCGTCCTTTTCTAGAATTGACTACATCCTGGTGGACGAGTCCCTGCACTCGTATGTCTCAGGCCACAAAGTTGACCCCGTCCCCTGGTCGGACCACGACCTGGTTCGAACCACCATAGCAAGGGGCTGGCTAAACGACCGCAGAGGGAGATGGAGATGTAATGATTCCCTGCTGAAAGATGAGGTCCGTGCCCAAGAGGTGCTAGAGGCTATTACGGAATTCTTTGAATTTAATGACAATGGCGAGGTGGGCCCACACACCCTATGGGACGCCTTCAAGGCCACAATAAGGGGCTTTCTCATCAAAATGAGCGCCCAGGCCAAAAGAGTGAGGGAAGCCCAGGAGAAAGCCCTGAGGGGGAAAATTGCCCAACTACAACCAGTGGGGCCCCGAACGGCCCCCTTGGACCACGGTCGGCTCGAATCACTAGCCGACTATCGGCTCCAGCTGCGAGACCTCCTCTTACACAAAACGGAGCGAAGCCTCCAACTGGTCAAGCAGAAGTATTACGAAAAGGGGGACAAAGCGGATAGAATCCTAGCCTGGAAATTGAGGGAGGTCCAGAGGGAAAGAATGGTAAAGGCAGTGAGGAGTGAGGAGGGGACCATGGGCCATGACACTCCCCACATAGGAGAGGCCTTCCGGAGATATTTTGAAAAACTCTATACCTCGGAATGTGGCGGGCGGGACGAGGAGATAGAGGGGTTTCTCAACTCGGTTCGGATACCGTCCCTGTCCGGGGAGATGGCCGAGGGACTGGAGGGGCTGGTGACAGAGGAGGAGGTGGGCAATGCTATTAGCGGGATGAAGGCGGGGACCACCCCCGGGGAAGATGGCTTCACAGTGTCCTTCTATAAACGGTACCGCTCTACTCTGGCCCCACACTTAGCAAAGGTTTTCAATGCAGTATTAGAAGGGGGGACCCTCCCGGACTCCATGATGGAGGCCATAATTGTCGTCCTTCCCAAGGAAGGTAAGGACCCCACTGATTGTTCCTCATATCGCCCTATATCTCTACTAAACACTGATGTCAAGGTCCTTGCCAAAATCATTGGGAAACGGATGGAGAAGATCCTGCCGACACTGATCCATGGAGACCAGGTGGGGTTTGTAAGGGGTAGGCAGGGCTCAGACAACATCCGTAAAACCATAAACTTGATCCACCACGCCCAGAACTCCGATCTTGACGCGAGCCTCCTCTCTCTGGACTCGGAGAAAGCGTTCGACCGGGTCGAATGGCGATATATGGAGCTACTCCTGCAGAGAATGGGATTCGGTGCGCACATCAGGGGTTGGGTGATGGCTCTTTACAGAGCTCCGAAGGCCAGGGTACAAGTGAACGGCAGGCTGTCGAACCCCTTCTTCCTCTCACGGGGCACGAGACAGGGGTGTCCACTGTCCCCCCTGTTGTATATCCTAACGATGGAACCCTTGGCCATAGCGGTGAGGTCGCTCCCGGAGATCAGAGGGATAATGAGAGGGGAGGTGGAATTTAAGCTTTCCCTGTTCGCCGATGACATCCTGGCGTACCTGGTGGACCCCGGGGCTTCCCTCCCCCCCCTCCTGTCCCTGGTGAATACATTTGGGCACTTCTCGGGGCTGAAAATTAACGCTTCCAAATCGGTCCTTCTCCCCATGCGGGTAAACGACCCAGCTCTGGACCCCGTGGGAACCTTTCACGGCATCACAGTGGGCAGGGTTTCTATTCGCTACCTGGGAGTCCTCCTCACCAGAGACCTATCCCAACTATCCCCCGCTAACTATGACCCGGCCCTGGCTAGCATTACCAGGGACCTCAGGAGGTGGAGCTCCATGATCTTGTCCTGGTACGGCCGCATGACGGCAGTAAAGATGAACGTGCTGCCGCGCCTGTTGTATCTCTTTACCTCTCTCCCATCCAACATTCCCGACCACCTCATGAGGACACTACAGAATGCGGTCCGAGAGTTTATCTGGCAGGGTAGGACCCCGAGGACTGCGAGGGCGGTCTTGACCCTGCCGAGGGAGGAGGGAGGGTTCGGCTTGCCTGACTTCCAGCTCTATTTCCGAGCCGCCCAGTTGCGAGTCCTCCTGGAGCACATGAGGGAGGGGATGCGCACCTACTGGTCTTACCTGGAGGACATGGACGCTCACCCCCTCAAGGTACGCGATCTTCTCTGGGCTCCACACAAGTTTATCCCGAACAGATTGAAATCCCATCCCACCTTGGGTGTCCTTTGGGCAGTCTGGAGGGAAGGCCCCCAGACGGCGCACCTAACGACGTGGCCATCCCCAATGTCCTCTCTCTGGGGACACCCGTTCAGATTAGGTAACAGGGGTTTTTCCAAGGCACAGGCATGGTCTGACGCGGGTCTGGAGTGGGTGGGACAGCTGTTCCGGGAGGGGGAATTCCTGCCCTATGAGGACCTAAGGGACGCCATTGGGCGGGGGTCTCTTTCCGTGTTTGAGTATCTACGCTTGAAGGGAATCCTCGGTGACCAATCATGGGGAGAGAACTTGAGGAGGCAGTTGACCCCCTTTGAGAAGTTCCTTGATATGGCGACCTCTAGAAAGGGAGCCGTCTCCGGAATGTATAGAATCCTCAATACTGTGAAATTGGTAGAACGGAGGGGCTTTCGCTCTTATTGGAACGATCTCGCAGGGGAGGTGATTTCGGAAGACGCTTGGGCTAGGATCTTCAAAATTGCTTTTCACGGTAATTTGTACACGGCAGATATGGAACATAACTTTAAGATTCTGCAGGGATGGCACAGGGACCCTGTGAAACTATCTAAAATGTTTACGGCGGTGTCCCCCGACTGCCCGAGGGGCTGCGGCCAGAGAGGCTCACGAGGCCACATGTGGTGGCACTGTCCGAAAGTGCAGGCATACTGGGCAGAGGTGAGGGGCTGGATGGCTGAGGTCACGGAGGAACTGCTTCCCCAGGCCCCCCTGACGGTGCTGTTGGGCCTCCCGCCAGAGACCTCGGACCTCTACAGGTACCCCAGAATGTGGGAAACGATGCTACGGGCGGGGAGAGTGGCATTGGCACAGAAATGGAAGAGCCCGGAGACCCCATCCAAGGCTGACTGGCTAAAGAAATTGAAAAACTTGTTTCTAATGGACAAACTAACGGCCATGGTGAACAACGACTCTGGGTCATTCCTTGAAAATTGGCAGGGGGTAAGGGAGGCCTGGGGATGGGATGTGCACTGAGGCCAGGGGGGGTGGCCGAGCGGGGCTCGGGGGGACTAAGCCGAAAGACTGGACCATAAAGTACCAGGGCCCCCCATGGGCGGAATGGGCGCCCACGGCCCGGGGACATTCGGTCGGCCGTCGGCCGTCGGAGAACACCGACGCTCACATTCACTACCAAAGTAATGGACGCAAAAGAAAAGTCCAAATCTCCCTATGTTATGGATCAAGTTGGTAAAACGAGGGGTGGGGGGAGGGGGGGTTCGAAGAGGGGGGCGGTTGGGTGGGTGGGGGGGGAGTTTGCTGGGCAAGTGCACCGTGAACAACTGATGATTACAAATATTGCCTGCTTGTTATACTCTTTAAAATGCCAATAAAACCAAAGTTTTAAAAAAAGAAGAGGAGGTAAGAAATGCTGAAAAGCTCCATAAGACCCGTCAGACGCCCAGAGCCTGGCGAGACCTCAAAAAAGCTAGATCCAAACTCGAAAACCACATGGCGGACAGAACAGCGCAATTGCTTTTAAATACTATGCAGTCATAATACATACACGGGGGGAAAGCGAGCAAATTCTTGGCAGCCAAATTACGCAAACAGAAAGCGCGCAACCACATTACCCGGTTAAGAAACAGTAGGGGGCATTACAAACGGGAGATAATGAGAAATTAGAAACCATGGTCCACTTCCACAAAAACCTGATGTCTAGTGGGAACCTAAACGCAGCGGATCAAGTGTCCTATTTGTCGGCCGTACAATTACCACAGATCTCCGAACAGCAGAAAGAACAATTAGGTGCCCCTTTCACAACACAGGAAGTGGGTGACGCGATAGCAGCACTGTCCAGGGGAAAGGCACCCGGGCCCAGATGGTTTGGAGAACAGGTTCTACAAAGTTTTCCTCACCCAACTGACAACTCCCCTCACACATCTCTTCAACCTAATTAGGGATAAGGGAGCTGTCTCAAAAGACATGGGACACTCGGTCACAATTCTTCCCCTAAAGCCGGGGAAAGACCCGGTGGAATGCTCCAGCTACCGCCCCATTGCCCTCCTCAATACTGACGCGAAACTGTATGCAAAAATACTCGGAAATCGGTTGGCGACAGTATTGCCTGAGATAATTCATGCAGACCAGGGGGGTTTCGTACGGGGAAGACACACTCAGGATAATGTCAGGCGGGTAATAGATATCATAGACTGGGGCACCAGAAGCGCACAGAAATTCGCTATCGCCACACTTGATGCCACACGGGCATTCGATAGCATAGACTGGGAATACATTCGGCAGGTGCTAGAAGGTTTCGGCTGTGGGCCAACATTCACCAAGATGGTGCTGGCTAATTACCAGTTTCCATCCACACACCTAATAGTAAACGGCTATACATCAGAAAGACTCAATATCCAGAGAGGTACTCGGCAGGGGTGCCCCCTCTCCCCCCTTATATTTGCCATGGCAATGGGGCCATTCGCCCACAGGATTAGGGAGAACTCAGGTATTAAGGGAGTGCGAACAGGTGAGACCCAACATAAGATAGCCCTATACGCAGTTATGCTTTACATGGCAGACCCAATGCACACGTTACCCAATATAATTATAGAACTGCAGAGATTCGGAAAATTATCAGGGTTCACAATAAATTACGCCAAATCCAAAGCACTGAATATAACTGAGGGTAGAGGAAACATAACATACCTAGAGGGACGCTACCCCCTACAGTGGGGAAAACAGTCCCTGGAATACCTAGGGATCCGCATCACTAGATCCACAAAAAACCTGCTTAAAGCAAATATCACTCCCCTTTGGAAGCGCCTGCAAGAGGACTTACAGAGATGGGACCTCCAGGAATTAGCTTGGTTTGCTAGGATAGCAGCGATAAAAATGACGCTGCTACCCAGGTTGCTGTACGTGGTCAGCTCCACCCCGGTGGTGATCCCCCCAAAACTGATTCAGCAACTCCAAAAAGCCGTGCTCAAATTTATCTGGGGGAATAGGAAGCCTAGAATCCAAAAAAAGATCATGACGCGCCCAACCCTTCTGGGCGGGCTAGGAGTGCCGACATAAAGAGATATGTCTTAGCTGCCCAATTGGCGCCAGCATTGAAATGGGCAGGCAGTGACCCCCTTCCAGGGTGGGGGGAAATAGAACAGTTCGCTACTGACACCCCACTACGTGTGCTTCCATTCCTTAGACCAAAAGCACGAGAGAGGGGTGGTATCCTACTGGAAGCGACAAAAACAACACTTCACAACTGGGACACGGCAATCCATGGCAGGGGGATCAAACTAGGTCTGGGTCCCATGTCCCCTATTTTACACAATCCGGATTTCTCGCCTGGGCTCCAACTGAGATTCTGGGCTGGCTGGCAGGGAGCAGACGCAATGTCCCTACGAGACTTGTACCAAGACGATGCCCCACTATCCTTTGATCTATGCAAACAAAGATTTGGCATCACTGAACAGCATAGATTTAAATATATACAAGTGCGTCACTGGATCTCGCACCCTGCAGTAAAAAGGGCCGGCCTACGCCCCCAGTAGGCTTAGAACTCAGGATATGGGAGGGGGCACAAGGAAAAGGGATTACCAAACTGTACAAGTTACTAGACAAATCGCAAGCAGGTGATACCCTCCAATACATGAAGGATTGGGAGCGGGACATGGGGGAGGAGATTACTCAGGAAGAATGGAGTCATATCTGGAGGAGGGCTCACAAACTATCCAAATCCACTGCAATCAAAGAATCAGCATATAAGTTATGCTACCGATGGTATCTGCCCCCAAACAGAATACATAAAATGAATCCCACTTACCCCTCAGACTGTTGGCGACAGTGTGGTGAAAGAGGTGACCTTTTCCATATGTGGTGGTCGTGCCCAAAGATAAAGGTGTATTGGAAAGAAATTCTGAGTTTAATCAAAGACATAACAGGTGCAGACCTACCACAATCCCCCAAGGTCATTCTGTTGGGGGCAGTGGCAGAAGGGACTTACGCAGCTTCAGGGAATAGAGCAGCCCTCATTACCCACCTACTAGCTGCAGCAAGGATGACAGTCGCCCAACGATGGAAAACAGTGGAAGGCCCTACAACCCCTTGGTGGTGGATGAAAGTATGGGGAGTTATGGCGATGGAGAACATTTGCGCCACAAAGCCAGGCACATACCTGAAATTCCTAGCCATATGGGATCCCCTTCAGGACTATGTGGGGGAAAGGGAGGTCCAATTCTTTAAACCCAGGATTTTAAGAAACATTCACATCAGATAATGACAGCAGAAGACATTGTGGAGGGAGAAGCTCAAGAAACTTTTTTTTTTTTTTGCTCTGGTTATCACCTTGATACAGTTTGGTTCAGATTTGCTCTAAGGACTAGAGGGTGGGATAGGGTGGGTGAGGGTGGGGGGTTCTCGGAAGGGAAAGTTGGAAGACAATAATAGTTTCAAGGCCAAAGTTCGGGTAGGCCAAAATAATATGTTTATACAGTCAATAATGGTTGTATTCCTGATGTAATCGAAAGTTAATTGTTGACTTACATGCTAAAATGATTGAATATAAAGTTGGTTAAAAATAAGGGAAGAGGGCGGGAAGGGTGGGCAAGGGTGGGAGGGGTCGAGAAAAGTATGAAGACAATACTAGACCCAATGACAAAGTTTCAGAATGTTGAATAATGGGTTCAAATAGGTAACAATGTTTATAACATATGTTGGAACTAAAGGCCAATGTTTGTCTTAAGTAAAAATGAAAATAAAGTTGGTTAAAAAAAAAAAAGTAATCTTGAGTGGACATTCCTTATGGCAATTGTGTCATTTATTGCTATACAGTGCATAGTGTCCATGTACTCCCACACCCAGTGCCCTCTGTCCCACTTTCATGTCACCCTCTGCACCCATGTGTTTTAGAAATATTGTCCAATCACAGACTGGCGCACAGCACGTTTCTCCTGTGCATCGGCACCACGATGATGTGCGCCCACATCTTCTTCTTCCCCTTCATCATCACCTGGTGGTTGCAGTTCAATGTCAGGGGGCAGGGGCACGTTCCGTCGGATACACATGTTGTGAAGCATGACACATGCCATGATGATCTTGGCCACCTTCTCATACCTGTAGAGGTGTGCCCCACCCGACATGCTAAGGCAACGAAAACGTGCCTTCAACAGGCCAAAGGTCTGCTCGATGAACACACGGGTACGGGTATGGGAACGATTGTAGTACTCCCAGTGCCTGTTCTGCGGGTTTCGGACAGGGGTGAGGAGCCACGGCTTCAAGGGATAGCCACTATCATCTGCTTGTGAGAACAAAAAGCTATGTGTTAGTCGATTCTTGATGGACAGCTGTACTCATCACACATGCCTGCAGATATTTGTTGGTCACATGCACATGTCCCTGGTTGTATGCACTCATTTTCATCCCCTCAATGTGTGCTGTGCCATGCTCTTATGGTGTGGATTGCATCTTCAAAATGATACATGGTGCATACTGCCTTGATGTTGCTCATGCATAGTAGACGCATACCGCTGTGTTTGTGATATATATGTGATGTGTAGTGTTCCTTATGATTTTCTAACTGGCTGCGTTGGCAGTAGTCTCTGCATTAATTGGCTTTCAGTGCTGATTATTCACATGGTGACATGCTGCACTTCTGTGGTGGTGGCCCTTTGACAAGCAGTGGATTCCCTTGGTGGTTTTCTTTAGTGCACTCACATGGATGCTTGTCCTGTGTAGTGATTTGCTGCAGACATTTACATAGTGAATACTCAAAGCATGTTGCTGGATTGTGTTACGGAGGGTGAGGTCCGACGATGGGTGGTGCACGTGTTGCGGGATGTGGGGTGGTTTTAAGTTTGGCATGTTGTGATAGGCGTGCAGCTTACTTCATTGCTATGGAAATTGGTTGTCATGTTCTGTTTGGGATGCTTTGGGGCACAGTGTTTTGGGATGTGCACATCGTGCTGTCACCACAACAATGACACCATGGTGGTGTGTGCATCTCTCCCCCCATTTTACTGCCATGTGCCTGTCATGCAACTTACCAAGCAGCCAGGCACGTCGGTCCTGCATGTCGCTCCACGTAGCGTGGTAGCGTGGAGTTCCACAGGACCATTGAGTCATGAGTTGATCCGGGAAATCGGGCACAACAATGTTGTTGATCTTGCTGGCGTCACATACCATCTGCACATTGATGGAGTGGTATAGCTTGCGATTGCGGTGCACCACCTCCATGGCATGCGGGACCACCAACTCCACGTGGGTACAGTCGAGAGCACCAATGCAATTTGGCATGCCTGCCAGTGCATGGAAGCCAACTTTTGTATCAAAGATCTCCTGGGGAGTCCGTGGTAGGGATATGTAGTCCCTTGTGTGCTTCAGGAGGGCATCCAGCACTTGGTTCATCATGCGAGAAAATAAGGGTTGTGATATGCCATGCATGTGCCCCACTGTGTGCTGGTAGGTGCCTGTGGCTAGGAAGTGGAGCACTGACACTACCTTCAGTAGAGGGGGGACGGCGGTGCGTATTTCTATGAGGCTGACAATGTCGTCGTGTATCATGTCCACAATGGTGGTGATGGTGTCCCGGTCCAGACGGTACAGGATGTGGATCTGCTCAGGGGTTAGGTTGAATGGACTGGCTCTGATGCAAGGGATTGGGGCTGCCTGCGTGGTACCACTGGCTGCACTGGTGGGGCTTGCTGGGCCTGTCTCACCCTCCTTCTCCTCCTGCGTCTCCTCTGTGGTGCCTGCTGTTGTTGTTGCTGGTGTAGTAATGCAAGCATGTCCTCCAGCCCCAGCATTGCTACTACTAGTGGAATCATTTTGGTGTGGGAAGGGGTGTGGTGTGGGGGTGTGCTCCTTTTGTGCTGGCCCAGACTCCATTGCCTCCACCTGTGCTGATTGTGTGCACCTGTTGCAGTTGGGAACACTGCACATTGCAGTTTACGGGTGGTTCGCGATGCCGGTATTGCCGGCATGCCGGTATCCCGTATTAGCGCCTTCATGATGCCACTATTTGCATGTTCGCCTGACTTGTGATGTCCTCCTGTTAGCGGCATCCTGGTATTCCCGGCCTGAAGGGCTGCGTGCCCGCGCCCATGCCTCTATTAGCGACGACGTTATTAGCGGCGCCACTAATACCGGGTTCTTGGGTCGGAATAGCCCGGAGCGGTATGCGGTGCCGGTAATACTTTACCGGCATCATTTTTCCATTACCTCCATTCTCTTAATGACCCCCTATGTCCCTCAACTCCTGCCGTTTACTTCTAGCCCTTGTGAGATCTTCCTCCTTCTTCCCCGCCTCCTTACCCTCCACTTTTTCCAATAAGCGTATCTCCCCTCTAAGGTTTTTGGACAACAGTGTTATAATCCTTTTCTTAACTGCTCCCTCTTTGATAATAAGGCCCCTCCATGTTGCTTTTGCAGCATTCCATACCATTCCCCTCTCAACTTCTCCTGTGTCATTGATTGAGAAGAATTCGTCAATTGCCCCCCTCATTCCCTTCGCAAAAACGGTGTCCTTGAGCAGGAGGTCATTACAGCACCAGAGAAATTCCCTGGGTTTCAAACTGGACCAAACCACTTCCATTTGTACAAAGTCATGATCTGACCAGCTGATTGGGGAATGTTCACAGACTCCCACCGTGCTGATATATTGCTGCTCCATGAAGAGGTAATCTATTCTTGTTCTGGAGCTGTGGACTGGTAAATAGAATGAGTAACCCCTCACTGCTGGGTTTGAATCTCTCCAGACATCAACTAGCCCTTGGTTCCACGTGAAGTCCATAAATCCTCTATTCACTGCCCCCCGTGCTCCCTGTGGGCATATGCCAACCACTATGGTCCATTTCCCTATCCGCCCACATGTTAAAGTCCCCCCCTATAATGAGGATGCCCTCTGTCCTGCCCATAAACTCCCCCATGGCTTCCCTCAAATACTGTATTTGCCCAATGTTTGGGCAGTAGATGGACACTATGGTGACCCTAGTGTTGTATATGGACCCCGAGACCACTAGCACCCTCCCATCCGTCTGGCCCCAGACCACTGGTTCGATGAGCCTTCACCTCCGGCTAAGTAGGATCCCAACTCCTCCCTTTTTAGAGGCTCCGGAGGCCCAAGAGACTAGCCCAATGTGGGCCTCCTGGGATGCGCCTCTCTTCCCCTAGTACAGTTCAGGTTTCTTGTACCAAGAGTAGGTCCAGGTTGTCATTTCTCAGTTGTCTACCCAGCAAGGAGCGTTTTGTAGGGGAATTAAGGCCCTTCACATTTTTCGAGTCTACCTTGAGGATCTCCACCTGGCCCTCAACATTAGGGACACCATTCAAAGCTACTTTATTGCCTCTTGACCACTCAGCGCCAGGAGGTAAGGTATCTGCCCTTTGTACTCCAAGCGTGCCTTGCCATGTACTGATTCTTAGGTCCCCCCTCCCTCCCATCCCCTTTCCCCCCCTAAGCTTTACCTTTTTGGAGACGCCCACCCCAAGGTGTGCCGCTAAGGAAGAGAACACCGCTCCACCCTTGAATCACATATCACCCCACCTCCCCCCAGTGGGAAACACGCACTTTTGAACCCCCATGATTTGTAAATCAGGAATTCTCTGTTTATCATTTCTCATTCCTCTTCTCCTCATGGGGAGGGGTGTTCAGCTTCTTGAATTTCTGCCGCCCTGCATCTTCTTCTTTGTGGCCTGTAGGCCCGCGGGCCTCCGCCGGTGTTCCAGGGGTGCCGCCCCCACCCCTTCCACATCCCCGGATTCTTCTTCACCTGTGATGACCTGGAGCACCTGGAGGGCCTCCTTCCCACTGGTCACTCTGTAGTCCACTTCCCCCGTTCGAAAAATCAGTGCGAAGGGGAAGGACCAGCAATATCTGATGTCCTTCTCGGAGAGCCACTGTGTGAGCGGACAACACACCCTGCGACGGGCCAACGTCATGGCTGAGAGATCCTGGAATACCTTGATATTGTCGCCTTCGTGGAGGAAGCTCCCCAGATGTTTCGCTTTTTCTAGAAATTCCATCTTCTCCCTATATCTGAGGAAGCGTACCACTATGGAACTTGGGCCTCTGCCTCCTCCCACTCCACCTCTATGCGCCCTTTCCAACTGTACTTCTTTGCCTCCTTCCAGTGCAAGTAGTTGGTGTATCAGGCCCTGCACTTTTTGTCCAACTTCCGTCGCTGACTCCCCTTTCTGTTCACTTACTCTGAGAATTCATGGGTTATTTCGCCTCTCTCTATTTTCCAGGTCGTCCAGCTTCAATAGTGTTTCTTCTTCCCTCAATTCTAAGTCGGTTGAACGTGCTTCGTACTTCATATCGAGGACATCCATTTGCAGGTGGTTGTGCTCTTGACGCTCCATCTTGTCATCAAGTTTGTCGACCCTGCCCTTGAGATCGCAGATTAAGGCTTAGATTTCTGTCCTTATGGCTTTGATCTCTTGGGAAATTTCCTTCATGTCGTCCCTTGTCAAGACGGGGGCAGGTGCGTCCTCCCCCGACGCCATTTCTTGAGAGGTGGAGGGGGTTCCCCCCTGGTTAGTTCATGTGGGCCTTCGGAAGCGCTGCAGCACGTGGATCCCCGCTGGGGTCTTATTAGTCATAAGGGCTTGTCCCTGCTTCACCTCCAGGGCGATTCCTTGATGCACAAACAGGGTGAAGTTCCCTGGCTCCTGGGGCCAAATGCCACTGAATGCGGGAGGCACGGTCCTCCGCCCTTTGTATTTTGGTGAACCCTCGGTCTGTAATGCATGTCTTCCAGGAGGTCTGAGGCCCAATGCGGAGGCAGAGGCATCAGTCAGGTCCCTCACCAGCACCCGGACAAGGGACATCCTGGGCCTCCAAGTTCGAGCGATGTACTCGATTGTGTGCCCAGGGTGGAGCTCTTTTCCAGACAGAGTCGTCTTACTCCAGCGATTTGCCTAGGTAGCGGGGTGTTCCTTCCCTATGGCGGTCCACGGCACTGGTGTGGGGGTGTTACCACCAACATGTGTGTCTATGTCTCTCTTTGTCCTTGCAGTGATGTCCCCAACTATTTATGGGGCGATCCCACGTTCCACGTGGCTCCTGGGGCTCCCCTGTCTCTGGTGACTGGGTTTGGGTCTGGGGCAGCAGGGAGCTGCTTCAACAAGTTTTTTTTATTTTTTTTATTGTGTTTGGTTTATTTACTTAAAAACCTTTACAAATGATTTATCAACAAATTTACATAATAAAATGTCATTAAAATAAAACGAATACATTCTTATATATCTATCAAAACTTCATCACATTGTCATTGACTATATGACAACCTAAAAAGTTAAACCAAAATAAACTCTGACTGTTTACTATACAAACATTCATCATTTTGAATAATCTACAAGACTCTTGTAAACCATATCACAAGAGATACCAAATCAGCATTGAGTGAAGATTCCTTTAAAACAGTTAAGTTATTTCCACATTTAAAATGGCGAAACATTGCGTATTTAAGCTAAGTTGATAATAGGACTCCTTAAACATTATTATTATTATTATTTTTTATCCATTATCTTCATTTTAATTTTTGCCCACTTTAGAAATTACGATTACATACCCAAATGACATTCATCTAGTTTCACCTCTATGATTTCAAGTAGAACGATTAGTTTGAGAATTAGATTTTGACTGTACCCTTCCATACAGCGTTTCCAGAGGGATTCCTTTGCAATATATGATTTATTTAGGAGAAAGTGCTCAAATATCCGTGTGCGTGGCTCTTCAAAATATGTGCAATAGATTACTGTTTTAGGGTTTCAACAAGTGTCTCTCGGATTTTGCAGTGTGTCCCTCTGTTTCACCATTATCCCTCTGTGACTTCGTAGTTCGGTCCTGTAGGATGGGCCGGCACCAAGGCCTCACTCCCGAGTCCCCCAGAGGGAGTGCTTCAGGCAGCCACACCCTGCTCTGTGGCCTCCGTGGGCCTCTACCCTCGGTGCCACTGTGGCTTCCGGGCCTTCCCCCAGTCAGCCCGTGTGTGGTTACACGCTTGTGTGCACTGTGCTAACTTTCCCCCTTAGGGGTGGCAAGAGTTCAGGCCCCCATGCGGTGACTGGAATCACCTGTTGGTGTGTGTCTTAGAGGGGACCTTGTGGGGGGGGGTCCACCCTATGGTTTTATGTGGGATTTATGTGCCTTTCTATTTCACCCACTGGGCCCATTTCATCTTTGAGTCCCTTGCCCACGGAGCTCTCTGCAGGGCCTCACCCGTGATGGGACGGGCACGTGTTGTTCACTCCTCCGAATTGGCTCCTAGAATGTGATTCTGCCCGTGTCCCTTCACCTGTCTCCTCACCGTTTCCGAGCACTCCTTTGTGGGGCGTATGGCTGTGATTCCTCTGGGTTCCTTCCTTGCCTGGCGTTGTCCCTCTGCTGAGGGTAGCAATCCAGACGTGGGGGCTGAGGCGGTGTGGCTGACTCTTTTCCCACCGCAGCTTGGGGTCTGTTGCGGCTTCCCGCTCTCGCTGGGAGTCTACCGGCGTGGGATCCTCAATCTGCGCACTGCAGGTGCATTGCACTGCACTGTTGCAACCGGGGGTTCCCGCGTTGCTCACGGGTTCCGGGGCCCAGGGTCCGCGCCTCGCCTTCTCTGCCCTCCAGTGCGTGGGGACGACCTGGGTGCCCAGATCAGCCCTGATCTTTGCTCCGGGGCACCGGGTGGTGGCTGCGCCTCGGATGTCCTTCCTTCCCAGTCGAGGGAGTCTGGGACCTCTATGCCACTGGCGCTGGGCCCGGATTCGCTTTCCGCTCCCGCATTGTTCCCCGGGGGCGCCTGCCCGAACACCAGCTTGGGTACACCTCTGGGGGGGGGTCTCTGTTATCAACACTGGCGGTGCCCACGGGGCATCAGCAGCCCATTCTCCACCGGCGGGAGAACCAGCTTCAGTAGGCCCAACTGGTGCTAGCGGAGCGACGTGTTCACTCGTCCATACTGGTACGTGCCCCCTAGCAGTCTCTATCCTCTTTTTAAAAATAAAATTTGAAACTTTATTTATGCTTGGCAGTCACAGAGTACAGAATCCTGAAAAGGATACATCAGCAGATCACGCTTTCAACATCGGTACATGAAATAACAGATACATACATCCAGTTTCGCCTCAAGATG
This sequence comes from Ambystoma mexicanum, assembly GCF_040938575.1. Classification (NCBI taxonomy): domain Eukaryota; kingdom Metazoa; phylum Chordata; class Amphibia; order Caudata; family Ambystomatidae; genus Ambystoma; species Ambystoma mexicanum. Next base: position 1,158,007,696 of record NC_090923.1, read on the forward strand.
CCATACTCTACATGCGCTTGCCACCCACAGGGCCATCTTTGTTCCCCCCTGCCCCCTTTGTGCAACACTTTCATCATAAGACTTACAGCGAGGATTTCTGGGCCAGGTATTTTCCGAATTCACCCCATATGTCCTTGACATACTCAGAAGCATCCCAATATAGACCTCCTCCCAATTCTTGGCCCACTTCAAGTCCGTCAACCACTCCTTAGTCTTCGGTGGGGTTTTGTCCTTCCACTTCCGCATATACACTGTTTGGCTATTATGCACCCCATATTAAGGAAAAATCTAATCTGCCTTGCTGGGATGACCGTCCACAGATCAAATAATGTCCCCATGGGTGAAAATGAAACAAGTAAGCCTGCCACTTCAGATAGTGTATTAAGCACATATGTCCAAAATTCACATAGCTTACTGCAGCCCCACAGCATGTGGAAGTGACGTGCATTACCAAGGTTACAGCTTGGGCATCCATTGTCCGCTGTCTGGTCTGTTTTGCCAATCTTATCAGGAGTATAGTACAGTCTGTTGAGAATCTTGTTTTGCATCAGTTCAAACCTGGATTTCAGCGATACTGTTTTGGTGAGCATACACATCTGATTTCATTGCTCATCTGAGACGTCTGTACCCATGTCTCCAGCCCACCAAAGTCTTACCCTGGGATTCAGCAGCTCTACCTTACTCATTATCATTCTATATAGTGTGGCCAACAATCTTGATTTGGATATATACATAGGGAGTTCATTCTCAGGGGGCTCAAGAGGGTAACCCCCCCCTCCACCACCATGTAGAAACTGCAACTCTCAGCCTGTATGGTTGCAACATTTCCATCGCTGTGCCCTTGTGTAATGTTTCCATGTTTGCGGTGTAAGGAATCTGCCTTCAGGGAACACATCGCCCAAAGCCCTGTATACCATCTGTCTCCAGTGCGGGGGAGAGGCCAGGGAACTTCCACAGTGGCACCCACCAATAGTACAGGTGCGCCACCCCAACCTTCGCAAAGAAAGCTTGCCATGCGGTCACTGCAATGAGTACCGGGCCATAGTGGCAGTCTTTATACTTTGTGTCTAATATCATTGTTCTGGTGTCAATCTTGCCTGCCGCCAACTTTTAAACCTTAACATGTGGTGGGGCGCTCTCACTCTTGTACCAATAAGAGTCAAATTGCGCTTGGGCCGCAAATCATTATATTTCGAGGTGTGGCGCTGCAATTCCTCCTTTATCATATGGTAGTGTAATTTACAACCTTTTCTTTCAAACTGCACCCGCTTGCCGCAAGAATTGAAGGAGGGACCCATGGATCCTGGCAAAGAAGGTTTTACCCGGCCAAAGGGGGACATTGGTGAAGATGTGTAATAATTTGGGGAGAAATATAATTTTAACTAGGGCCAATCTACCTGCCAGCGAAATGGGTGCCAGTTTCCACCTACTTATTTTGTCCCCCACATATCGCTCCTGGGCAGCATAGTTACCCTGAAATAGTGTGCTCTTCTCCCTTGATATAATGATCCCCAGATTTTTGATCTGATCAGGTGCCCATCTCAGGTGAATGTCCCAGTGTAGTTTCCCTGTGGTGGCTGTTCGCGGGGAGATTTCAGATTTTGTGTAGTTCATCACAAAGCCTCAGTACTTTCCAACGCGTGTAATATCGTGCATTATCAGATCAAGATTCACTTGTGGGTCTCTGACATAAAGTATTATGTCATCCGCATAGAGGAACATTATTTCTGGGGCTCCCGTTAATCGAATTCCCAGCATCCCATGGCGTTCCCTGATGATTAAGTCTGCCATCGGTTCAATGGCTAGGGCAAATAATAGTGGTGATAAGGGGCAGCCCTGGCGGGTGCCTCTCCCAAGAGGGAACTGTTTCGAGACTTGGGAATTCACCAGGACTCTCGCCATTGGTTGGGCATACAGGAGTTTGATGTAACTGATCATGGTGGTGCCCAGTCGCATCTTCTCCAATATAGTGAATTGATACTCCCAGGACACCATTTCAAATGCTTTCTGCGCATCTAAGGTTACTGCTGCCACAGAAGCCTCCGGGCCCAGTCTAGCCATAATGTTGAACAAGCACATAATGTTGAACAAGGATGTTAAATGTTGTTGATCACCTGGAATAAAGCCTACTTGATCACTATGGACCAGGTGAGGCATCAGAGGGAATAAGCGGTTCGCTAGTACCTTCGCAAACATGCTTTTATTTTATTTCATTAAAGGTTTTCACACAACCAAAAAAACAAACTTCTGTAAATCCAACAACAAGGCAACCCCTTTACCGCTATCCCCTCCCTCCCCCTATCCCCAGGTAACGGATTCTTCTCAACTTTGGGGCAACAATACCCAATAAGAAAACCTTTGGTTGTTCCACGTGGGGTGGAAATAAAGCGAAAAATGACACGCATGTCCATGGCTTCCTCATGCGCCTTTCATAGTTCTTTGGCTGTAGTTCAATGAACCAAGAGGTCCCCAAGTGGGGGATTTTTTCACCTTACATCTATAAGCACCCTACACCCCTCATTTCCACTTCCCTTGTATTAAGTACTGCTGTACATCTGTTATTCACATATTTGGACACACACTCCCCCCACATAATCTCATGGGATGTTGCCCTCCTATGGAGTGCAGTGCACATATTAGTTGCCACATTGACCCAGTCCCTCTTACCCGGAGTCCGGGCATATTTCCATCTCATAACCAGGCAGGCCCGTGCCACGAGCAGCAAGAGCCCCACCAACCCCTATATCTTGCCCAGTTACCCTTCAATTTCCTCCATCCCAAACAAGGTCAGGAATGGCGTTTTATATCTTTGGACACCATCAATTTCCTTAATCCAGCCCAACACTGCATCCCAATACATCTGCACTCATGGGCATCCCCACCACATGTGCCAGTAGTCCGCCTTCTCCCCACACTGGTGCCAGCACTCAGGGCTCACATTATGGAACCTTTTAGAAAGTCGATCAGGGTCATATTGCCATCTGTGTAAGAGTTTGATGGCATGCAGCCTGTATTGGCTGCAGATCGATGTCTGGGAGGCCCCTCTACAAAGTTTCAGCCACAGTGCTGGGTCTATATCCCTCCCCTGGTAGTTTCCCCAGCTCAGTCTAAGTTTTTCGGTCAACCCCTTTCCCGCTAATACTAGTTCTCTGTAAATGACGAGATCTGACCCTTCATTTTGGTTCTTTTATCTAACAGCTGTTCGAAAGGCGTAAGGTCCCTCTGTATCTTGTCTCGCCATTTTTCACACGTAAGCAGCCCTTTCAACTGGAGGTCTGAGAATACTGATAGTGTTCCAAAATCCAGCTCAACGTCCAGCTCACTTATAGCAATAAAGACACCATTCCTCCATAATTGACCCACTCTTTCAAGTCCTACTTCAAACAAAGCTTGAAACCTTTCCGGGTTCGGGATTGCATCACGTATTTCCGGTGCCCACAAATGGCTCAACGGATAGGGCCAGGTCGTCACCTCCCGCATTTCGGTGCCCTGTCTCCACAGATCCCATATTGTGCTCAGGATCGGGTGGTCACGAATTCTGCGGGGAGCTTACCTCTAGGCACCCAAAGCCACTCCCCAACCGTGGTGGGGAAGAGGAGGAGGTTGTCTAAGCTCACCCATTGGTACTCCTTTTGCATTATAAGATGTGGAATAAGGACCCGTAGCTGTGCTGCTTTGTAGTATAATTTCATGTTGGGGAGCCCCACCCCTCCCTTGTCTTTCAGCAATGTAAGTACCTCAAAGGATATTCTCGACGTTTTCCCCTGCCACAGAAATGTCATCACCAAGGCTTTTATTTCCCAGAAAAAAACTTCGGGGACACAAATAGGTAGCATTTGAAATGCATAAAGGAACCTTGGTAAACACACCATTTTAAGGGCATTGAGGCGTCCAAGCCATGAAATGGTCAGCTTTCCAGGTTTGCCGAAATCCAGATAGCAACGTGGGGAAGTTTGCTTCAAACAGGTCTTCCAAGACCCTCGCAAGATTAATACCCAAGTATCTTAGTGTACCATGGCTGACCACTAGTCCCAGAAGAGTGAACTCCCTAAGTTTCCGTCCCCGTTCCCATCCAGAGGGAGCAGGATCGACTTCAATATATTAATCTTGAACCCTGAGAGATCTCTGTATTGTTCAATCAACTCCATTACCTTGGGTATGGAGGTCAGGGGGTTCTTCATATGCAAAAGCATGTCATAAGCATATAATGCAACCTTATATTCCACTGCCCCCACCGTGAATCCCTCCACACCTGGGTCATCTCTATTTCTCTGTGCGAGTGGTTCTAGAGAGAGCGCAAATAAAATCAGAGAGAGAGAGAGGGCAGCCCCTACTCAAAGCAAACCATCGGGAGAAGCCAACGTTGACTGCCACGCAGGCCTGGGGGGACCCATAAACTGCCATAATTCCTCGCCTAAATCTCGGGCTCTTCGCAAAAATTTTTGTATTGACATTGATGAGTGACAGGGGTCTGTATGACCCTCAATAATTGCTAGGTTTATCGGGCTTGAGGAGTGTCGTTATTGTGGCCTAAAAGAATGACTCCGGTAGGACCGAGTTCTCTAGTAATTCCACCCAGACCTTAGAGATGAGGGGCCTGCACAGCGCTGTCTTCTGTGCAAAACTGCGTTCCCGGGGCCTTACCTTTCGGGAGTTTTTTAATTACAGCCATTATATCCTCAACTGTAAATGATGTATTAGTTTGTTCCCTGGCACTGGTGGACAGTCAGGACAGAAGGACATTCTCTAGTAGGGAGTGTATAGCCTGCTCACCTTGTAGCTGTCTGGCCCTATATAATTCTTCATAGAAGTTCCGGAAAACCCAGAGGATATCTTGGTCGGTCCATTTACAGTCCCTGTGTCTGTTCAGCACACAGTCTATTTGGGTGGGACCCCTCTCAGTATATACCACTCTGGCTAAGGTACATCCCGGACGGTCCTCCTCCCCATATACCTTAGCGGCTATAGGCTGGGAGAAGTGCTTCATTTCCCTCTGAGCATGGTCTCAGAATTGCTTATCCTCACAATTCTTTAAATCGTGCCTAATAGACCGTAAATTCTCTAGAGATTGCCATCCCTCTGAAGTACACTTCAAACGCTTGCCATATTGTGCTGTAGGATGTGTCGTCTGGGGTATTGCAGAGAAAGAAGATCTTTATATCATCTTCTATGTAAACTTTTAACACTGCGTCTTGTAATGCTTCCGATTTGAATCTCCACGGCCTGTGATTAGCGGCCCCTCTCCCCATTGTCAAGCGCATCACAATGGGAAAATGGTCGGACAGTGCACAAGAGAATCCCCACAAGGGGATGTGAAAGCAGGAAGATGTCAATACGCGATGCCATATCATGTGCCGAGGAGTAGAAGGTGTAGTCCCGTGTCTGTGGGTGAAGCATGTGCCTCACATCTCGGATGCCCAGCCTGTCCATGTGGCTCAGCAGGCTGCGTGCTGGCCTAGATGAGGGTATAGGCGCCATACCAGTCCTTTCAATACGTTGGTCTAAGATAGTGTTCATGTCCGCACCCCATAGGAAAGGAATCATCGGGTATGTATCTACAAAGGATGATACATTTGCATAGAAATCAGGGAAGTCTATATTTGGCCTCTATGTGTTGACCAGGAGTAGCTCAACGCCTTCAAGGATGCCATGTGCAATTACATATTGACCTTTGAAGTCAATGTGTGTACCTTTCCCCATGAATTTAAGTGAGTTGTGAATAAGGGTCAGACCCCCCCCCCGGTACTGGCTTGAGTAGGAGGTGAAATACCTGTTATTTCTCCATGAGGCTGCTATACCTCCGATATCCCTAGCAGTGGAATGTGTTTCCTGGAGGAATAGCATGTAAATCTTGAGTCTGTTCATATATGTCATAATCCTCCTGGTTTTAGTATAGTTACCTGTACCCCGGACATTCCAACTCATCACATTAATTGTTGCCATGCCTTCATGCAGTCATATCCCCTGCTGAGAGAGATTGTCACGTGGCCCTATATGTCCAAAACAGCGTGATCCCACCTGCAATACCTCAAACCTATATCTGCCAAGACCATTTTGTAAAACTTTTAACCCCCAACAAGCAAATCTCCCATCCCCCCTCATCCCCTCTCCATCCAGGGAGATTTAGTCCCTCCCCCATTTCCCCCCACAACAAATAATGTGCAATCGCAGCCGAGCTAACTGGACCCACACATTGCACCTTCTTATTTCATACCAACTTTTTGCAATATAAGCAGGAGTAGCTTAAATTCAGACAGCATATTTTACCATCAGCCGATTGTTCAGAACGGCAGTTGTGGCCCGTAAGGGAACAGCTAAATCTATCTCCAGGTCTTCGAGGAACCAGAGGCAGTTCTGCGGTTGTGTAGGGGAATCTTAGTTTCAATAAACTTAACAGCTTCCTCGGGTACTGTGAAGAATGTCAGCTTCTTCTCAAATTGGAAGCACAGCCTGGTCGGGTACAGCATGGCATTTTGAACACTGCGCTCCCGGAGGAATTTCTTACTTAAACCCCAGAAAATGTTTCCATTACTGGTGGGCCGCAATCGAGAAGCCTGGAAACAAGCGGATCACCTGGGATCCTAGGTGCAGTTCCTGCTTGTCCTTTGCGAGCTTCAGTAGGAGGTCTCTATGCCGGTAGCTCAGGATTTTGGCAATTATTGGTCACAGAAAGTCTCCAGTTTTAGATTTTGGGCCCAGCACTCTCTGTGCCCTTTGCACCGCAAAGAAGGGAGACAACAGCGGATTATCAAGCAACTTGTCATGATGCCTACCCCCGGAGCACCAGGACAGGCCCAGCACCCCCGGGAGCAGGCATCATGCCCTCGGGTAAAAGCCCAGCGGCCCCTAATAGGGTCTCTTTGGACTTTGTCCTGGCGCCTTTGGCGCCAGGCTCATGTTGGACATCAGTCCTGGCGCCATAGGCGCCAGGCTCATAAAAGAGGGTGTTTGGTGCACTTACCTGACGCAGACCATGCTGCATGAAGCCTCAAGCCAAATGAGGCTAAGAGGGACTATTTTATCAAAGGAACTATTTTACTTGGGTGGGGACCGTGGAAGAATACTTACCTGGAACTTCTTCCAAGGCTATTTAAACCACGCCCGGACTGCCACACGTGCTTCGCGTTGCTCTGCATCTAGCAGCTGAACGCTCACCGTGCCTGCTCCTGCATCTTGCCTCCAGCCACGCCCGCCTCGATCTTGGGATACCTGAAAGGAAGGAAGGGAAGAGAAAAGGTGAAAACCAAGAACTTAATCTAACTTCCTACCTGTGTCCGCAACCATCACGCCAGCGATCCTGAAGGTAGACATTCTTTAAAAGCATCGCGCTACTTGTTGCAGCGCCGCGCATCTCTGTCAGGAAAGGAAGAAGGCGATGGATATGGCAGGGGAAATGTGCACAAAATACACAGTAAACAACCTTGAATATAACAACGTGCATTCAATACCCAAGACTCGTGTATACCACTATATGAAAAGGAATGTAGGGTAAGCACTAAGAACCTCCTTATGACTGAAAGGAAAGTCGGCAAACTCCTTACCCACTATGCTATTACAGATACTGACAGCGCTAAGCCCACGTAGAGGGCAAGCAGGGACAGAATCTGTAAGCTGACACTCTAGACGGTACTGAATAAAGAATTTGGAAACAGTACTCACAAGGACCGGAATGACCACATGAATGCCAGTACTCACGAAGACCGAAAAGACCACTTGGATGTCCGTATTCACGAGGACCGGAAAGACCACTCAAAAGTCAGTACTAACCCACAACCCTGTAAATCAAACAAGAACCCAGAAGGCAGTAAAGGCAAAGAGTGAGGATGACTAAATACCTAAGCCCAAGTCAAGAGGCAAGAAGGAATAGTACAGTGTGGAAAACAAAAGATAATCACACAGGAGCTAGTTATAACAGCTTCCCACACCTAATAATAAATAGGAAATAAATGTAAAAGTGTAAAGGAAAACATGGCATGGATCCCAATAGAAGGCAAGGATCAGGAGCAGTGAAAACGATATCAAAAGGGAAACCTTCCCACCCATCCAAGGTGAAAAGGCAGGAAACTAAACCTGTAAAGGAAAGATTAATGCAACAAGTCTTTCAGTAGCAAAGGACAATTTCTAGGAAACAGTGAACACAGGCAATTGGGCTACAGCAAAAGGAAAGCTCAGAGAAAGGCTGCCTGCAGACAGAGAAAGGGAGAAAGGGATTTCCAAAAGGCAGAAATCAATTAGGCATACAAATTCGAATTCCAGGACAAGGAACAAGAAACACTAACTAGAAACTGGGCACAAAAACTAGGAACCAGGAACAAGGGACCAGTCAAGACAGGAACGCTGCAACAATGACCAGCGCTGGACTGAAGCAGACTGAGGCTTTTAAAGCTGCTTAACGAGCACACCCCTCAGGCGTGTCGCCTGCTGCACCTGCAGCCACAGGTGTTGCCTATCCTCCACCCAGCCTTGTCCTGCAAGGGAGGAGGTGAGGCAGTGAGCCAGGCATTCTGGGAAGCATAGTCATTTGATTAGAGTAGCAGTAGCATGCTGGCTGCCAAAAACCTGGAATGGATCCGGAAGGGAAGTAATTTGGGAAATAAGGTTTTAGCGCTCCCAATTCATCAGGACACTGTAGCATAAGGTTCGGAGGAAATGTCCAGTAGGGAAGAAACCCCAAAACATGCCCCCAAGTGGCGGGAACGGGAGCGAAGGGAGCGAGCCGTGACACTATACCCCCTTCCACGGCCGACTCCAGGCGGCCGTTACTCGCACAAAACATCTTTTTTCCATGACAGGAGCGCTTTGTCTTCAGAAGTGGCACTGACGGAAACGATGACCCACGGGCAGAAGCAGAAGAACTGGAATGAATAGAATCGGGCCGCAGTCTATAAGAGCCATAGGTGGGTTTTCGGTGAGGAAGAGACTCATGGGTCGAAGAAAGGCATGAAGGACTTGCAGGACCCGAAGCAGAGTTGGAAGGTCCAGGAAGCTTAGTCACTGGAAGAGGATATGCATACATCCTTGAGGAGAGAGGCAGGCTGGTGCTACATGCCTTAGACAACGGTAGAAGTTCTGTTAGCCTCACTGCCGAGAGTGGACACACAGGAGGTGAGGAAACAGCAGGTTTCAGGAAATGTTTATGTTCGGAAGAGGAAGGTGGCGGCTGAGGTAGAGGTTCGGATACTCTGTCATCCATCTGGGTAAAGGTTTGTGGTTGAAAGTGACAAAGATTTGCCTGCATAAGTTCCTTGCCTTGGAGGTCTGGAGATCCAATGGGTTGTACGAGGCTGGCACTCCCATTGACAGTCATGTAGCCAGTCAAGTAGCCACCTTGTTGCACGTGGGATACAACCGCAGGAACGTTTGGCATACTGATAGGAGTGTTAGACACAGTACTCGGAACATCAGGCATACTAGCAGCAGGAGCAAAAACAGGCACATCTTGAACTGCAGCAGACATTCCCCTCCTTTGGCTACTAGCACCCAACTGGCGCTGCAGCTGGAGGGCCGTGCCCGTCCCTTCCCTCAGGCTCATGTGGGATCCGGCAACAAAAGGATTGTCAAGCGGTTGATCCAAACCGGACTCCAAACTCGGACCGTCCAGCCCGCTATCCTGGTCGGCTACTCGTTCGGTGACTGGGCCGTGGTGGATGGCATCCGTTTCTCTCTCGTAATACTCCAGGCAAGTCCAGCGGCATCGCATGTAAGGCCCTCCCGAGTCGTGAGCCGGCTTGATGTTTCTGAAGAGAGAGCTGGCAAAAGTCTCAGGCTCAGATGTTGCATATTCGGGAGGCGCTGATGCTACAGTCAAGTAGTTGGGAGAATTGTTTTGTGTACAAGGCAGACATTCTGGTGATCCCCCTGAAGCATAAGAAGGGCAAGATGGACGTTCATCAGTAAATGGTTGGGATTCAGGAGGAATCTCTGGAGCAGAGGAATATGCAGCAGGATCTGACAGTGTAGACAGGTACACCTCCGATATTGGCAGCGAGGCTGAGCAGGATACAGGTCTCTCATGAACTGAAGCCAAACTAGCAGTAGGCTCTGGGACCGAAGACATGCACTTAGAATGTACTACCGGAGGCTCCATGGCTGAAGGATAATCTGCTGGATGAGTCACTGTAGCCGAAGACAAACATGCCAGAGGAAATTCTGAGGCTGAGGGCATGCAAGCTGGAGCCGTCTTGTTAGCTGAAGACAAACTTGTCAAGGTCTTTGGCTCTGACTGCGTACATGGTGAAGGCTCTTGAGTGAATGGCAGACATAGCACTCCTTTATTGATCGAAGATACGTGTGCCAACGATGACTGCAGAGCTGTGGACAGGATTATTGAAGAGTCAATGGTAGTAGGAGGACAGTCTGAAGTCCCAGAAGTCGACAGACACACTTGTGGTTCAGGAACGGAAAGCCCCTTTAAGGCAGTTGACCCCTTGGCACCAGTAACCAAAGTCTGAGCTGTACCCCTGCCGTCCCTCTCCTTAGTGGATGACACAGAGTCTCTTCCTTTGTAGAAGTCAAAATCAACCAGAGGAATCACCATAGTAAAGTCTCTGTTAATCAGGATTTCGTCAATTGACCATTCCTCTGTTTTAGCTTCTGAAAGTGGCTGATTAACAATCAACAGTTCAGGGATCGCCTGCCGGGTTTTTGGTTCAGTAATCTGTGGAATGAGTCCATCAAAACATGAATTCTGCACTGTCTTTGACTGCTCGTAGTGACCGAAATTGGCAGAAGGAAGAGCGAACACAGAGGTAGCATCGTTTTCCACATCAGCTTGAATGTCTACTTCAGTCTCAGCAGCTAGATCAAGGGCAGAACCTAAGCCTACAGTTGTGACTGATTCTGTGTATGCCACCATTGTGGATTGTGTTTGGAAATCAGAAGCATGTATGTGTTCAAGCTCAGAGTTATGACAAACTGCTACACAGGAAGCTTCAGGTAAAGGAGTGGCTTGTGAATCTTCAGCTAACAGCAATTCCTGACAAACGGTAGGACAGTTGTCAGAACCTGTGCCCTGAATAAGCGCTGTGCTTGAAAAAAGACTTTCACTCCCAATAGATCTTACATATTGACAAGTATCATGATTTACAAAAGTCTCCGCACTCAGGGACTGAACAGTATTCACTTCATCAACGGATAACGTTGGAGGTGTATTCAGAAAAGACTGTAACATCTTATTCTCCTCTTTTAAGGAAATGTATTCTTGTTTTAACTCCTCAAATTCTGCTTTTAGCATGTCCCGCGTTAACTGTACATCCCTATCAGTAGGCACAGGGGAAGGCATGGTGGCATCAGGGCTGGATCCTGCCCTAGCCATCTGGAAGTGCATTGATTGTATATTGTCATCTACTGCTTGCAGGTCTTGTGATCTATACTCTCTCTTACCGACGTGGTCTGTGTTTCTTTTAAGCAGACTATTAGCATCAGACCCCTTGGCATTAGTGACCACAGTAAGAATCTGTGCAGAGGAGTAAGCTGTAGACTGAGGGCAGAAAACAGAAGATATGCAAGGAACCCCTCCATTCTTCATGCTTGAATCATGAAACTGTTCAATCTGAGGTAAAGCACAACCGGAGTCATGGGGTTCAATAACAGAGGTACTTGTGTGTATAAATTCTAGCAGTGTGTTGTTTTCCACTGCTAAGGCTTGTGCGGACATAGACTCTGGATCAGAATTAAAGACAGAGCTAGGATCAGGCAATGTACGATGGGCCACCCAGTGGGAAAAATACTGTGCACGTAAATACCCATTCGTGTCAAGGAGTTCATTTAAGTCAGGAGCAGAGATTCGATTTTCACGGGTAATTGTAAGGGAGGCTTTCTGTATAAACTTGTTAGAGGCCTTGCTGCCTTTCCTTCGTAATCTGGCCATGTTCAAACGGGAACAACGGCTGGTCATTCTGTCAGGAAAGGAAGAAGGCGATGGATATGGCAGGGGAAATGTGCACAAAATACACAGTAAACAACCTTGAATATAACAACGTGCATTCAATACCCAAGACTCGTGTATACCACTATATGAAAAGGAATGTAGGGTAAGCACTAAGAACCTCCTTATGACTGAAAGGAAAGTCGGCAAACTCCTTACCCACTATGCTATTACAGATACTGACAGCGCTAAGCCCACGTAGAGGGCAAGCAGGGACAGAATCTGTAAGCTGACACTCTAGACGGTACTGAATAAAGAATTTGGAAACAGTACTCACAAGGACCGGAATGACCACATGAATGCCAGTACTCACGAAGACCGAAAAGACCACTTGGATGTCCGTATTCACGAGGACCGGAAAGACCACTCAAAAGTCAGTACTAACCCACAACCCTGTAAATCAAACAATAACCCAGAAGGCAGTAAAGGCAAAGAGTGAGGATGACTAAATACCTAAGCCCAAGTCAAGAGGCAAGAAGGAATAGTACAGTGTGGAAAACAAAATATAATCACACAGGAGCTAGTTATAACAGCTTCCCACACCTAATAATAAATAGGAAATAAATGTAAAAGTGTAAAGGAAAACATGGCATGGATCCCAATAGAAGGCAAGGATCAGGAGCAGTGAAAACGATATCAAAAGGGAAACCTTCCCACCCATCCAAGGTGAAAAGGCAGGAAACTAAACCTGTAAAGGAAAGATTAATGCAACAAGTCTTTCAGTAGCAAAGGACAATTTCTAGGAAACAGTGAACACAGGCAATTGGGCTACAGCAAAAGGAAAGCTCAGAGAAAGGCTGCCTGCAGACAGAGAAAGGGAGAAAGGGATTTCCAAAAGGCAGAAATCAATTAGGCATACAAATTCGAATTCCAGGACAAGGAACAAGAAACACTAACTAGAAACTGGGCACAAAAACTAGGAACCAGGAACAAGGGACCAGTCAAGACAGGAACGCTGCAACAATGACCAGCGCTGGACTGAAGCACACTGAGGCTTTTAAAGCTGCTTAACGAGCACACCCCTCAGGCGTGTCGCCTGCTGCACCTGCAGCCACAGGTGTTGCCTATCCTCCACCCAGCCTTGTCCTGCAAGGGAGGAGGTGAGGCAGTGAGCCAGGCATTCTGGGAAGCACAGTCATTTGATTAGAGTAGCAGTAGCATGCTGGCTGCCAAAAACCTGGAATGGATCCGGAAGGGAAGTAATTTGGGAAATAAGGTTTTAGCGCTCCCAATTCATCAGGACACTGTAGCATAAGGTTCGGAGGAAATGTCCAGTAGGGAAGAAACCCCAAAACTTGCCCCCAAGTGGCGGGAACGGGAGCGAAGGGAGCGAGCCGTGACAATCACTCACCTGCCTCGTGGGCTCTTCACTATCCACCACGACTTTCTGGGCATTCCGCCACATCTCTGCACCTGCAGGGGAGAAGAAGAGACAAAAGGTGAGCAGGAGGAACAAATGAGGAAAGCCTGATTTTCCATCACAAGACTTACCTGGCCATATTTGACGGAACCACTCCTCATTTCGGGTCGGCGACACTTCTTGGCCTGGTACCGCACCCCGGCCCCTAAGAGGAAAAAAGAAAGACATTACTAGAGGGATTCAAAGACATTTAAAGGGATAATTTTATCACAAACTCACCTGAGTTTATCTCCGGTAATATCCCTCGAAGCATCACATCCACTCTGCACCTGAAAATAAGGACAGATCGCAGGTTAAGAAAAGCAAACAAAGAGAAGACTCTACTCTGGAACTTTTTAAACTGCATACTTACGGCATTTCGCCTTCCGAAACCAGTGAAGTAACTGGTCAAATACGTGCCCCTGCACCAGAAGCAGGATGGAGAGCTCATCCATTCAAACATTAAGGTGAGCCTTGATTGGGGATTTCGGAGGTGGTCAGAGAAGAGCAAAGGGGAGGTGGGAAGCAATCACAATACTCTGCAGACAGTTAATCCCCTTTCTCCACCTACAGAAAGATTTTTCTACGGGCCAGACAAGCCAGATTTGTGGGTCCAGTTCAGTCGGTGTTTCGAATCCTGCGCATCACGCTTGAAGAGGTCACAGCAATCCAGACCAGGTCAGCGCCTCCGTGGGAGCCAGGTGAGCGTCACAGAACGCAAAGCCTTCCTACAAATTCCCACCCAGGCGCTATGGAAACTTCTGAGACTGATATGTTGGCCCAATTACTGGGGGAATTACGGGCCGAAGTACATGCCGCTCGTCAAGAGACTAATGCCCTCAGGAGGGAAATAATCGTATCTAAGGAACGAACTGATGACCTGGCTAGGCAGGTATTGCAAGGTCAAGCTGGGCAAACCCCTCTACCTGGTTCCGGGGGGGAATTCTGTTCCTGTGGCTTCAAGTAACCCTGTGCAAATCAATCTACCTGGAAATATGCCGCTGGCCCCATGAGAACGCTTTGCTGGGGACCCCAAACGGTTCGCCATATTCATGAATCAATGTCGTTTGCACTTCCTATGCAGACCTGGGGCCTTCCCTAATGACCAGACCAAGGTAGCTTTTGTGTTGTCATACCTTAGCGGCTGTGCTGCTGATTGGTCAGTACCACTGGTTACTCAAGATGACCCAATCCTCCGGGATTTCCAAGGATTTCAAGCAAGCATGGAGAGATTATTTGCTCGACATTCTCAGGGACAAGCTCTGGATGATGAACTTCTATCCCTGCGACAGGGCAACCAAGACCTCCTCTCCTACATAGCAACCTTTAACAGACTAATCGTGGAAACTGGGTGGCCAGAGGATAAAAGAATCACATTATTCTATTGGGGTCTACGCGGAGAACTTAAAGATGTCTTGGCCCAAGTTGTAAATCCGCCCCAAAAATGCACAGAATATATAGACTTAGTGGTCCAATTGGATCACAGGCTCCAAAACCGAAAAGCGGATCGGTCCAAGTTTGAAACCCGGGTGTTGGTCAAGACCCACGTCACTCCCAAGGGTGCCGATGTCTCCAAGCCTTTGCAAATTGGAGGGGTTAGAGGACCTTTAACCCAAAAGGAACGTGAAAGGAGGCGGCAGTTAAAATTATGTCTTTATTGTGGGAACTCTGGACACTTTCTACGAGATTGCCCAGCAAAACTGCCGAAGAAGGTGGTAGGAGCCGCTGATAAAAACCATGAAGACTCTGTATCGGGAAACGACTCCGCCCGACAAGCGTAGGGGTCCGCTTGCCGAGCTTGAAAACTAACTCTCAGACCTTGCTTTTCATTGTGCCAATGGTTCTCGTAGATCCGGAACAGCCTAAGCGGTTGCATGTAATAAAGGCATGCATCGATAGTGGGGCTATAGGAAACTATGTGGATTGTGAATTGGTCTCTAGGATTAACCTCCCTCTGCGTCCAAAAACCAGCAAAGATGTCATCACCACAGTCGATGGAACTGAAATTGCCTCAGGACCGGTAACACATTCCACTACTGAGGTGACTCTTATTGGTCCGGGCGGCCATCGGGAGGCAGTTGTGTTTGACGTAATCAAGGCCCCACAGTTTCAGGTTATTCTTGGAATTCCTTGGTTAGAGACACATAATCCTCGAATTGATTGGCGAGCAAAGAGAATAACCTTCCCGGATTGTGCACAAACCTGCTACCCAGAAAATCTGAAGATTAGTCTAGCATCTGTAACCCCTGTCTCCATGCAACTACCTCCGGAATACCAAGACTTTCAGGACGTCTTCCAAAAGGAACAAGCCAACACGTTATCCCCCCCACAGATCGTACGATTGCCAAATCGATCTGGTGCCCGGTGCACAACCCCCTTGTAGCAGGATTTATGCCCTTACTGAACCTGAGAACCGGCATTTGAGACAATATTTAGATCAATACCTAGCCAATGGTTTCATTCGCCCGTCAAAGTCCCCGGCATCCTCGGCTTTGTTCTTCGTGCCCAAAAAAGAAGGCGACCTTAGAACTTGTATTGACTACCGCGCATTGAACCAGATAACGGTTAAAAACCGTTACCCTCTGCCTTTGATCCCTGAACTCCTTGACCAGGTGAAGGACGCTTGCGTATACACCAAGTTAGATCTCCGGGGGGCTTATCATCTGGTGCGAGTAAAAGAAGGCGACGAATGGAAAACGGCCTTCCGTACAAAATATGGTTTATTCGAATACCAGGTGATGCCTTTTGGGTTGTGCAACGCGCCTGCTGCCTTCCAATTCTTCATGAACGATGTCCTTCGGGAACTTATCGATGTTTGTGTTGTCGTATATATCGATGACATTCTTGTGTACTCCTCTTCGGAATCTGATCACAGAAAGCATGTCCGGGCCGTCCTTGAGAAATTGCGCCAGCACAAACTGTTTGCTAAGCTGGAAAAGTGTGTTTTCCATCCCACCGAGGTGGAGTTTGTTGGATTCATCCTGACACCTAATGGGGTCCGAATGGACTCACGGAAAGTGGAGGCCATCCTCAAATGGTCATCTCCTAGCTCGGTAAAAGGGGTCCAAAGCATGCTTGGTTTTGCCAGTTTTTATCGCAGATTTATTCCGGAATTTTCACGTGTAGTACAACCCATCACTGCACTTTTGCGGAAAAATAAACGTTTCGAATGGACCAAGGAAGCCGAACAGGCCTTTCAGGAATTGAAAGCTAAATTCACGTCTGCACCTATTTTGAAGCACCCGCGTCCCGATCTCCCATACATAGTCGAAACTGACGCGTCCACTTTAGCCATGGGAGCTGTCCTGTCTCAGAGAGACCCTGAAACCAACCAACTGCATCCTGTAGCATTTTGGTCCAGAAAGTTCTCACCGCCTGAGGTAAATTATGCAATTACCGATAAGGAATTATTAGCCATTAAGTCCGCCTTTAAGGCTTGGCGGCATTATCTTCTTGGCGCCAGGCACACCATCACCGTGATCACTGATCACCGAAATTTACAATATTTAAAGACTGCCAAGGCTCAATCATCACGTCAGCTCCGATGGGCTTTGTTCTTTGCTGAGTTTGATTTCTTAATCACTTACCGTCCCGGCTGTAAGAATGGCAAAGCAGACGCACTATCTAGAATAGGAATGGGAGAAAAAGACACTAATTCAGAACCTGTGCCGATCATTCCCGAACAAAGAATTTTGGGATTAACATCCTTACAAACCTTTGAAGACATTCAAGCACGAGTAAAACAACTCCTGGGCTCTAACGCCTTGCAGGATTGGATCCAAAGGGGGTCTTACTTTTCGGTCAACAATGGCCTACCTTACTTCCAAGGACGCTTATTTCTGCCAGAAAAGGAATTACAAGAACTGGTTATTTCCCGTCATCATGATACCCTGATGGAAGGACATCCTGGCATTGCCAAAACTGAGGAAAAAATTAAATGACAATTCTGGTGGCCTTCTTGGCGAAAGGATATTAAATCTTTTGTGATGTCCTGTGGAGTTTGCACCCAAAACAAAGGCCAAAAGACAAAAACCGCCGGTCTTCTTCAGCCTTTAGACATTCCACCAGCGCCTTGGCACACCTTGTCACTAGATTTTATCACGGACCTGCCCCCTTGTAATGGATACAATACTATTCTGGTTGTGGTGGATCTATTTTCTAAAATGGCTCATTTTATTCCGTTGAAAGGATTACCTTCAGCTTCTGTCCTTGCTAAGGAATTCCTCGAAAATATCATCCTCTTGCATGGATTCCCATCCATATTAGTCTCCGACCGGGGAAGCCAGTTTATTTCACATTTTTGGAAAAGGTGTTGTCAACTGGCACAAATCGACGTAAGACTCTCAACCAGCCATCACCCACAGACCGATGGTCAGACGGAGAGAACGAACTATACCCTTGAACAATACCTACGGTGTATGTAGCACCAATCGGAGGGTAATTGGAAGGATTTGTTATGGGTGGCCGAATATGCATACAATAACTCGGTGCACTCCGGAACTGGACAAAGCCCCTTTTACACTCTATATGGACATCACCCTCGTACTTCAGACCTGGACTCTCCTCTGATCCTTGAAATGCCCGCAGTAGACCATTTGCATTCCACTATAACTCAAGCATTCAAGAATGCAACTGCCCATTTGCAACAAGCGAAAGAGAAATACAAGAAAAATGCAGATCTGCATCGGAAGGAGGCGCCTTCATACCAAATAGGAGACCAAGTATGGTTGGCTACCAAACATTTATTGCTCAAGGGACCTCGAACTTTTAATCCAAGGTATTTTGGCCCTTATTCGATCAAAGCTATCATTAATCCAGTGGCAGTCAAGCTCAATCTGCCAGCTAACATGCGGATTCATCCCGTTTTTCATGTGTCACTTTTGAAACCAGTGCAACCAGGAACCAGATTAATAAAGCCACCAGAACCAATTCAGATAGATGGGGAGCCTGAATTCGAGGTGAAGAACATTTTGGATTCTAAAATTTCAAAATCAAAACTTTTCTATCTAATTGATTGGAAAGGGTACGGGCCTCAGGAAAGGTCTTGGGAACCCAGCGACCACGTACATGCACCTCGGCTGGTAAAATAGTTCCATCGGGATTTCCCAAACAAACCGAAACCTCCAGAGGGAACGACCTTGGGAGGGGCCTTGGGGGGGAGTGCTGTCATGATGCCTACCCCCGGAGCACCAGGACAGGCCCAGCACCCCCGGGAGCAGGCATCATGCCCTCGGGTAAAAGCCCAGCGGCCCCTAATAGGGGCTCTTTGGACTTTGTCCTGGCGCCTTTGGCGCCAGGCTCATGTTGGACATCAGTCTTGGCGCCATAGGCGCCAGGCTCATAAAAGAGGGTGTTTGGTGCACTTACCTGACACAGACCATGCTGCATGAAGCCTCAAGCCAAATGAGGCTTAGGAGGGACTATTTTATCAAAGGAACTATTTTACTTGGGTGGGGACCGTGGAAGAATACTTACCTGGAACTTCTTCCAAGGCTATTTAAACCACGCCCGGACTGCCACTGCCACGCGTGCTTCGCGTTGCTCTGCATCTAGCAGCTGAACGCTCA
Organism: Ambystoma mexicanum; assembly: GCF_040938575.1. Taxonomy (NCBI): domain Eukaryota; kingdom Metazoa; phylum Chordata; class Amphibia; order Caudata; family Ambystomatidae; genus Ambystoma; species Ambystoma mexicanum. The sequence goes on from NC_090923.1 coordinate 1,158,026,588, forward strand.
CCGTGCCTGCTCCTGCATCTTGCCTCCAGCCACGCCCGCCTCGATCTTGGGATACCTGAAAGGAAGGAAGGGAAGAGAAAAGGTGAAAACCAAGAACTTAATCTAACTTCCTACCTGTGTCCGGAACCATCACGCCAGCGATCCTGAAGATAGACATTCTTTAAAAGCATTGCGCTACTTGTTGCAGCGCCGCGCATCACTCACCTGCCTCGTGGGCTCTTCACTATCCACCGCGACCTTCTGGGCATTCCGCCACATCCCTGCACCTGCAGGGGAGAAGAAGAGACAAAAGGTGAGCAGGAGGAACAAATGAGGAAAGCCTGATTTTCCGTCACAAGACTTACCTGGCCATATTTGACAGAACCACTCCTCATTTCGGGTCAGCGCCACTTCTTGGCCTGGTACCGCACCCCAGCCCCTAAGGGGAAAAAAGAAAGACATTACTAGAGGGATTCAAAGACATTTAAAGGGATAATTTTATCACAAACTCACCTGAGTTTATCTCCGGCAATATCCATCGAAGCATCACATCCACTCTGCACCTGAAAATAAGGACAGATCGCAGGTTAAGAAAAGCAAACAAAGAGAAGACTCTACTCTGGAACTTTTTAAACTGCATACTTACGGCATTTCGCCTTCCGAAACCAGTGAAGTAACTGGTCAAATACACGCCCCTGCACCAGAAGCAGGATGGAGAGCTCATCCATTCAAACATTAAGGTGTCAGGAAGGTCTGTAATCTCCTCTTCTTCCTGAGATGCTCCAGTCTCCCTTTCCTCCCCTTCCTCCTCACCTTGAAGTCTCCGGCGTTGAGTCAGCTTTGGATTGTCCTTTGTTCGAGTCTTCACTCCTTTTTTTTGAAGATAGGGACGACCAAGGTAGGACGCCACAGTGACACCCCTTGGGTGATCTGTTGCAACCCTCCTCGGTCGCTGGTAAATGGGGAAAAAGCCAGTGGCACAAAAAACCCCGGAAGATTAGGATCTTCAAACGCAGTGAGGTTGTAGTAAACACACTCCGGAGGTAGCAGCAGAGGGAGAGGAATCTGATGAACACTGTCCAGATATAGAAGAAATTCCAATAAGAATTGGGTATGAGACCAGATAAATGGAAAAGTTCCAGAACAGATAGAACAGTAGAGGGCTTGGCGAGGCAATCCACAAGACAGGCTGAGGTCGGAACCGGGATATCAACAGGAATTAGTTCCGATACTGGATAAGCAGGTGAGGGCTGGGCGAGGCAATCCACAAGACAGGCAATGGTCGGTACACGGAGATGTAAACATATAGGAACAGAGGAGGGCAAAGAAGAGGACCAAGAGAGGTAAGTACCATACAGGAAGAAGGCAAGAATAAACAGAATAAGTATAGAGAGAAAGGCACAAGACGGAAGGGAGGAAGGAAAAGAGACGGGAACGGAACAGACAAGGGAGAAGGAGTCAAGAAGGCGAGGAGAAAATACTGTTAAAGGTACGAAGCGCAAGGAGCGGGAAAAGAAAGGAAAAGAAGGACAATGGAGGGAAAAAGGGAAATTCCACGAAAAAATACAGCAGCGCTGGAACAAGACGAAAACACTGTACGTTGCAACGCACCTGACCCCGGAAGTGAAAGGATTAAATACCGGTGTCAGGAACGTCGCTACGACAACTAGACCTGCACAGCGCGCTTCCCAAAAAACGTGATGGAACTCGCTATGGTGGGCGCAGCTTCCACTTCTTCCAAAGCCGCCAGGTTCCCTGAGGTGTGACAGTATGCCCCCTCCTAAGGTCCACCCCACCAGGTTTACTGGGGTGTCTGAAATGGAACCTACGCAACAGGAGAGGGGTATTTAAGTGTGCTCTGGGTTCCCACTTGTCTTCAGACCTCGGGTATCCTTTCCAGTGGACTAAGTACTCTAAACGTCCCTTATGATATCGAGAGTCACATATTTGGGATACCTCATAGATGTCTTCAGCGGGATCTGGTGGGACTGGAGTGTTTTTCCTTCTTCGGGACCACTTATCTTCCATGAAGGCCTTCAATTGAGAGGTGTGAAACACTGGATGTACAGGACTTAATTGTGTAGGCAGCTGTAAGCGAAAGGCTACTGGGTTGACTACTTGTGTTATCTAGTATGGTCCAATAAATCTAGGGGACAGCTTAGATGGGCGTACCCAACGTGGTAAATATTTTGTGGACAGTAGAACCTTGGAACCGACTCCCCAATTGGGCACCGGTCTGCTGTGTTTATTAGCTTGGGATCTATTTCTCTCTTGAGCCTCACTGAGTCCCAGCCTAGCCTTGTTTTGGGCCTCTCGGATAGTTGCTAACGAAGCTTCCACAGAGGGCACAGAGGACTCAATGTTGGTCAAGGGAAGAAAGGTACGGGGATGATAACCGTACGTACAAAAAAAAGGGCTAGAACCGAGGGCTGAGTGGCAAGTGTTGTTATAGGAGAATTCGGCCGTCGGAAGTAACTGGACCCAATCATCCTGTTGTTGGTTGACAAAACACCGGAGATACTGCTCTAAGGTACCATTTAGATGTTCAGTTTGTCCATTTGATTGTGGATGGAACCCAGAGGTCAAGGCCCTTTCAATGCCTAATCTTTTGCATAAGGCAGACCAGAAATGAGAGGTGTACTGGCTGCCACGGTCTGAGATGATCTTAGTAGGCATACCATGTAGTTTAAATATGTCTCTCAGGAAAACATCAGCCATGCGAGATGCAGACGGTACCCCAGGTAGAGGTGAAAAATGCGCCATTTTAGTAAATGAATCGATGACCACCATTATACAGGTAAAACCCTGAGACTCTGGCAACTCTACGATGAAGTCGGTCGATATAGTGGTCCATGGGCCAGTGGGAATGGCACCGGATTCCAACAGTCCCAGAGGTTTTTGTGTGGAATACTTGTTAAGAAGACAGGTAACACAGGACTGAACATATTGTCTGGTCTCTTCCTTCATCTTTGGCCAAAAAAAATACCTTGAGAAAAGTTCTTGAGTATTACGAATACCACGGTGACCTGCAATCTTGGTATCATGGCACCAGGATAATGCTGTCTTCCTTAACGACGGAGTTGGCAGATACAACTTGTCCTTGACCATATATAACCCATCCTTGATAACATAATCGGTCTTGTCGCTATGTTTTTCTGCTTCAAATCTCCCTCAAGAATCGTCCTTCACCTGCTGTAGGAACGTGGACACCACTCCTATTCTCTGAGATTTTGCAAACATCAATTCTGTAGTAGCTTCTTGTTCAGACAGGTAGTCACTGCGTCGGGACAGGGCATCAGCCACTAAGTTTTGTTCACCCGGAATGTAAGTAATATTGAAATCAAATTGGGCGAAAAAATGAGCCCAACTTGCCTGTCTTGTGTTATAACATTCAAATTGACGCAATACCTGCAAATTCTTATGATCCGTTCGGAGGGTAAAAGGGTGTTCTCCGCCTTGGAGGAGGTGTCGCCACTCAGTGCAGGCTAATTTCATAGCCAGCAATTCCCTCTCTATCACAGAGTAGTTACGTTGGCTGGGGTTCAGTGTTTTGGAATAATAGGACACCGGATGTTCCTTCCCCTCATACTTTTGCAGTAATACTGCCCGATAGCAGCAGAAGATGCGTCAGTTTCCACTATAAAGGGACGGAGCTGGTCAGGTTGCCTTAATATGGGAGCTGAACAGAAAGCTTGTTTGAGTTGTTGAAAACTTTCCTCGGCTTGAGTAGACCATTGGAAAGGGGAGGAAGATTTCTTAAGAAGCGATGTCATCGGGAGTATCTGTTGAGAGAAGTTTGGTATAAATTTCCGGTAGAAATTCGATAAACCAAGGAATCTCTGGATGTCTTTAAAAGACTTGGGAGACGGCCAATCTAGAATGGAATTGACCTTCTGAGGGTCCATGGCAATTCCCTCAGAGGAAAGAATGTATCCTAAATATGAAATGGACGTTGCCGAAAACACACACTTTTCCAATTTGACTGAGAGGTGATTGTCTTTGAGTCTGTGAAAAACCTCCTTGACATGAGTGTTATGCTCAACTTGGGTGTGGGAAAAGACCAATATGTCATCAAGATAAATGATGACAGAGTGTCCCAGGAGATCCGAAAAAAGTCTGTCCATGAAACGTTGGAATATAGATGGAGCATTTACAAGGCCGAAGGGCATCACTTGATACTCATACAAACCAAAAGGGGTCCTAAAGGCAGTCTTCCACTCATCTCCGGTTTGTATCCGAAGTAAATGGTAAGCGTTGCGTAAGTCTAGTTTAGTAAACACAGTAGCCGACTGCACGGCATGAATGATTTCAGAGATGAGGGGCATAGGATATCTATCCTTAATGGTTACTTTGTTTAATCCTCTGTAATCTATACAGGGGCGTAGCTCTTGAGTGTCTTTCTTGGGAATGAAGAATAAAGAGGCACCCGCAGGAGATTTGGATGGTCTGATCAACTCATTGGCTAGGTTCTTGTCTAGGTAGTCTCTCAGATACTGCCTTTCTTGCATAGTCAAGGGATACATGCGACCAAATGGACTAAGGCATCTGGGTGCAATTCAATACAGCAATCTTCGGGTCTGTGAGGAGGAAGCTCTTACGGGATTTTCTCTGTCACCACTTCAGTGTATCCACTCAAATAGGATGGTAAGCAATGTATGGTCTTAGATTCCACCCCACAGGAAGTTTGAATCGTAGAAAAGGTTGGTTTCGGCAAACAGCTTGCCTTGCAGAAGGTTGAATGAAAACTTAACAGGTTTCTGGACCAGTCAATGGTGGGATTGTGCCGACGTAACCATCCAATGCCGAGAATCAAAGGGAAGTGAGCAGCTCTGATGATATCAAAGGAAAGGCGTTCTGTATGCTGCATGATACGCATGGTGAGAACTTCAGTAGAATGGGTAATGAGGCCGGAGCTCAAAGGCTCGCCATCTACTCCCTCCACCGTCTGGTCCTCGATCTTGGCTATCCGAGTCAGCCCTTGGCTCTCTGCCCAGTGGGTATCAATGAAATTTCCTGCGGCTCCACAATCCAGAAAGGCCTGAGTCTGTATTGAGGTCTGGCCACTCAAAAGGGTGACTGTCATCACCATAAGTCGATCATCGTCAGAACACTCCAAAGTGGTGACTGAGAGGGTAACAAAGGGACTGGAATCCTTCCCTCGGTAATACGTCCCTAAATTTACCGAGGGTGCTCGTTTCCCGAGCGTCTGGGAGGCACATCAGGACAATCTCGAAGTAAGTGAGTCGAAGATCCACAGTACATGCATAGATTCCCTTCTCGCCTCCTCCTGCGTTCTTCAGCCGAGAGAGGGGAGCGGGTGATGCCGATCTGCATAGGCTCTTCACGAGAGAGACGAGTAGAGGGAGGTGGTGCAGAAGGAGAAGGAACTGGAGGCATCAGAATACCACTCTTTATCTTACATCGCTCAGCTCGCCATTCTGACAGCCGGTAATCAATCCGAAGTGTTGCAGTGATCAGGTCAGCAAAGGTTAAAGGGCGTTCGATACGTGCAAGTTCGTCTTTTAACTCTTCTCGCAGACCCCTCCGAAAGATGGCATACTGTGCCTGTTCTTGCCAACCTGCTTCCGCTGCGATATGTTTAAATGAGGTGATATAGGACATTAAGTCAGAATTTCCTTGTCTGATGTCCAACAGATCCTCGGAGGCCAGATAGGTGCTCTCGGTTCGAAGGAAGGTTTGCTTCATCAAGGTTTTGAAAGTCTCATAATCCTGAATCACAGGATCAGTTCTATTGACTAAAGGGGTGGCCCAAGCCAAGGCATTGCCTGACATGTGGGTTATCATAAACCCAACCTTGGCATGACCAGAAGTAAAGGCCACTGGACGAAATGAGAAATGCAAGTGACACGCATCTAAGAACTCCTTTAGTCTCTTGGGCGTCCCATCAAACTTCCCAGAGACTAACGGTAGGGGAGGCAAGTCGGTAGTCGGTGGTTCCCGGTCTGCTATCCTCTGTTGTAGCAATGTGTTCGCGCCCTTAAGATTCTGGACTTCCAGGCTCAGGTTTTGGACTGCTGCTACTAGCTCCTGAACCTGCTGCGGAGTGGCCATGTCGAATTCGAGGCGTTGCAAACTGTCAGGAAGGTCTGTAATCTCCTCTTCTTCCTGAGATGTTCCAGTCTCCCTTTCCTCCCCTTCCTCCTCACCTTGAAGTCTCCGGCGTTGAGTCAGCTTTGGATTGTCCTTTGTTCGAGTCTTCACTCCTTTTTTTTGAAGATAGGGACGACCAAGGTAGGACGCCACAGTGACACCCCTTGGGTGATCTGTGGCAACCCTCCACGGTCACTGGTAAATGGGGAAAAAGCCAGTGGCACAAAAAACCCCGGAAGGTTAGGATCTTCAAACGCAGTGAGGTTGTAGTAAACACACTCCGGAGGTAGCAGCAGAGGGAGAGGAATCTGATGAACACTGTCCAGATATAGAAGAAATTCCAATAAGAATCGGGTATGAGACCAGATAAATGGAAAAGTTCCAGAACAGATAGAACAGTAGAGGGCTTGGCGAGGCAATCCACAAGACAGGCTGAGGTCAGAACCGGGATATCAACAGGAATTAGTTCCGATACTGGATAAGCAGGTGAGGGCTGGGCGAGGCAATCCACAAGACAGGCAATGGTCGGTACACGGAGATGTAAACATATAGGAACAGAGGAGGGCAAAGAAGAGGACCAAGAGAGGTAAGTACCATACAGGAAGAAGGCAAGAATAAACAGAATAAGTATAGAGAGAAAGGCACAAGACGGAAGGGAGGAAGGAAAAGAGACGGGAACGGAACAGACAAGGGAGAAGGAGTCAAGAAGGCGAGGAGAAAATACTGTTAAAGGTACGGAGCGCAAGGAGCGGGAAAAGAAAGGAAAAGAAGGACAACGAAGGGAAAAAGGGAAATTCCACGAAAAAATACAGCAGCGCTGGAACAAGACGAAAACACTGTACGTTGCAACGCACCTGACCCCGGAAGTGAAAGGATTAAATACCGGTGTCAGGAACGTCGCTACGACAACTAGACCTGCACAGCGCGCTTCCCAAAAAACGTGATGGAACTCGCTATGGTGGGCGCAGCTTCCACTTCTTCCAAAGCCGCCAGGTTCCCTGAGGTGTGACATAAGGTGAGCCTTGATTGGGGATTTCGGAGGTGGTCAGAGAAGAGCAAAGGGGAGGTGGGAAGCAATCACAATACTCTGCAGACAGTTAATCCCCTTTCTCCACCTACAGAAAGATTTTTCTACGGGCCAGACAAGCCAGATTTGGGGGTCCAGTTCAGTCGGTGTTTCGAATCCTGCGCATCACGCTTGAAGAGGTCACAGCAATCCAGACCAGGTCAGCGCCTCGGTGGGAGCCAGGTGAGCGTTACACAACTGCTGGATGAGTACCTCAACAGTCTGTTCCATATTGCCAGACAATGCATCCTCTGGGACCTCAACTATGTGTACATTCTTTCTGCGAGGCCTCAACTCCAGATCATCACACTTTGATTTCACAAATTTCATTTCCTTTACTACAGTGGCAACGGTGTTTTGCAGTTCCTGCACATTGTCTTCTGTCACCCCAATTCTCTTTTCAGCCTCATTGATTCGCTGTGCTTCCTTCACTAGTTGTGCTCGGATGCTGGTGATGTTCACAGTAATGTCCTCTAGTTTTTCGTGGACCGCTGCAAACCCTTTCTGCATAGGCTCAAGCATTTGTTGCATCTCTGTGGGTGAAGAGTCAGGGTTCGCCACCGGGCGGGGTTAAAGGGCCACTGCTGGGTTTTGAATAGTTGCCGGGGGGGGGGGGGGGGGTGGATTTGGAGAACCTGCCCATACTGCCGGGTTTCTTGCCACCCCCAGCTCCTTGCGTCATGTCCACACTGCCCTGCGTGGGCGAAGTTAAGCAGGATCACCCTATGGTCTTGCTGCAACTAACAGCACAGATCCAGTTGCTCAGGCCCCCTTCCATTTTCACCCCCTGTCTTCTCTGTTACTGTCTCCTCCCCAGGGTGTTTGACTGCCAAACTGCCCCGGAAGTGCACTATACCGATGCTCACATGACCCCTGTACTGGCTCACCTCTGCATTTGCAGGTCCAAGGCAATCAGGATTGTAGTGTGGACCAGCTGGCTCTTAGCATGATCGGCCAGAGCCTGCACTCCGGTTTCCCCACCTTTCCAATGCTTAGCTTAATTGTATGCTGTTCAACTGTCCACGGGGTTACAGGCACAATCTGCAGACACAGCCTCTGCTTTATAAACACTCCTCCAGCACACAGCAGTCCTGCTCTATGTACTCTGTAGGCCCCAATCTGCTCTAGCGCTTCTCTCCCCAGCCACCCGTATCGTCGGGAGTCTGCACACTCCTCCTGCAGTCCAGGGCGCTGCTCCACTGGGCTAGTGTTTCAGGAGTACTCCCTGATGCTGTGGTGTCTGTGCGGCAGCGCGGGCTCTGCCTGGGCTTAGACGGCTTCCCTCTCCCTTTAGCCCCCTCCCCTGCACCACCACTCGCCCCCGCTATGCGCTGCCTCCGTCGGAACTCACAACCAGCTCTGATGTGGGATAAATCTTCTGGAGCCCCACCGGAGCTTGTACCTGCTGCGCCAGCAAGGCACGCCGAAGCCGCTCCAAGCGCCTCAGCAGATCCCCGCTCTGCACTGCAGTAATGGAGACAACCCGGAGTTTCACTACAGGATGCCCCAGTCTGTTCTCGTCCCTTAAGAGCCATTGTGCAGAGCCTCAAGGCTAACCGGCCATATTGAAGGGCTGCTCCACGGCACCCCCTTAATCCCAGATCCCTCCCCTTTACTCGCACAATATTCCCATGGGTGGGATTGTCCCTGCCTGTCCACGGTAACCTCGTTATGCGAGATTTGTTACAAATAAAACTCTGACTTCATTCCTTTAGATGAAAAGCCACTTTTATTCAAGGCAGGTCCGCTTACGATAATTAACATATTGCATTTTCTTTACAACAAATCCCCTTCTTCATTGTTATCTTAATTGTTATCATCTTTCTTTTCCCTCACTATCTTTATTTTACATCTCCCCTTTCCTTGTACTTTAGTTGTTTCCTTCTTATCTTTTTTCCTATCCCCACTTTTATCTCTCCTTGCTCTTTCGCTCTGCTTTTTGGTTTCTTGCTCTTGTTTATGCGTGCCCGCTCTAGGGCCAAGTATATTTTGTTCTTTTTTCATGTATATTTCATCCCTTTCTGTTCTCTTATTGTAACCTTTAAAACCACTTCAACTATTGTTAACCTTTTCCTTTTATTTTTCTTCTCTCAATACTCTGTTTCGGCACTCAGCGTGACCCTCCCCAGATGGTGTCAGGCTGCCCCCATTGTTCCCTTTTTTTTAGGAACCCATCAACCACATCCATCAAATTCATCAAATATATTTCAGCCCCTAAAAATGACAAGTGCACCCCGTCCTGTCTAAAGTAGTCTGGCTCCTCTACTTAATTTCCTCATGTCGTAGCACTCCTATTCCTGTCGCTCTGCAAAAACCGGACACTTTTCTGTTAATTTCTTTTCTTGCTTTATCAATGGGCACAGGTTTACGTGGCAGCAATTATGTCCATACCAAACCTGTACCATTCCATAATCTCTGAATGAGCCCCAGTTCTTTTTTCATCATTTTTTATTATTTCTAGCCCGGTGCATTGTATTAAATAATTTGCCCTCAAATGAATGATCAACAAGTCTGCCGGCCGTCTCTTGTCCCTTAATTCAAACAACATGGGTATCAACTGATCCCACCTCATTCCCCCCCCAGACCATACCAGTCCCGCCTCGCTGTAGGCTCTTCCCAGCTGCTTCCTGTAAGCCCTTGAGCCACATGGTGAGTTTGCCGGTAACCCGCCGGTAATTCCGGTGGGTTTACCGGCAAACCCACCTTACCGTTTCCGCCGCCCGATATGCTGGTATTACTGGGATATTACGGATGGCGGAGTGATGGTAAATTCCCATTGCCACCATGGGCCTCATTACACGGTAGGCGGTAGGGCTTTACCGGTACCAGTAAGGGCACCGGTACCGGTAAACCCCTACCGCCTTACTACGAGTTCCCTTTGCGGGACCCGACTTTAACGGCTGGTTTTACCAGCCGTTAAAGTTGGGTGCCGCAAAGGGACCTCGGAGCTAATTACGGTACCGCAATTTGCGGTACCGTAATTAGCACCTTCCCCATTCCCATTATGACCTATGGGGGCAAAAATGGGAATGGGGAAGAGCCTTGGTGAATGGGGAATTACCGCCCCCGCTCACCTTGGAGTAGGGTGGTAATTCCGCCATCCACCAAGGCGGACACGGTAAAATACCGGCGGCAACCATGGCGATAATAGCGCCATGGTTACCGCCTACCGTGTAATGAGGCCCCATGTGTTGGGATTGCTGGAATCACCAGCACTGGTAGTACCGGTGCCAGTGATTCTGGCATTTTTCTGCCGTTAGGGGCACAAACTACTGGCAGGTCAGGTCTGCCAGTAGTTCAGTGCCCCTACCGGCAAACTTGCACTTTACCAATCTGGAAAAAATGCCAGTGCCGGAATGACTTGCAATTTTTCAGGCATTTTTTCCAGACCAGCAAAGTTGTAATGCATTCTCTCTGCTTGTTTTCTGGCCCATTAAACAATGTAGTGTCCACAAATCCACACCTTTGGCATTATTGGCACTACATGGATGAAAAAGGGGGCACTGTCACCATTCACCATATCCTACTTCATATAATTGACATCCTTTACATACAAGGAGAGAGACTAAGAACTGGAGTGGGCACCGCTATTTATTCTTACTTTGAGCAGAAGCTTATAAATATTGCTGTATTTTGGGGTGCAGCCCACTAAATCGTGCTACCATGCGTCAGCACAATGAGAGTGAACTGTGTAAAGAAAAACCTAGGCAATCTTGCCTGGGATGTGGGCCGCACACCCTTAGATCCCGATTGGGTTTCAAAAAAAGTTTAGTTTTCTGATAGTCCACATTCACGAATCATTAATTCTTGAGTTTGGTGATTTATTTAAAGTGACAGTAAACAGTCGCTTTTCTGATGGGCAAAACAACCCAAAATGGCCAATGCATTTCGGACTCAACAGTCCTTCATCGGGGCCTATCTAATCAAAATTGTAGCCAAACATAAGACATCGGTGTTAATTAAACCAATCGTGCAAAAGAAAACATGATCCAAAATATGACACATTACAACGCATAACATGAAAAATCAACAGGGTCCCACGTACACGAAACATAAAAAAAAAAAAAGAGAGAGAGAGTAAACACAAAAATATAAAAAATACATAAGCTTTTTCATATAAACATCACATTATTCATATCTTACAATACTCATGCGATTGTCTATTATACAAGTGCCCAAATTCCCGCTCGATTATAGATATGCTAATGCACCTTGTGTGTTAGCTATTGTGCTGGCCAGTTTGTTACCAGTTATGTCAATACTATAGTGCCTGATAATGATTGTGCTACGACTTCACAGGTGGGATTTACAAAAACGGATGACATTTATAAACCGCACAGAACGAGTGTTTATTCTCATGGTGACTATGTTGAGAATGCATGCGTGATGCTAATGTGCAAGTATTGTGAGAGATCAAAATTTCTGACCTTTGCCAGTAAGATGCTGGCATATCCAAACTCAAAAGTTTGTATTACGATGTTCGGCGCAGCCGCTTCCAATCAAGTGCACAAGTTAACCTGTATTGATATAATAACATCAATTTAAGCGTGCAGCTAGCCTGCTGGCTTCTGTTATTTTACACTTAATAACTGTTAATCTTGGCCGAGCATAGGAGGTCTACGACATGAGGAAATTAATAACTGTTAACTTGTGCACTTGATTGGAAGCGGCTGCGCCGCACATCGTAATACAAACTTTTGAGTTTGGATATGCCAGCATCTTACTGGCAAAGGTCAGAAATTTTGATCCTTACATACAACCTAAATTTGTGCGACTTCCACCTACCCAACAATTGGATCTCCTTTTCTTCCAAGCATAAACCATCCCCTTCCGATGCAGCTGCATTACAGAAGGAGTGTGTACCAAACTCCTTTGGGTCTAGCCCCGCCCATTTTAAACCTTTTCTCAGAACTGCTAAAACCTGTCTTCCTTTTACTCCCTCTCCATTGTCATAGACAAAAAAACAAACCTCACTCCGCTGTGCTCTTTTTTTCCCCCAAAAAACGTCAACACCCTCACTGGGCATATGTCCCTTGTTTCAGACCTCCCCAGTTCTACTGCCACCCCTTTTTTCTGCTGATCCGTCTTGCTCCATCTGATCCCTAATCGCACACCTTTCTCTGTCCATGCCACCTCGTCTACCCTCAAACCCTCCTAACCTATACCTCCAACTAACTCTGAAACTCTGAACGCTCCAATAGACATTGCCGTAAACATGGCTTTGAACAAAAACTTCCCACACCAAAGAACACAACACTTTCAACAGCTCCAACAGACTCTTGAGCAATCCCACCGAAATAGGCCTGCGCTTATCTGCCACTCCCCTCCTCCTGGCCCACCCATGTAATATCCTCTTTCCCAATTCATCTGCTGAGGGTTCATAACCCCCAAAACACTTCCCATAAAATGCCAGCCGTGCCAACTTAGCGGGGATAGTCACTGGTGACCGTCCTTTCTTAATAAGCATAATTATGAAGTCCACCACACCATCCCTCTTTTTTATGTCCAACATGTGTCCCACTCACTGTCTCTCCTCAGCACCACTTCCCTCAAACTCTTCCCAAGCCAGCCTGTAGGATGCTCTAGTTGATGCCGCCCAAGACCCTTTCACCAGTTCCATCACTCCTTGATCCCTAAGCTCCACAGTTCGGGGGGCATTTCTGTCGGCCACACATCTGCCGCTGGTGACAGCCCACTGAATCTCAACCACTGTGAACGAGATGTGATTAGCTCCCCCCGCAATATGCGTTGCCCTGAAAATTATATTCAGTTTCAAACAAGTCAGCACCAACCTTCACAGTAACTTCAGTGTCCACACATCTTTGTTAGATTGCCTATTGATGGTATCAGGTAATAATATCACCACATATATGGTCGCCGAAAATAATATCGCCTGGAAAATGTCGTGGCGATATTATTTGGGTGACCATATATATGGCGACAGGGGAAAAAAAAATAAAAAAAATAAAAATCAAAAATTGGGGGTTGCGGGGGTGTCCCCCACATGTTCCATGCAATAATGTCGCCACAAAAAACGACCATTGTTCGGCGATATTTTTGTATGGTGATATTTTTGTGGCAACATTATTACATGGAACCCTATTGATCACTGCCACAATTATTTCATTATCCACACTGAACACTGCTCTTTTTTTCTTCCAAAATCTTCCTGAAAGTTCCAAAGCAACTATGGCTGGAAAAAATCCCAAAATGCAATGATATGCTTCTCTGCCAACCATTCTGCCAGCTATACTGCCGCACACCACTTCCCTTCCTAGTAAACTCCAAAGCCATTTGCCGCAGCCGCCTCAGAAATTATCTCCACATTCCAGCCCAGTCATCCAGTCACATTTATATTCCGCTGTATCTTGATACAAAAACACCTCCAAAACTCCAGGTCTTGTCACATTCATGCTGTCACCTTAATCCTATGATGCAGTCTTTTTCGCATGTGCAATAGCTAATGCCATCTGCCCACAAAAACGCCCTTCCCGATGCCACCACCCTGCAAGCAAGATTCAGCTGCTCCAAAAGCTGTTGTATTGTCCTCACCTCACACTTTTCTTTGTGATGTCAACTCGTACAATTTCTCTCTCAATTTTCCAATCTTCTCCAAAGGTAGTCTGAATTCCATTCTCTTTGCATTCAATTCAATGCCCCGGAACGTCAGCACTGCTGTCGGACCTTCAGTTTTTTCCTATGCCAGCAGAATGCTCAGCTCCTTTGAAATTCCCCTAATAACCATTCGCATTCCTCTGCATTTACCCCCACCATCAAGACGTCGGCCAGATAATGCACCATATTTTTGGATGCTGAACGTTTCGTAAATGCCCATAAAAGTACTGAAACACTCACAAATCATGCATGCTTCTGCGCATCCCATGGGCAATGCTTTGTCCAGTTATATGCTGCCCTCAAACTGAATACCTAGTAGCTCAAAATCTTCTGGGTGTACCGGTAACAGCCGAAACACTGACTTCACGTCATATTTTGCCTTCTGAGACGTCATCCCACATTTCTAAATTAATGCAATGGCATCATCAACGCTAACATAAGTCACTGTACAGTCTAATGAAATCATTAATAGGCCCCCCTCTTGCCCCGACAGGTGAGGAATGATCTGAAACTCACTCTTTTTGTAGAGGAAATTACTTAAACCTGCTCAAATCTATCGACCAATAGACGCGGCCACCCACTCCTCGGTAGATCTTATGTACAGTCAATAAAATATCTTCTGTATATAGATGTCACCCTGTTTATATTATGATCATTTGCTGTATCCTTGTTTTATAGTGCAATACAGTTAAACCTGTAAATATGTTGTTTCCTGCGTATGTTCTGTAACAAATATCTTAAGCTTTGCATCTGTCGTAATCTGCTGCGCCCTAATACCCCTGGGTCTGGTGCGCATTAAAAATGAATAAACAAACAAACAGACTGTAGTCAAATGGATCAGTTATTCTGCCTTCTCTGACTTCTTTCTCTAACTTGTATTCCACCAAAACCATATGTTCTTTTATGGATTTCAAGTTCTCTGCCCACCTCTCGACCCTTGGACCTTTATGCAGTATCCTAAATCCATTCTCAAATCCCTCTTCTAATAACTTTGCTGCTTCCCTATCTGGGTAAAATTGTAGCCACTCCTTCCTTATCTTTACATTTCCCGGAGTATGTCCCTTTTCCCAGTGTCCCGCTGTAGTTCCAGAAACCTCTACCTCTTCCCCTGCATTGTGTGAGGGGATGCCATCCCATGCATTACGTGCTTGTACTTGCTTGCCGCTCTGGAACGTGCCCCTCTGTTGTAAGCCCAGCATGCCTCCCCACCACCATATCCTCCTCCATGACTGCCCATCCCTCGTGGATGGGCCTTCCTTGAAAGGGCATAAACGGCACCCTAGTGTGTGCCCACTACTAGGCTTGTGGGAGACACCCACTGCAGCCATAGCTCTGCATCAATGTAATCCGAATCATCACCTTCGTCTGCCATCTGTGACCTGAACTCGTCATGGCATTTTAATTTAACCAGGCAAGTCCTCCAAAATGTATCTGCACCTTCCTAACCACATGAATGTATTTTCACAGCGCCATGTTCCTCTTAGGGAACGTTTCACAGTATATGCTGGCATGTATGAGGAAAGCAGATGTCCAATTCTCAATGTTGGTTGGTACTCTGGGCTAGCTAATTCCCACTCTTCTTCCCGCAACCTTCTTTACATCTTACTTCTCTGTGTAACAACTTAAATATCTCACCAAAATCCCCTTTTCAAATGTGTTCTTTTGAAGCAAATGTGAGGTGCGACCCTAAGTCTTTGTTACCCCCATATATGGCAATCTCTGTTGTTTTTTACTTTTCTTATCCACTTCTGCCCCTCCCTTCTCTACTACTCTGTCCTTCCCTTCTTTCCTTCCTACTCTTTCTTTGCCCCTGCCGCCCCTTCACACTCATCATCTTTTTCTTTGTCTTTCTTTCTATTTTTCCTCTATTGTCGACGAACCTCCCCTCCTTTCCCGTTCCACTTTCACCCGCTTTCATTCCTATCCTCTTTGTTCTCTCTCTTGCCTGAGTTACAACCAATGGCCTTGTGCTTTTCTTTTATGAGATCATCCCACAAACTCCACTACCTCTCTTGTCTTTTCCATTCGCTCTTCTCCTTCGTCCTTCTCCTCTCCCCCACTCCCTTTCACCTCTTTCTCCTCATCTTTATTACCCATTCCTTTATTGTCACCTCTTTTCATACCTGTCGTTTTGCGACTCTCCCACAACTGCGGCCTGTGTGTAAACGTTCCTTCCACTTGTCTATTGTCTCTTTGTTCTGTGCCACTCTTCTTGCCTGTCGTGCTCCGCTCTTGTGTCCTTTTATTCTCTTCTCTTTTCTAGGACACCTCCCACCAATCTCCCCCTTCAACCTGTTTTCTCAGATCGGGGTTGAAAGCCTGTGATCCAAATGTTCGAGGGAGAAAAGGCAGAAGATTATTTTTTTGAAATAATCTTCGGTCTTTAATCCCCTGAAAATTTACAACTTGGCCCCCGCCCCCACCCACACCCTCACCACACCCACACCCCCACCACACCCCCACACATTCTTACTTACCTTGTGTTCCTGCGACGCCTGTTCCCTTTCACTTCCGTGATCGGCAGCCGGAACGCAGGGTCCTTTTCTTTTTCTTTTTTTCTTTTGGGGGGACACCCCCGAAACCCTCACTCGCAATAAAGTGAGCAAGGGTGCAGGGGACACCCCTGCACCCCCCGCAGCCCTTTTCTTTTTTTTAAAGGCTTTTTGGGATGGCTGCGGGGGCCACCCTGCAACCCCTGCTCACAATATAGTGAGCAAGGGTGCAGGGGCACCCCGCAGCCCCAGCATGGAATGCGTGATTTGGTTTGTACTTTTTCAGCCGCTCAGAATTTTCGAACGGCCAAAATTTGGCCAAATCACGCATTCAGCCTTTTAAGCTTGGTCACTTTGGCCAGTTCCTTTTTCTCATTCTTTTTATCTGCGACAACACCCCTCCATCCACTAACATTTCACAATCTTCATATCTAATCTCCCATCCATTCTTCTGCTGTCCTCAGTCACCCATTATTCCTTTAATCTCAGCCATTTTCCACTGCTCCCTTTTACCCTTTCTATCTGTAAAGCCGTAGCACACTTCCTTCTTATTTCCATACTAATTTCCACCCTGATTCTTCCTGCCCACTCACCTGTATGTCCCCTACTCTAACAACCTCTTCCCCGGCCATCCTGGCCAATATTTAGTCCATGGCGGCAACTGCTGCACTCTCAACCCCTCTTCTCCTTTTGCTCTGTCCCTCTTCTGAGGCCGGTCCGCACTCTGGGCCCGTACCTCCCGCTCACTTCCAAACACTCTCCTTTTTTTCCTCTTCTCGGCTGTCCTACTGCACTTTCACACTCCCTTTGCAACCCTTCTCGTAACTTCACTTCGTTTTCTCCCTTTTTTCTTTTCTTTGAAATCCCATCTTCTTCCCCTTCTCATTTCTCCTCTTTCCCTCACTTTCCACTTAACTCTGATCCCCCTGTGTCAAGGCACCTTGACGACCTTTACTCATGTTCCCCTTTCTCAGTCTGGAAGTCCTTTTTTTCTCCAAATCGCTTTCCAGTTCAGCACCCCTTTTTGCCCCCTTTTTTGTGTGCACCTCTCTTTTTGCACTTTTTATTATTTGCTCTTCTTTGCCCCCCCTCATCACCAGGCCCCCATTCGTTCCCCCATCCCTACTCCTCCGTTGTCTTGGACTGCCACACGCCCACACTTCTGCAGCTACACCATCTGATGCAGCTGTCCTCTTAGGTCTCCCTCTTACAACGGTGGTTGGGCCTTGTTGCCCAACCCCTTCTCTTGCCCTTTTTTCTTGGCTCTCAGCCTCCTCTACATCTACCCGCAGGTCCTGCCGCCTGCAGGACTGCAATGGTGGCCACAATCTCATCCTCAAAAGGAGCCGCTGCCCGTGCCGCAATTGAGTCGTCCTTTCTTTCACCACTTCTCCTCAGAAGGAGATTTTTCTTTACTTCGTTAATGTTAATGTTAAATGATATTTGTACCGCGCACTATCACCACGGGAGTGGTCCCCTGGCGGCTCTGAAAAAGGGAAAAGGGGTGGGGGGTGAGTTAGTGGGCAAACGCTGGATAAGTGCAAGAGAGCAGTGAAGTGCTGTTGGCAGCCTCAGCCCAGTGGGTCCGTTGGCTGGGCTTGGGGTGTTTTGTGGTCGGTAGTCGTTCTGTGCTGTTGTGCAAGTCTATGTGTGATTTGTTTTGTTGCTGCAGTGTAGTGAAGTTTGTGTGCAATGTTGTGTTGTAGGTATGTTGTTGTGTTTGGTTACAGTTTGAGAGGTGTATGCAGAGGGGTGAAATTGTTAGTGGAATGGTTAATTGGCATTGCTGTCTGGAAGTGAGGCGCTGAGTTTCCGTGTTCTCTCCAGGTGGGGTGCGGGAGCATCTCTGCGTCTTCTGTCCTGATCTGGGCTGTCCGATATTCACAGTTCCTTTCACACATGGCATCCACTCACATTCTTAACCCTACACAAGTTTGGCTTCGTCCACCTACTTGACACCTGTCTGTATGCGGGGCAAGCAGGCGTTTGTGCGTCCCTTACAATCTGGCCCAGAGAGCATTCCCAATCCAGTTGGTGTGCGGCATTGACTAGCCAAGGCTACCCCATCCATATGTGGCAGGTGGTTGGCATTCGTCATCTTATTCAGTTGTTTTTACTGCAGGCTATCGCTCCCATCCCCTTTGAAACGTGGCACATGCCATCGCTTGCAGTAACGTCCAGGGGTGGCACCTGCTTTCATTCATTCATACGGTCAGTGCCCATGCCAATGTCCACAACTTAGTTCAAGTGTGGCAAGTGCTAACATTCACACAACTCTATACAAGTATGATACTTGGTAGCGATTATGGGGCGGGTAAGGTTGTTGGCATTGAGTTGGCTAGGGATGGTGATTCTTGTCCTCAAGGGTGTCGCTTGTGTCCTATTTGACTTAGCATCGTCTCTCTTGTTGTAGTAAGAGTTTATCTGGTCGGTTCCGGGTGTTGTCAGTGTCATTCTAAATTTGGTCATCCTTTTTCTTTGTGTTTCCCGTTCGGTTGTTTCGGTTTTTCAGTTTTAGTCTGTGGTGTTGAAGAGCCAGGTTTTTTAGTAATTTTCTGAATTGTAGGTGATCTTTGGTGTTTCCTATTTCTTTCGGGATGTTGTTCCAGGTTTTTGTAGCTAAGTGGGAGAAGGAGGAGCCCCAAAGTTTTTTCTTACGGAATGGTTTTTGTTGGCTTGTAGATTGTTATTTTCTTTTGTAGGAATTCAGCTCCTTGTCTGCTGATTGCAGTGTGTTATACACATTGTTTTGAAGATGATGCAATGTTTGACTGGGAGCCAGTGTCATGATCTGTGGGTCAAGGGCACGTGTGCAACCCAGTCCTCATGTACCTGTGGGTTTTGTTCATCAAAGTGTGACACCAATCTCCTGCAGAAAAAGTCCTGGAAAGGGCACTTGGACTTTGTCCTGATGCCGTTGGCACCAGGCTCATTGTAAGAATAGGCCTGAGGAACTATACACCATTCAACATGGAGGATGTAGGGCCACAGCCTCCATTCCATGCAATTAGCCATGCAGACTAGTTTTTGGGTGTGGCCAAGACTCCTGAGCGTGGTAGGCTATATAAGCCACGCCCCGACTCCAGCACGTGATTCGTGTTAATCTGTTCAACAGCGTAACGCTCACCGCTGCCTGCACCTGGAGAAAGAAGAGGAAAAGAGAGCATTGAACACCTGCACTGCCCGCTCCTGCATTTCAAACTCAACTCACCTGCAACTCACCTGCACATCTTGCATCCAGAAATCTCTCGTTATCTGAGACATCTGTTGCAGTGGGTTTTCGTACCTCTGGAAGGTTAAGGCCTCGCGAGTGCAGCCGATCCCACCCGATACCTGCACCTGTAAGGAAGAAAGAAGACACTTATACTTACATGCTTACCTCCCTGGTCGTGGAGTTCCGCTAAGGCATCGTGCATAACAGCCACACCGGAGCCAACACGCTTCCAAACCACGCACTTGCATCACCCAGGCTCTGCAAAAGAAAGAGAAGGACATTAAAACTCAGACAGCAACCACAGTGATCTAGAACTAGATCACACATAAAGGACACATATGGAAAGGACACATAAAAGAAGGACTTACCTGGGTGCTTGAACATTCGGACACTAACAAGCGCATAAGGCACCAGCAAGAACAAAACCCATAGCAAGTGGAAAATGCAGTTGTCACCGCAGTGGACTTGGCTAATCTGCACAAGCAGTCAAACAAACCAGTGAAGTAACTCAGCTCGTACAGAAGCAACTGCGCCCCTGCTGAGAGCAAGCAGGACGGAGAGCTTGTCTACTAAGTACATAAGGTGAGCAGGAGAAATACTTACCCAAACAACTCGAATCAAGGGAACCAGGGCTACCTTTGGGTGGGAACTCGCTTAAACATCTTAACATACCAGAAATTCTCCATCATAGGAGCAGTCCTGTTAGGAAGAGGGAAAGAGGAACTTGGAGAGTCGTAGAAGGACCAGACACTTCCCACGAAGCAGACGCTCCTGCAGAGACCAACCAGTGCAGTGTTTTTAGGGCTCGAGTGATGTGGTCTCTTCTGAATAGTTTGAGGAGCAGTCTGGCTGCTGTATTTTGGATCCGTTGTAGTTTCCTCAGGACGTATTCTAGTATCCCTAGATAGAGGCTGTTTGCATGGTCGATTCTTGACATGATGAGGGTGACGATTGAAGGAGTGTTTTGTGGGTGAAGGAGAGGAAAGGTAGGATTCTTCTTGCCGTGTGGAGGAGGAAGAAGCATTTCTTGATGATTGAATTTATTTGTGGTTCTAAGGTTAGGTGTTGTCCATCAGGACTCCCAGATTTTTTACTACCTTAGATGATGTCGGTGCAGTTCCCATTTCTGTTGGCCATGGAATGTAGATGTTGTTTTCTTGGTTTCTGGATATAATTATGATTTCTGTCTTTCCTGGGTTGATTTTCAAGTTGTTGGCATTCATCCAGTTAAAGACTTCTTTTAGACAATCGATTAGGATTGGGTAATCGGTTTGGGTGTCTTCGATTTTGAGGATGATTTGAGTGTCATCTGCGTAGTTGTAGCATGTAATGTTGTATTTTTTGAAAATTCTGATTACTGGATTCTGGTAGATGTTGATGCACAATGGTGATAGTGAGGACCCCTTTAGTACTCCTCAGTCGTTAACTCGTGGGGTGGTTTTGAAGGGTTTTATCCATACGTTTTCCGTTCTGTCTGCTAGGAATGATTTAATCCAGAGTAATGCCATGTCCATTATTCCTATGTCTTCTAGTCTTTTGGTTAGGGTGTCATGGCTAACAGTGTTGAAGGCTGCAGAGAGGTCGAGCAGAATCAGGGCTGAGGTTGTGTTGGAGTCTGCGTTATTTTCTAGGTCGTCCCAGAGGGATAGTAGTGCTGTTTCTGTTCCTCTTGCAGGTCTGAAACCAACTTGTGCTTGGTCTAGCAGGTGGTGTTTTTCTACGTGTTCTTGAGTTCGTTTGTATATGTAGGTTTCAAGGAGTTTTGCTGGGTAGGGAATGTTTCAAATCAGCCTGTAGTTGGAGGTCTTCTACGTCGCCACTTGTGTTTTTTAAAAGCGGTTTGATATATGCTGATTTGAAGGCTCTTGGTACAGTTCATGTTGCTAGTGAGAGATTTAGGAGGTTTCTGTAATGTTCTGATGGCGTTCCTTGTGCAAGGATTGATTTGGTGATTTCAGGGGGACAGGGATCCATGGATGATCCTGCTTTCCTGCTGTGTTTTACCAACAAGACAAATGTCTCTGCTGATATTTCAGGAAGGTTTTGGAGTTTGTGCTGTGGTTCTGTGTTAGGTCCGGTTGGTTGAATGTTGTGGTTAGTAGGTCTGTTTTTTATGATTTGTCAGATATCGTTGATTTTGTTCTTGAAGTGGTCTGCCAGGTCGTTGCAAAGATTCTCTGAGGGGGTTGGGGTGTTGTCGCAGCCTGATGGGTTTCTCATTTCTTTAATGAAAATGTCTTTTTGTGTGTTGGTGGCATTGGTGATTCTGTCATCATAATGCTTTCTCTTCGCTTTTTTTGTATTTCCTTTTTGTATGCATGGATTTGTTTCTGGAACAGTATTTTTATGTCTGGGTTGTATTCTTTCCTCCTGGACCGGATGAATCCTACGTTGAAGAGGAGATCTAATGTCTTCTGGGTATTTGTATGGCATGTTCCATAGGAATCCCCTGTTATGAGCCACTCGTTGAGGTAAGGATAGACTGGGATGGATTGCCTGCGCAGCCACGTTTGGTACCTTTGCTAGTTTTGTCTTTTGTGGGCTTCAGTGCTGAAACCCGCCTCTGAATCCAGCTCTGAGTCCGAGGACAGCCACCAGGGGCGTTGCTAGGGGGGGCTAAGGGGGCTATAGCCCCTGATCTTTTGGTTGTAGCCCCGGATAGAATCTCAGGAGCTACAGCCAAAAAACTAGCTAGCCCCCAGTCCCAACAGTTCCGACATCAGCGTAGCACCAGGTCTTTTCCAGACCTAGCAACTCCCCTGACAGCCACTCTGCTGTTTGAGTGACAGCTAGGCTGCAAATCAATGGGAGAAACTAGCATAAGAGGCAAGGTCTCTTGGAGAGAAGGCTGAGTCGACCACTGGATGAAGGAACCGAAGAAGAAACTGGAAGAGAAGCTTGCTGCACCCTCCTGGACCGTTGGTTTTCCTGGTGAAGCCCTGCTGCAGTGCTAAAGCTCCAATGTTCGTATTGACTAGAGAAACCCGGAACGGATGACTTCTTCCCTTGGGTTGGTGGGACCAACAGACCCCAAGACAAACTTGACTGCTGGCTGTACTTCTTTGCTGCTGTTGGAAGCGGGTGCCAGGGGACAGGTACACCAGGAACAAGTGCATCGTCTCTAAGCCGGACCCGAGTTCCAGGAAGATCCTGAGGACCCTCCCGAAGCAGGGTGACCCAAGCCTGAGCCGCCTCAACAGAGTGCACCGTCATCCCACAGACCAATCCATGATGACCAGCGTCCCACGTCATCCCACTCCCTCTCCTTTACTCACACAATGTCCATGTAGGTGGGATTGTCCCTTCCTGCCCAGGGGGTTCTCCTTCTCACCAAGCTGAGTCGGACATGCTTATGTCCAAATCTCCCATCCACTGCTGTCTCAAAACCCCCAAAGGGGTTCCTTCAGAAGGTTTCAGGCACGCATCAGACAAAGAAATGCTATGCTTCCCCATGCAAAGAGATTTAAAATTTTTCTCAGTCACAATTCTTTCAAAAGCGAAGTATGTTGGGTGGTCAGCTTTGTCTCTACACAGTGCTGAAGTTGTAGAAACCTCAAAAAGTCATTATTGTTTAAATTGAAAGTTTGTTTTAAGTCTGCAAATGAGGCAAAACGGCCTTCTGTGAAACAATGTGTTAAAAATCCTTACTGTCCCTATGTTTCTTAAAAAATTGAAACCTCTGTCCCCTCCCGAGGAGCACCGCTCGAGACAATCAGGTATCTGGTAGCTCAACAGGAAAGGGAGGCAGTGAGAGAGAGAAAGAAGAAATGCCGAGAGAACCACAGAGAAGAGAGTGAGAAAGAGAAGCATTCCGGAATGGGGAGTAAGAAAGAGAAAATTCCCAGAGTGGGGAGAGACAGAGGAAAACCCAGAACGGGGATGTTAAGACAGATTTCTGAACTCTGTCCTGGCGGCGCAGAAGTTCAGAAGGCCAACCTAATTACTTGGAACAGGGTAACCTCTGGACAAGCCAGACCAATCAGGGTAGCGATCGTGGCGGTCAAGACTAGGTCTCAAGAGGGGTGAGGGTGACTGAAAGCCTGCAATGAGCACACAAAGCAAGGACACTTACAAACTACTCCAAACAGGTGTTATATTAAAAATACATACACATTTATTCCAAGGCCTTTGCAATAATGACCGTAGCGAGAAATCACAATAAAACTCTAGTAAACCAACACATACCAAACCAATATAATATATATACAAATACAAACGAGTCTAAAGCGTTAGATGCACGAAATGTGTAGTCCACCTAGAAGGGAAGGAAAACAGGCAGTGCTAAATAAAATGCTTAGACCCAGTCCGCCTTCAGAGGCACCTAACTAAAAGGAAGTCCGAGCCCTACGAAGAGTGGAGCCTTGTGCTCAAAAGTACCTGCACACGCTGGTGCCAACGGGCAAAAAGGGAAGTCTCTTCGAGGGAATCAGGCAGTTCAGTTTAGCGCACAAATGAAGAACAGAGTTCCGCGACTCAAGCGCAGCCTCCACTGTGGGCAGAAGCAGAGCGCGAGTACGGAAAGGCGTGCTGTTTTGACACAGCGGGGAAAAGCTATGGGCTCCTGCAGGAGGGCGACCAGTTCCTAGCTATGCTACTCACCGGTCCCCGATGCAACCAGACCCAGGCTTCTCCGCGTCAGTTTCAGTGCTGGCCGGTTCAGGAGAGCAGGGGACGTCTCGTCGTCGTGTAGATTCTGCAGCAGCAGAGTTGAGTTAAAGATGTCCCAAACAAAGTGAACCCGCACAGTTTGTTACCACAGCAGGGCAACGGAGCGGCCGTGTGTATCTCAGCCAAATGTACACTACTCACTTCAGACCTGGGAACGCCAAGTGTACGAATCGTGTGAGAGTGACAAGGACTAGAAATACAACACAACCTGGCGGCGGTTACAGAGCAAGACTCCTGTGTAGGCTGGTCAGTCTGCTGGATGGCCCAGAGACACTTC
Organism: Ambystoma mexicanum; assembly: GCF_040938575.1. Taxonomy (NCBI): domain Eukaryota; kingdom Metazoa; phylum Chordata; class Amphibia; order Caudata; family Ambystomatidae; genus Ambystoma; species Ambystoma mexicanum. The sequence goes on from NC_090923.1 coordinate 1,158,051,010, forward strand.
CGAAGGCTTACGTGCAGGAGATGGTGAAGATGCCGAGAATAGCTGTCCCCGCTATTCCAAGGGTCAAAGTACCAGTACAGGCCTTCTGGTTTGATCAGAGGTAAAAAGGGTTTCACAAGGCGACAGCAGTGCAGAGGAGCAGTCCTTCAGCGGGTCACCAGCGATTCCTTGGTTCAGCCTCGTGGTTGCAGGATACTTGGCTCCTGTATTCCTTCGTTCGTGAGAACTCAGGAGATCGACATGGTAGTGGGTTTCCAGCCCCCTCTTATCCACGGTTCCATTCGCGCCAAAACGGAGGGGACCCAATGGGAGATCCGCTCATCAACACTCACACCATACGTGGACCTATCACGGACCACGGTGGTCCCAGGCATTCACACCACCCTAGACTCTCTGGCACCAAGGATGTGTATTAGGACCAGACATCCCAGCCCACATCCTGGAGGCACACACAAGGTCTGTAGAAGCCCGCGAAAGCATCTGTGTTTCGCGGGAAAGTACATGCCCAAATAAGGAAGGCCCCGGGTCGGCTCGACCTGGGGAAGGTGAAGGGAGCAAGACGGTCAGCGGACAGGACAAAGGAGCCTCGTGGTCTGGCCATTTTGGGAGCCAGGCCACCATTTTGGGCTAAGCGCGAGAAACGCGCTTAAAATGCCAAAAGGAGCTCAAAACACAAGAAACGATCGCTGCCACCATTCCCGTCCATGAATCACTTGCACCGATCAGTTACAATCCAAAAAGAGTATCTAGGGCCTGTAGAAGGCTAGAGACCCAAGAGAGCAGTAACTTAGCTTACAGTGCCCTCTTGTGTCATGTTGCACGAAAGCCGCAACATGATAAAGAAACTACGGAAAACAGCGTTTCCCGGTACTGACTGTCTTAAGGGCATGTCAGTTTACCCGTAAGAATGGAGCAAAAGCCCAGAGGAGTGCGGCAGAAGGCTGCACTTCTCTGGCAAAGTCTAGATCATGGTGAAAACAACAGCAAAAAGTTTAGGGGTTGCCACATGGAAGGAAAATTACCCACAATTACGAAATCTTTCCTAACACTCGCCCTTCCCAGACTATGGACAGGGGGAACTAATCCACCCCTGGATGATTCTCTTGTTCAGGTCGGTTAAACATTCTGGACAACCCATCAGCATTGCTATGTTGGACACCTGGCCTATGCTCAATAGTGAAGTCGAAGCCTTGTAGACTTATGGACCACCTAAGCAACTTTGGATTCTCCCCCTTCATGTTCATTAGCCACTTTAAGGGCTTATGGTCAGTTTGCACAGTGAAGTGGGTCCCATTGAGGTAGGGCCTCAGCTTCCGTAGGGCCCACACAACAGAGAAACATTCTTTCTCCACTGTGGACCATCTGAGCTCTCTGTCCTTAAGATGGCGACTAATAAAACCAATAGGGTGTTCCTTACCCTTCTCATCTACTTGCGATAGTACAGCTCCTATCCCAGTGTCAGAGGCGTCCATCTGCACAATAAAAGTTCTTTGATAATCAGGGGCCCTGAGGACAGGGGCCTGGCACAAGGAGTCTTTTAAGCCGTTGAAGGCCTTCTCACACTCGTCGGTCCAAGTTACCTTCTTGGGTTTCTTCGGAGTGGTGAGGGCAGTCAGAGGGGCAGCTATTGTGCCATAGTCTGCCACGAAGTTGCGGTAATACCCCGTGAGTCCTAAGAAGGCTCTCACTTGGGTCTGTGTAGTGGGGGTAGGCCATTCTTGTACTGCTTGTACTTTACTGGGAAGAGGCTGTATCCTCCCTCCACCTACTTCATGTCCAAGGTAAACCACGGAACCTTGTCCAATCTGGCATTTACTAGCCTTTATGGTCAAGTGTGCTTTCTGAAGAGCCTAGAGCAAAATCCCGAGGTGTTTCACATGGTCTTCCCAGGTGGGACTGAAAACTGCTATATCGTACAGATATGCAAGACAGAATTCATCCAACCCATTCAACACATGATTCACAAGCCTCTGGAAAGTGGCAGGTGCATTCTTCAACCCGAACGGCATTACCCTGAATTGGTAAAGGCCGTCTGGAGTAGAAAACGCTGTCTTCTCCTTGGCATGTTCTGCTAAAGCTATTTGTCAATAGCCAGCAGTGAGGTCAAACGTGCTGAGGTACTTGGAGGCACCCAGCGTATCCACCAGCTCATCTGTTCGAGGCAAGGGGTGTGCATCTGTCTTGGTGACAGCATTCAGAGCCCTGTAATCCACGCAGAACCTCAATTCAGAAGTGCCTGCCTTTGGAACCAAAACCACAGGGCTGGACCAAGGACTACTAGAGGGTTCAATCACCCCAAGGTCTAACATCTTGTTGACCTCGGTCTTAATATAAGAACGTACTTTGTCTGACATCCTGTATCCCCTACTTTTGGTAGGTACACTGTCTCCTGTGTCTATGTTATGTTTGCACCAAGGTGTCAAACCAGGCGACTGTGAAAACATGGGGGAAAACTGCCTAAGCAAACTTTTCAACTCAGCCTGCTGATCAGAAGTCAGGTGAGGGGCCACTCGGACACCCTCAAAGAAGCTATCTGAAGGACCGCTTTGGAACAGGTCGGGGAGAGGTTCAGACTCCTCTTCCTCAACGCCTGAAGCCAGTAGCAGTGCTGCGATTTCGACTCTTGGGATGAAAGTCTTCAGCTTATTTACGTGAAACACTTTTGGAGCCTGTCCAGGCCTTCCAAGGTCCACTAAATAGTTAACCTCACCCAGGGGCTCCACCATTATGTAAGGGCCTGACCATTTGTCCTGTAAAGCTCGAGGCCTTATGGGATTCATGATCAGGACTTGCTGACCAGGTGTAAAGTTGATGAGGGAAGCTTTCTGGTCGTACCAATGTTTCACCAGCACTTGTCCTGCCTTCAATTTATCACTAGCCAAGCCCATCAGAAGTACCATCCGTTTTCTGAGCCCCAGCACATAATCTACTACGTTGGTAGTAACAGGGGGAGTGGGCATCTCCCATCCCTCTTTGACTATGGCTAAGGGTCCCCGTACAGGATGACCGAACAGAAGTTCGAAGGGGCTGAAGCCAACACCCTCCTGTGGTACCTCTCGGTAGGCAAACAGTAAGCATGGTAAAAGAAGATCCCATTTTCTTCTCTGAGGTTCTTCCAGAGCCCCAATCATGCTCTTTAACGTTCTGTTGAAACGTTTCACCAGACCATTGGTCTGGGGGTGGTATGCAGAAGAGAACTTGAGGGTGACCCCACATTCTTTCCACATAGCCTGCATATACTTCGACATAAAGTTGCTGCCACGATCCGACACAACTTCTTTAGGGAAGCCAACCCTAGTAAATATGCCAAGTAACGCTTTTGCAACTGACTTGGCAGTTACAGTTTTCAATGGGATGGCCTCAGGATATCTGGTTGCATGGTCGACCAGCACCAGGATAAACCTATTGCCTGAGGATGTTTGCGGGTCAAGGGGACCAATGATGTCGATCCCTACCCTTTCGAATGGTATTCCCACAACTGGGAGTGGTACCAATGGAGCTTGGATTGTCGAGCCAACCTTCCCAGATAACTGGCAGGAGGTACAACTCCTGCAGTGACTTTCTACTTGCACCCCCATCTTGGGCCAGTAGAAGTGCATGGATAACCTTTGCTTGGTGCCTTAATACCAAGGTGACCAGCAAGGGGCACTTCATGCGCCAACTGCAGGAGGAAGGGTCTTACAGCAAGGGGAACCACCAACCTCCTATGGTCTCCTTCTGTAGACTCTGTGGGCTCACTATACAGGAGTCCACCTTCCCAATAAATCAGATGCGTCCCAGGAGGTTCACCCTCAAGCTGGGAGCAGGCCTGTCTCCTTAGGCCTTCCAGAGATGGGCACTCACGTTGGCCTTTACTGAATTCGTCCCTATCAGGACCACCTTCTACTAACAAGTCTTTTAGTTCAGGATGGTCGTTGGGGTCAAATACTTCAGGCATCGCCACCTCCTCGTCAGGCCCGGGTGATTGACCAACTTCCTCCACCACAGTGGTAGGCGAGCTCGGGGGAATATTTTCTTTCCCTCGTCTTGACTTGTTTACTCCTTTCGCCTTGGGTTTCCCCTTCGGCTGGGGCGGCGTATTGGTCTTGGCCAATGCTGCCCGTGCTTGAGACCGTGTGTAGGGTCTTTCGGCAGTGTCTCCTACGAGCCCTAAAGCTCTGAGATCATTACCTAACAAGACCTTTCCTGGGACGTTTCTCTGAATGCTCACTGGAATCCTGACTGCTGTACCATTTAAAGTAAGATTCACAGGTATTACTGGGAACATACGGAGTGGGCCGTCAGCCAACTTAGTGGGCATCAGAGTAGCTCTGGCAACTTCCTCTGAGTCTACCAAGGTAGAATCCGCTACAGTTCGACTGCACCCACTATCCCTAAGAGCTGGAGTATCTATTCCATTGATCAGCACACTGTCTTTAAAGTAGTGCTTGGTATTATCTGGAATCCTAGCATAAGCCTCTGCGACTTTAGGCTCCCAGGAACCCAGGGAAACTAAAACTACCTCAGCTTCTATCCCGCTGGGAAATGAGTCTGAGGAGAAGGATGCTCCTGTAATCTCTTCTTCCTCGTACGAGGAGAAGGCCAGATTAGCGGAGTGGACCTCCAAAGGTTTAACCTTACACCGGGGATCCCCCTTCACGTGGTCAGTTGCTCCACAAGCAAAACAAGATCCATTGGGTCTGGTTACATAGGGAGGCTTATTGTAACCAGAGTTCTGTTTCGGAGGCTGACCTCCACTACCCTGTGAGTTCTCTTGTGTCTTACCCTTATTTTTCTTTTTGTGGCCCTTTTGAGAAGAAGATTTATCAGATTCTCCACCCTCCTTATCTTTGGACTTTTTCCCTTCCTCCTGATAACCAGGATGAGTTTTTTCCTTATGGGACACTCAATGTGACACCCATAAGTCTGCTGCAATGGCCAGCTTCTTAGGATCTATCTCCTTCGAATCGGCCAAATGCTGCTTAAGCTCCGGGGAAGAAGATTTATCATGCCTTCAAAGGTAGAAACCTTATAACCTTCGACCCAGCCAGTCAAGTTTTTTAAGGATTCAGTGACATAAGATACCCAAGTACCACCTTCTTTTTTCTTGTACTCTCGGAATCGTTTTAAATATTGGGCCGGAGTCTTTCCAAACTTTAAAATGAGAGTTTGCTTTAACATTGCGAAATCAGCTCGCTCAGCCTTCGACATTTCCATAATGGCACTACAGCCAGAATGGGGCAGTCTGCTGAGTAACCAGGCAATCTTATCAGCATTGTCAACTTCTTGAACTTCACATGCATACTCAAACGTATTCAGCCAGTCCATAATGTCATTCCTTTCCTCATATACACTGAGCAGGTCTTTCGGAAACCGTGGATGAGAGGAGGCCCCAGACCCATGTCCAGGACCCCTGGACCCATTTGCAACCTGAAGCCTGGCCAGTTCCAACTGATGATCCCTGTCTTTCTGTTTTTCTGCCTGTTCGATTTTTAGCTTGACCCTATTGAACTCAAGCTCTTCCTGTAGTTTGGCCATATTGAACTCAAGCTCCTTCTGCCTAAACAGCAGCTCTTGCTTCTTGAATTCAAGCATGGCCTCCCCATCGACACTGGCAGAGGAAACATTAGACATCACATCCTCCCTGTCCTACTGGTCGCGGTGGATCAGTGCAGCGGCAGAACCGTCGGTTCTACCAGTGAGAGCAGTCCCACCTCCTTCCGCACTGTCCTCAGAAGTTATAGCGTCAAGCTGCGCTTCTTGCCACACCACGATTCTTTGGATCATATCCAATTTCGTGCCTTGAGAGGAAACACCTCTCTCCGCACACATCTTTTTCAATGTTTCTGATTTGGAAGCATTTAAAGTTAACAAGGTATTTGTTTCCATACTGTTAGATAGGACTATGGCCTTTTTAAAGTTAAACTATAACAATTCACTACGTGTCCTGGTAGGAATAACTTGAAATGCCTTAGTTTGTGCGCAACACTGGATACCTTCAGTCGTATCCCACCGCTGTACACCAATTTGTCAAGACGGATTTCTGAACTCTGTCCTGGCGGCGCAGAAGTTCAGAAGGCCAACCTAATTACTTGGAACAGGGTAACCTCTGGACAAGCCAGACCAATCAGGGTAGCGATCGCGGCGGTCAAGACTAGGTCTCAAGAGGGGTGAGGGTGACTGAAAGCCTGCAATGAGCACACAAAGCAAGGACACTTACAAACTACTCCAAACAGGTGTTATATTAAAAATATATACACATTTTTGCCAAGCCTTGTGCTCAAAAGTACCTGCACACGCTGGTGCCAACGGGCAAAAAGGGAAGTCTCTTTGAGGGAATCAGGCAGTTCAGTTTAGTGCACAAATGAAGAACAGAGTTCCGCGACTCAAGCGCAGCCTCCACTGTGGGCAGAAGCAGAGCGCGTGTACGGAAAGGCGTGCTGTTTTGACAAAGCGGGGAAAAGCTATGGGCTCCTGCAGGAGGGCGACCAGTTCCTAGTTATGCTACTCACCGGTCCCCGATGCAAGCAGACCCAGGCTTCTCCGCGTCAGTTTCAGTGCTGGCAGGTTCAGGAGAGCAGGGGATGTCTCGTCGTCGTGTAGATTCTGCAGGGCAACGGAGCGGCCGTGTGCATCTCAGCCAAATGTACACTACTCACTTCAGACCTGGGAACGCCAAGTGTACGAATCGTGTGAGAGTGACAAGGACTAGAAATACAACACAACCTGGCGGCGATTACAGAGCAAGACTCCTGTGTAGGCTGGTCAGTCTGCTGGATGGCCCAGAGACACTTCCGAAGGCTTACGTGCAGGAGAACGTGAAGATGCTGAGAATAGCTGTCCCCGCTATTCCAAGGGTCGAAGCACCAGTACAGGCCTTCTGGTTCGATCAGAGGTAAAAAGGGTTTCACAAGGTGACAGCAGTGCCGAGGAGCAGTCCTTCAGCGGGTCACCAGCGATTCCTCGGTTCAGCCTCGTGGTTGCAGGATACTTGGCTCCTGTATTCCTTCGTTCGTGAGAACTCAGGAGATCGACATGGTAGTGGCGTTTCCAGCCCCCTCTTATCCACGGTTCCCTTTGCGCCAAAAAGGAGGGGACCCAATGGGAGATCCGCTCATCAACACTCACACCATACGTGGACCTATCACGGACCACGGTGGTCCCAGGCATTCACACCACCCTAGACTCTCTGGCACCCAGGATGTGTATTGGGACCAGACATCCCAGCCCACATCCTGGAGGCACACACAAGGCCTGTAGAAGCCCGCAAAAGCATCTGTGTTTCGCGGGAAAGTACATGCCCAAATAAGGAAGGCCCCGGGTCGGCTCGACCTGGGGAAGGTGAAGGGAGCAAGACGGTCAGCGGACAGGACAAAGGAGCCTCGTGGTCTGGCCATTTTGGGAGCCAGGCCACCATTTTGGGCTAAGCGCGAGAAACGCGCTTAAAACGCCAAAAGGAGCTCAAAACACAAGAAATGATCGCTGCCACCATTCTCGTCTGTGAATCACTTGCACCGATCAGTTACAATCCCAAAAGAGTATCTAGGGCCTGTAGAAGGCTAGAGACCCAAGAGAGCAGTAACTTAGCTTACAGTGCCCTCTTGTGCCCTCTTGTGTCATGTTGCACGAAAGCCGCAACATGATAAAGAAACTACGGAAAACAGCGTTTCCTGGTACTGACTGTCTTAAGGGCATGTCAGTTTCCCCGTAAGAATGGAGCGAAAGCCCAGAGGAGTGCGGCAGAAGGCTGCACTTCTCTGGCAAAGTCTAGATCATGGTGAAAACAACAGCAAAAAGTTTAGGGGTTGCCACATGGAAGGAAAATTACCCACAATTACGAAATCTTTCCTAACAGGGGACTGAGAAACACATGAGGGGAGGGAGAACAGAGAAAGCCCCATACTGGGGTAGTGAGAAGGAGAAAAACCCCAGTGTGGGACGAGATGAGCAGAGTCCCAAAAGAACTGGAAAGAGATGAAGAGAGACTTGGGGTTGGGACCTCTGGACAGAAGTCCAGCCCACCAAGAACTGTCTGCTCTAAACTGGAACTATGGGCACGGGCCTTTTCTAAAAGGGGACACATTTGGGGAGAGGGGCAGGTCAGAAGCTGCAGCCATCCCTCCCAACCCAAATTTCCCCTTAAGTCTTATGTTGTTTGTGATTTACCTTGAAGATAGGGAAAGTGGTTAGATTAGAATAGGATTTCGGATGGAGGACTGTTGTTTTGTTTTGACATCCTGTTTAGCACCCTTGTGACTTTCTTTTGCAGAATAGGGCCTGAGTTTAGGAAAGATTGATTTTATTTAATTACAAGAGAATAAAGACACTTGAGATCAATGTCTGGTAGTCTGAGTCCAGTTTCTGATCCACCACAGGTTCTTATGTAAATCGATCCCCAGGAATTTCAAATAATTAGTATTAGATATGCTTATTGAGTTCAGCAATTCAGAACCTAACATAAAATCAGAAAACGTATTTTATTCCCTGATATGGACCCACATTTGTTTGCCGGTGTTACGATCTTGGGTAGGTCTAATGATGGATAACATAGAGAAAAAAGAATACCAACCACATATAGAATTAATTAATTTACTTTCTCCCCACCCATTGGATTCCAGTCACCTCTTGGTTGGAAAGCAACATACATGTAAAGGATTCCAGTGTCAATGCTATTAACAAGGGAGATAACGGGCAACCTTGTATGGTGCCCCTAAACGGCTGAAATGGAAACCGAAAAGTCTGCCATCGAAGGATGAGGATGTTTGTGTCAGAGCACTAGATGTTAAACAATACCAGCCTTTGACAGTTCAGAATTCCTAGTGAAGTTTGATATTTGGACAAGGACCTCTTTAGCTGGGAAACCAAGCTGATTATCGAAGCTGTGGAGCGAGAAATTCACGGGAGAACCCTAGGGTGCATGGACAGGACATGAACGATAGTGGCTTCTATACAGATATGGCGTAGCTAGAAAACATCTTCACATAATGATTTGAGGGTGATGCCCCTGCAGCTGTGGAAACTGCATACACTGGAGGCAATGATGATGTTTGAAATGTAGGTATGGTGCAATCTGTAATAAATGCGTTTACAAGCTCTCCCCTTTGAATTGTAAAACCTAACCTTCCTTTTTTGTAGGCAAAATGTTGAAAAAGCAGTGCAACTGATGTCGTGCCTCCGACAGATGTGAGCTTCTATTGTCTATGTTATTTACACACAGAGAGCAAAGTCAGGACATGTTGGAGGATTGTCAATTTGCAGAGGAGCAGCCAAAAGTTGAACAGGAAAGGAAACAATGTGACTGTCGCAGGAGATGTCTATTTACGATGCAATGGCTGCTGTGGTAAAGGGTTGCTTGAACCGTGCTTGCTACAATGATTGTAATGGCCACTGTTACCAGGATCCGCAACTAGATGCACATTCATTTATCAGTTACTCATATATGCCCTGCACTATTAAAAAGAATTTACATTTTAGAACCCAGCAGAGTCTTTAAAACATTGAACATTGCTTATAACATACTCAGGTTGTCAGTACACCCTGCTACAGGTAAAACTATAAGCAAGACCATGACAGAGATACGGTATACCTGCGATCCAGGCTATAAAACTGAAAACCTATCCACAAGATCTAGCCAGGAACAGAGGGCAATGATACAATACAATACAGTACTATATGAACAAGAGGCAGATTATTTCTTTACTAACATGATGCGCAACAGATGTTTAAAACCCAGAAAATTAACGTACAGTGTTTAACACATTGACTGGCCCATATATATTTTTATTTATATTTATAGTTACTTTTAGAAAAAATGAAGGATGACCAGCACATGAAACACCTCTAAAAGTAAAAAGCTTAGCTTAACTTTCCTAATTTGAGATCTTGCAAGAATGAAAATGTATCTGTAACTGGGGTCTGAGAGGGTAGTACCAACTGGGGTGATTGAGAGATTGACTGGAAGGATGGAGGCAAGAGGGGAGAAGTTAAGAGAAGGTGTGCGGCTGTACATGTGTGTGTGTGTTGTGTGTATGAAATAGAGAGGGACGTGAAAGTCAGGAGGGTAGAAGAGATTAGATGTAGGTGTAGTGGTGGGAGTGCAGAGTATTGGATAGAGGGGAGACCAAGACGGAGTTAGCAAGTGGAGACAGGAGAGAGGAAATAGAGATAGAGAGCAGCAAGCACAGGAGATGGTGTGTGAGGAGAGAAAGATGGAGGGAGAGAGGTATGACCAGGAAGCAGAGCATAGGGAGAGTAGAGAGATCAGTTGGAGGAGGGGATAAGAGAAGTGGGAGAGACCAGTAATATACGTGGAGGGAGTGTGGAGAGAGAGAAGGAGTGGGTGGGTATGAGAGATGGAGAGAGAGAGAGAGAGAGAGAGAGAGAGAGAAAGAGAGAGAAAGAGAGAGAGAGAGTGAGAGATAGAGAGACAGAGAGACAGAAGGGTGAGGAGAATCTGTGGAGTCAACCATTTAAAGAAAAGAGAGAGAACAACCATGCAAATCCATTAGGTCTTTTAGGAAGTCCCTGAGCGAGAGTATTAGATAAGGCCACAGCCTTTTGGTCCCTCATTTTGTAAGGGATAGATCCAGCTAGTAATGGTCACTTGGCGATAGTGTACTGATATTTGAGAATCATTTTGGGGAATAGGGACACCTGGGCTAGGGAGGTGGGAGCCCACCTGGAGGTCAAGGTAAGCTGCCGGGACCACCCCTAATCTGGCAACCTCAACTGATTTCCAAACACCTCTTTTCTAATTAAAAAGTTAAAAATAAGCAATTGTCATGAGATTCTTGTAGCAAAGTGTCACGTCATTCAAAGATATTATTATGTTTGAAAAGACTTCAACAGATGCACATTTGCTTCAATTCCAGTTTGAAACGGTACTATACATCAGGCGCAGCCTACATGACAGCCCATTGAAACTATCTAGTGTGTAGTGCTTGAGCACTCAAGACACTTGAGCATGTTGCTGCTTCCAGGTGAACTACTCTAGTATTCAGGTTTATAGTTTAATTGGCTGCTAGAGCACTTTCCTACTGTACTATCACCTGTACTGCTGTTAAGTTACTCTCTTTGTAACTATGCAAAGGCATTTTGATGGGGAAGTAATGTTACTTCCAAATCCTTATCAGTGTTGCTGTCTTGAAGAGGAGTGTTTTGTGTCCTTTGATTGTAAATGTGTTGCAGAATATGTGTGTGTTCTACTTTCCAATCCAATGGATGGAAATACATAAAGCGATGTTACCAATAATGCATCATTCGGCACATAAGGACATCCGTAGTTTAGCAAACCCAGTAAGGCTTGAAGCTGTCTGAGAGTGTGAAGATTCTGAAAGTGTCCACATTTTTCTAGAATGTGTGAGGAGAGCCCTTCCCTCATCCGACAATCAAAAGCCCAAAAATGTAAGCTCTATTTGTGCAATCTTTGATTCTGAATATATAACCTTTTGAGGCCAATTGGAACATGATTAAATTCTCTTTTTCTAAACAGATTGTGATGAATCAGTAATGATTCCCCCAGAAACCCTGGCATGGGAAACTTGTCATGTGGCCATGAAAAGGCAGACTCTTTCTGATCCCGACCCTTGTGGTGGTATTCTGCGAGAGGATCACATATGGGGGAAGCAGGTTAGGAAGAAGGGGAAACCGCCTTGTACAACTTCCCCCAAGACTCCAACCTTCTAATAGCCTATTGCAAAACAGAAGAAGTTAGAAAAACAGATTTTTGCATTAGGGACTTCAAGTCATAATTCCAGAAGTACTGGGACCAAGAAGAGGCCAAGAAGAGGAACAACACTGCACAGTGCGGCTTGTTAATGGGAATGACCCACACCTGAGGGAGACTAGGAGGCTTAAAAGGCTACCTCAGGTGCAGGCTATTAGAATACAGAAGGAGCAGAGCAGTAGTTGTGTGTGGATGAGTTGGGAACTCTCCACGTTGCAGCAGAGGCAGAGACTGGGGAGAGAGAAGATGCAGGGACCACTGTCGAGTGGGGAGCAATAGCCGGTCCTGAGAGGGTCTTCACCTCCAGAAGCATTGATTGTAGAGGTTTCCCAGCGGGAAGTGGTAAAGAAGGAAACTTGCCCCCTGGAGACCTGTTTTGCAGAGGCTGCGCAGCAGGACGCGAAAGTACAGAAAGCTTTCCTTCCCATAAGGCTATCTCCAGTGACAGGTGAGCACCAGAGAGCCTCTGGAGCAAAGGAAGCTCTGTGTGCAGGTGGCACGGTTGGCGGGAGACTGAAAGCAACACGTTGCTGGGTCGCGAGGAGCAGCGGAAGCGATGGACCAGAAAGCAGCAAGGGAAATGGACACGCACGCCTTCCCCGGTGAGTCCACAGACTGATTGTGACACTGAAGCGCTCTGTGACAGCTCACATGCCTGCTGCAGGAACAATAATGATAAAAAGCAATCACGTATGTGTAAAAGTAAACCAGAAGGATGTTTTGAATACTGAACAGGCAGAAATCAGAGAAAACCTTATAGAAGAAAACCTACTTACTGTGACTTTAAGCAAGAGAGGTTATTTAAAACCCACCAATCCAATGAGGCGATACCTCTAAGGCAAATTACCATTAGCCAAGCCCAAAGAAGTAACAGCAGGGCAATTTAAAACCAACAAACATTGCCAAAGTCAAAAAAGGGCAAAAGAGGGTTTAGAAATTGGTAAAGCTTATTGCCCATATTTCAAGAAGTATGTAACTAAAACTGATATAAACCCACATTGCCAAAGCCAAGGATGACACAGATTACAACCATGTTATTGTCAGTGTTTGGTTGATAAAAGGTTGGGAAAACAAAAGTGGCAAGAAGGCTGCCCTTCTGAGAAAGGTTATTCAGAAGGAGAAGAGCATAACTTACAGAGGTGTTGGAAATTGCAAAAGTGTTCTAAAGAGCACCACTGTGAATCTTACCTTCCCTGAAGAGTTGCTTAAAACCTGATGATTGCAGCGTGAGAGATACTGTAAGTATGTTGCGAGCTGTTCTCAACCACAGAAGCACTTGTTGTTTGAAAATTAAACCAGGTGTGATTGAAGTAGTAGGCCTGGCATGAGAGTAAACCGGGTGAATGTTGAGGAAGTGGTGTTAACAAATGATCCTGACAAATGTTCATTGCTGAGGCAACACCTGTACAAAACGAATGCTGAAGTGTTCTATATTTTCAGGACTAATATGTTCTTGCAGAAGCATCCTGACAAAGACGATTTATGTTAAAACTTAGGGTCTATTGAAATGGCTTTGCTTCATGCGAAGAAGATTGTTTTGAATCTTACTATTACAAGTGGAAGAGAAAAGATCCTTTGTTGAACAATTCTGAAGTGTTGGAACCTTTTGTTGACAAGTTGGAGTCCCTAAGAACTGTATTGAAACTTTTGTTACGAAACAGGAATTCCTCATTTCTTTTGGAACTGTGGAACAGAATCCTGCTTGAATCTGCGGAAGGGAAATTCACTCAGATCATAAGGCGAGTATCATATGTTGAGCTTAATTGTTATATTTGTGTTGCTTTTGAGCTCCCACGCATTACCTTGTTGAGTTACTGTATGTATAGGTGTGAGGGACAGAAACCTTTTGTCATAGTGTTTCATTTAGTTTATTTTAAGCAGGGAAATCCTTGCCGGGGTAGGGATAGTGAGGCGTTTATCCAACCGTTTGAGTTAATAAAATGCCATCTTTTGAAAAATCTTCACAAAGTTGTCCGCCTCACAGTTCTGACCCCTCACAGGATCTTTACATTTTCATTAGTACAAACATGTCATCTATGTATTGAAAACAATTTGAAATACATTCTAGTAGGCTCTGTATTCTACTTCAGAATGCTCCATGGCTATTTTTGTAGCCCAGAGGAAGTCTTTTGAAACAGTGATGCACAGCCCAATTCACAAAGGGCATCCAAATGAGCACATTTTAGATGCGCTCATTCAAATGCCCTTTTCCCCCTTTGCTCATGTGTGCAAATATGGGGCAATTTTCAGGTATTTAAAAACACATCCCAAATTCAAAAAAGGGATGCACTTTTTAATGCCCGGAAATGGGGGTCATCCCCCTATGTCTTAAACAGTAGCAGGGGGAGGCGCAAATCATTTCTAATCCTGTTATTATTTGTTTTTTAAGTGTGACAGCCGCAGTTTAAACCATTGCTGCCTCACTTGCATTTCCATGCCCCAAAGAGGGATATAAATGCTTCTTTTTCTCAGTATTTAACTGCGACGGGCCCTTAGAAGCCCACCTCGGGGAAACGCACTCTCAAGAACAACATGGTTGCTGGGTGCCTTCATAAATGAAAGGGGGCTGGACAGCGCATCTTTGCACCATTGTCCAGCCCCTCCTCAAATGCTTATGTCACCTAGCACGGTAAATGAAACAAGCGCATTCTCTCTGACCCTTTCATTTTCTCTGCTTTTAGAGAATCTGGCCCTATGTCTCCAAATTGGAATTTCCCTCGTTGTTCTTTAGAAAGTAAAGCAATCGCCTTGCAACATGCAATCTAGCGGTTTCTCCTTTAATTAGTGGCATTATTGTCCCTTCTACCATGGAGTAGTTTCCAACAGCTATGCTAATTCTGAGCTCATTGCTGCATTTGCCCTGTGGGTGTTTATTATTTCTCCTAAAATATTGGTTAACGCTATAATTGATGGAGTGCCTATCAGTTCCAGATAAGCCACATAAAAACTGAAACCCAGCTATCACAGTTTTCCCATGGTGGTCTGCAGTTGGCATGATCATTGTTAGTGATCTATGTGTTTGTTGTGGAGTGACCTGAAAAAATGCTGCCTCAAGTTGACTCAGTTTGGTGGAGTACCATCTGGGTATCTCCTCTTGATTTGTTGGGCATGAAACCATCAGACCTTTAAGGAAATGTGATACGTATGCACGAGAGCTTCAGGCTTTAGAAAAAAAGGCCTTGGCTTCCAGCTGCCTCACCTTTTCTTCCATAATTGTGGTGCTGTCCCCGTCTGGCATCCCTCTAAGACATGCAGGGATCATGAACCATGGGTGAGGGGGTGATGATCACTGCAGAGGGATGCCTGGTGGGGTCTGCACTTACCTCAGCTGCATGCCACCTGTTAGGCCATGTCCCTGTTAGGCCACACCCCCTGCAAGGGCCCCTCCTGATTTCACAATCCACTTAAAACACTATGAAGCAGCATACTATGTATGAAGAGTTCTTTCAGCCCCTCCATGATGCGTTGAATCAGTCATTTCTTTCTAGAAACATCAATGTGGAAGGGCAATCCCAGTGCAAGGTGATGGGAGGCCATCAGCATGTAACCAATCTTATTTCCCTCTTCCTCTAATCCAACCCATGTCCTTAGCATGCAATTTAGTCAGTCTTTGATGTGGCACAAAAAGAAAAAGGCAGATGAAGACAGGTGCACATCATTTATCGTCCTGTTAGGACACGGAAAGGGCTAGGGGCAGTAGCCCCGCTACTCACTCTCCAGGTAAGTTCCCCACCATCCTTTTCATACCACAAATTCTTCTCCCAATCCTGATCCAAACACACACATCTCCAAAATGTTCCCAACATCCCACTCCTCACCACCATCAAAAACTCAGTCTCATGCTCAGTAATGCACACTGAACTGTACTTCATGCCTCGGATGAAGTCGATTTTACTGCCCACACTTAATATAGAATCACTTTTCAACACAGAGATCTGGTTAACTCCCACCAACATCCTTGATGTAATCAATCCCACAATCTATAGCATTTACTTTAGTGCAAAATGTCCCTTCTGTGTAATTTTTTACTTTTTCAACACATCATGGAAAAGTAAAGAGTAACACAAGGAAGAAGCACCTTCACTTTTACACCACATCTGTGGCAAAGGGTAAATTCCTCCTGCAGTTCACGACTGTGCGAGGCTAATTCACCTGCTTTTCCCAGGGGAAATTCCTCCGTCAACATTAAAATACATGCTGGCGGGTGATGTAGCTGCATTTGTCTGGCAGAGTGGGAAAGGGAGGCGAACATGTAAAGTTCATCCTGCTCCCCAACTCTGCATGATGAATGAAAGAGAACCCATTGGATCGGTATAAATGATGGTAAATGTGAAACGCCAATTTAACTGATCCGTGGACCCTTAAAAAGGACCACAACAGCTACTTCTCTTGGCAGGCTCCTCTCTGTTGCTTGGAAGCAACCTATTATGGGTATGGAGGACATTACAAGTGCATCAAACTAGGCTCTCATACCGTTTGTAACTCCATACATTGTGAGCCTAATACCTCAGACCCTCAGAGTCTCTCAGGTTGCAGGAGCTAATATGGCAGATTTAAGGAGTAATGGCCAGGGACAAGGCTACAGCACTGATCACCTCACAAATGCCACTCTTTGCCCCCACGGGGAAAGCTCAAGGAGGGACCACTGGACACAGAACATGTGCAAGGTAGTGTGAGGCATCATCCTGCTCTCTGCCGCTCCTTGCATGCTATGAAAGAAGAAATAGAGGCCTGTGCTTTTCATATACCTGGAATACCTTTCTCTCAACCCAAAAAAGACCAAGCTCCCAGAACCTCTTGAAGAGGGATATCTAAATGGGGACCTCTTTGTACCACCCTCATCTCGACACCACAGAAATGAGGGGTGTACATCGTTCCTGGTCCCCTCCTCCCCATCATTGATGTATCGTAGATGTGAGAAACGTTATTCACTTAGATAGCCATTTAGACCCTATCCTGATGACGTAGTTGAGGTGATACATTTGCAAACGATGGAGCAAGTCGACTGACTGTAACCGCGAAGAAAGCTGTTGACATCATGACTAAGACCACGACGTAGATGCGTGAGACATGAAGCACACACGCATTCCTGCACGAAGTTACGCAGGCACTTAGGCTGCACTGCTCTTAGAAACGAAGAATATGCTCATTTAGCTAGAGGACGGATACACCTTTGCTATGCAGTAACCGCAAGTTGCACAAGAATACATATGAACTGCTTGCTTACGTTTAAATGCAGCTAACATGAACAGGTATGTAAATAAAGATGGAAGCCACAGCAGCATTGTAAGGAATGGAAGACGGTGGAAGAGTTTGTGAATACATAGAGAGGCCTGACATGCTGACTTTACTGAGACGTGCAGACCGGGTTGCCAATGTAGCCATTGTGCATAACTTTGCCTGGGACGCTGAGGCAGGGAAAGTTTCAAGTTAGTAGAAGAGATAGAACACCTGCAAGAGTAAAAGCTGAAAATCCTCATAAATGCAAGAAGGAAAATTAAGTGTGTAGTCCCTCCATACGTGACCTGAAACCTGCAAGACAGAGCCTATTTATTAGAGTCAGATGGAGACCGTAGTTCCCATCCAACTCAAGCCAAGATGATACAAAAGTAATAACAGGATGAATGTTCTGTCTCAAGGCCTAGAGGATCGGAGATGGTAACTTGTTAGGTACAAGCAGGACCTCTGTGGCTGTTGCCACCACCTTGAATAGTTGCTCATGGGCTGGTAACCTTTCAAGGTACCAAGAATGAGAAGACCCATGCTGACCAAACCATATTCACCTTCCATGCTAGCTCCTACTTTCTTGAAAGGACCGATCACAGCGCGCTAACCTGACAAACCTGCAGTTGCAACATTTAGGAGGTGGTCACAGGAGGAGCCACCAGATATGGCCTAGCCAATGGGGATACCAACCCTGTATGTACTCTATATGCAGTTTACCTCACTAACCAATCCTGTGCTCCCTTAGATTTTTAGCAATGTAACTTGTATTTTGTGATGTCACTGGGGCCTTAAAAGACTGTGATGAGCCTGAGAGTGATGAGAAAGTATTGGAGAATTGCTTATTGTCCATTAACTTGATCCCTATACCGAAGGCTTTCAATAAACGGTGAAATTCGTC
Organism: Ambystoma mexicanum; assembly: GCF_040938575.1. Classification (NCBI taxonomy): domain Eukaryota; kingdom Metazoa; phylum Chordata; class Amphibia; order Caudata; family Ambystomatidae; genus Ambystoma; species Ambystoma mexicanum. The sequence continues at coordinate 1,158,068,838 of NC_090923.1, forward strand.
AAATGTTTTGACTCTTCTGTTCTTGGTGCAGGGGATTTCCTCAGCCCAGTTCCTCTTGCTTGTAATTAGGGAGATTAACAAATCCCTCACCTGATTTCATGTGGTAGCAGAGGAAAGTCGCTAATAAGCCCGGTGCAATTTCTATTTTTTCCCACCGTGTGCCCGAAGGGATGCGTCGCAAACTGCATGGGCCGGACCAACTATCCATGCGTGGAAACTGAGACGGTCATGAGGAGCCCCCTTGGTGAAATTCCGCTCTCCGTGGGATGCCAAGCAGATCAGAAGGCAGAGTGGCAGATTATGGGCGTGACAGCGTCTGAGGGATTCAGCGGATCCGTGTAGAGTGAGTATAAGTCCACCAATTTGACAAATATTGGGAGGGAAGAAATGGTTGTGTTGTGGTTCGTTTGATCTTATTTATGGAAGATTCCCTGTTTCCGAGCGTTAGCTAGGTTACGGATGATGAAACGATTCCCTGTAGCTAGGCGGTAAGCTTGGGTTGCGGAAGGTGGTACGTCATCGAAGTTACAGAAAAAATCAAAAATAGAAAAAAACAGATTTAAGTTTATCCCATGCTATTTTATGGTGTGAAAGAGGACCACGCCTTTGAGTCGGCTCTTTTAAGAGATGGATTCCCCTGTGGATGAAAAGAATAAGCAGGTGGTGTATTGTGGTGTTGTTGTGTATTGCAGGGTTTAAAGGCATGGTCTAGTAAAAAATGTTATTTAAAAAATAGATAGGCAACATAAAAAAAATACTAGCATTCTCTTTTTTAAAACTTCCTATGTAAAATGTTGAGCTATTCAAGCTCACAATTTGCAAAAGCAAGCACATGGGCGCATCCATTTTGTGAAATGGATGCCCTCCTGTGCTGGCTTTTGCTTTTGCGGCACTAATGAAGGAAAAGCCAGCCAGCTGTAGTAAACAAAAGCTACCGCTGGGTGGCTTTCCCTTCATTAGTGCTGCACGCGGAGGACGGGGACCGGAGACCAGAGCAGGAAAGCTGCAGCTGAATCTCGGCAAGTGCTATTTATTTTTTAAAAAAATAAGCACTAGCTGTGTTTTTTTTTCTAAGTTTTCAGGGCTGGAGGAGCCCAGAAAACTTAGAAATAAAACCGCAGCTTTAAAAACGTTGTATTTATGTTTGCGGTCGCTTTTGAAGCGACCGCAAACATAAATACAACGTTATTGTGTTGGAAAACGCTTCGGTTTTTCTTTCCAAGTTTCTCAGGCTCCTCCGGCTCGGAAAGAAAAACCGCAGCGTTTTCCAAACGCGGTTGTGTTTACATGCCGCGTAGTGTTTCTGCCTACAGCTGATTTCCCATTTGGGGCTCTCGGAGAGCCCCAAATGGGAAATGCTAAATGCTGCGTTGTTTCTGCTTAAATCTGCTTTCCCATTTGGGGCTCTCGGGCTCCCCGCGGGGAGCCCGAGAGCCCCAAATGGGAAAGCAGATTCAGGCAGAAACAACGCATCAAAAGACCAAGGGCGAGAAGGCAGACTAAAAGAATTGACGCAAAGGTGATGGTCCGCAGTGGGCGTGGAGTTGTTGGCAAAGAAAAACAGAGTAGTTGTTGTTTTGTAGCAAGACCATCAGGAGGTGAAACTTTTTAGAAAACGAGAAGATTGTTGTACCATTTAGGGTTGGGCTTTAGGAGCACCTATAGAGTTGTGGCTTGGCCTTTGAGGGTGAAGGCTATATTGGGAGCGGTGTGTGGAACACACCCTTGCTGGTGTCGGTGAGACGGAGAGGCTTGTGGAATAAATCAGATGTTATTGTGTTTTTGGAGAAGTTGATTCATTGTTGACAACAATTGTGACATTGAATTCGACATAATTGAAGTGAGCAAAAAGTCCCGATTTGAGGTCAAGTAACTATCGGCAGTCAGAGAGTGACGTGCCGCCATGGGGGATATACCCCTTATGCACTTGTGCAAGTCCCTTCCGTGGTATCAGGACAAAATATGCACGTATAGCGTGGAATGGACTTGTTATGCAGAGGGCAAAATGTCAAAGCCATGCCACTGGGAAGGCAGTCTTTCCAAATCTGTGCTGCAACACATGACCACATATTTACCTGCTGCACATAAGGGAAAGAAACAGAAAAAGCAGCAGACTAGAAATATTGGAGTTATGGGAGATGTTTGAGGACAACAAAGAGGATCCACCCAAGAGAGATTTAATGCATAACCAGCATGAAGCGGGGGGGGGCGCCCACACTCCTCCTCATCAAACCGCTGACCCACCGACAGGAGGCGAGAGATTTTACCCCTTGAAGGAGTTAAAAGCAGCAGCAGGATACACTAATCCTGTTTATGCATCACCTGCGTATAGTAGTGAAGATGCACTTAGTGGCGTTAAGCTGGCGAATAGGAAAACAGGGGCTATGATTAATGAGTGTAAGGAGCGCAGCGATCTGCAAGCGAAGCTGACTGGGGGAACAAAGCAACTATGGGGCGCATAGGGGACAATGAAACAACATTCCTGCCGAATGAGTGGGTGGGAGGACAGATATTGCTTAAACTAGACAGAAGGAGTGTAACGTAGCCCCGAAACATTGAGGATGAGGCTAAGAAACAAAAGGTGAAGGAGCAGAGGTAATGGAGGAAGTTGAGAAAGGAGACAGAGAAAGTAGAAGAGAAGGAGAAAGAGGAAAGGTCAAATAGAAGACAGAAGGAAACAGAGGAGAAGGTGATGAGAAAAGTGGAGGAAGAAAAGGAGAGGCAATTGGTATTGAAGAGGGAGAAGAGGGAAAGGGAGACTGAGAGGATTGTTAAAGAGTGTCGGCGCAGAGAGGAGGAGAAGGAGGACAAAAGACAGGAGTGAGAGAGAGAGAGAGAGACGCCTCAAAGAGGTAGAGGACATAATGACAGAGCACAAACCTTTAGATGATGATGTGGGGACAGGAATACAGAGAAGAATAGGGATACTGTACAGGAGCAAGAGGAATAGCGCTTCGTCCCGTAAGGCAAGAAGGAGTGTAATAGGGTCCCCATTGAGGGGGGAGAGTGACTCACTGGACAGAGCAATGGGGAGACGACAGTGGAAACGCATGTTGAGGAGGCTTCATTTTGAGAACGAAGGGAGTGAAGGCAATGATGACAGCTTGGGGACAATGGGGTCAGGGGAGGACCTAGAGGAGAGTGATGATGGCAAAGGGAGGAGGCAGCGCCGCCCATCTGGGGAAGTAAGCCCAGAGAAGAGGACACTCTGGGACGGAGAGGAAGAAACCGAAAGAGGGAAGCTAGAGCCTGAGGGACACCTTGAGCGTTCCAAAGACAGATTGCATAGCGCAGACGAATTTACTCTGTAAGTGCAGAGGCTGAGAGCATTACCGGGATGAAAGAGAACCAGCATGATGAAAGAATTTACAACTATGAAAGATGTAGGGAAATATGACAGAGGTGTGGGGCTGACACAGTTTCCACTGCTAGAAAAGGGCAGAGGACAACCACAATATATACCATAGCAACAGATGGACTAACTTTTAATGTCAAGATGGTTAAAGGCCTAACTTGCCCTGCGCTAAGGTAGGATTTCCCTACCAGAACAAAATTAAGGAAAGTCTGAGTAAAAAGAGTTCAACTTAAATATCTGTGTGTGTCCAAAACCTATCCTTGCCCTCACAACTACAATGAACCAATGTGTAGGGATGACAAAGTCAAAAGAAACAGTGCTCAACTCAAAGTTCTGAGCTGCTTTCAGCTTGCAGCTTCCATTAATCTCAACTACCCCAAGCATAAGAAAGTTCCATGAAAAAGGTTCAAACTTCACCTTTCTCCAATTCAAAGTGATGTAGTTCAGCACCAATCCTTGGGGTTCCCTTTCCCAAGTTTCAAGTATCACAATCCAAAACAAAGGGGTATTACAACTCAGTCCCAAGACAAGTGTAGTTCTGTAGGACTCAGGGATCCCTTTCCCAAGACTTTCAATCTCTTTGAGGACACTTGTCTTAGTCTCTTCAAAAGTCTTTATCAAAAACTACCAGGTCAACTTGACCCTTTTCTGGCTAGCCTTGCCAGCTCCTTTACATTGACTTTGGTGGGCTTGTTTCACAGTGTTCTGAGCTGTCACCAGGGCTCTCTGGTCTAGGCGCAGTTGTCAGACCACATGGTCCACCCATCACAGGTCACGCAACCAGAACCCCTGGACTCCTCGACACACACCCACAGGTTACTTGATGGTTCTTGAGCACTCAGTCACTATCACTTGTTCACTTTTATTAGGCGTATGGCTTAGGAGTATTCCGCTGCTCCTCTCGCTTCTTCTTGGTCACCTTGTGGCTCTGCCACCACGGCTCACACACCCCTTTCCAACATGTAGCCTTGCCACATGGCATTCACTCTTTAAAGTTCACTGTGTGGCTTTCTTCAGCCTTCACTGTGCTATTTAAAGTCCACTTGCCTTGTTGGATGTTATAGGCAAGATATATGCAACTCAACTCCAGCATAAACTGATGGAATGGCTAGTTCTAACTAAACATATAGATGCCAGAGAAAGTGGGTTTGTGAAGGGTGTAGGATGTTGCCTAAATCTTACACTCATTAATTTAATGAAAATGGACGTGATTAGGAAAGGATCAAAAGTGTACCTTGCATTTGTCGACCTGTCTCATGATTTTGATAGCATAGACGGGGAAATTCTTTGGATGAAGCTAAAAACTTGGAATTGTCCTGATAGCCTTTTATCTGCTATTAAGGATTTACATACTGATACTGAAATCTACATTCGTTTTGATGCATGTGGCGCTCTGTCTAAACCCATTTGCACCCTTTGTGGGGTCAAACAAGGGTGTCCTCTTGCAGCCATAATTTTCAATGCTTTCATCTCAGACATCGGTGAAGCTCTTGGAAAAGTAAAAGGATTCAATCCTAAAATAGTTGATTCTGCTCTGAACTGCATCCTTTATGCAGTTGATCTAGTATTAATGGATCTTACACCTATTGGATTACAACGAAAACTTTATGTGTTGGAGCAATATGTACGCGACAATGGTTTGCATATAAATCCAAGCAAATCTGTCGTTTTAACATTACAAGATCTTACCAAATATGCATCCAAGAAGTTTAATTGTCACCTTGACGGCGAACCACTGCAACAGTTAAACAGGTAAAATATCTAGGTATGTGGTTGAACTCCAACATAAATGATCAAACTTGGGTTGAGAAAACTAAAGCCAAATGTCGTCAATTAAGTGCCCAAGCAACAACCTTAGATAACAAAATATGGCAAGTTCTCATTGGTTCCCACATTAAAGTTTTATAAGCAAAAAGCTGTCCCAGCTCTAATTTATGGTGCAGAAACTGCTTTTGGATGTCCATCAAATGTATGGATAACCTTGAAAACATCTTTTGGGGTAGAATCCTGAAAGTTGCTAGGGGGATACTGGCAGCAGTGGTGAGATATGAATTGGGGTTAATCTCAATAAATGCAAAGGTCACATGGAACACTCTATCAATCTTCCGTAAGATAATTTTGCCCAATGGTGCACCACAAATGAAAATTCTTCATGATTTGGCAAATAAGCAATCAAATACAGTCTTTTCGGCCTGGATAAACCAATGTCATCAAATTCTAACAGACATAAATAGTGACGTAGTCACATTGGTGGAAAACCTGGATGCCGTAAAGAAAAAGTTGTGGGAACACGATTGGATAAGCACAGGCATAAATAGAGCTAAATATTCGCTCATGAAGAATGTTCCTCCTGAAGGAAAAGCCTATAATTCCATGTATAAATATCTTGAAAAATGCCCAGACAAAAACTCTGCTCATGAAATTCAGGCTGAATCAATTCAAGACCAAAGAAGTAATTATGCGATGGACTAAATATGAGAAGTTGAATCCAAAATGTAGATTCTTTGACCACTATGAAGAAAGCATCAAACATCTGATTCTCACTTGTAAAGCCTTCTCCACGATAAGAATGACACTGTTTGAATCAATTGTGGCAAATAAACCTCATCATACAATGGAAGAATGGTGGGAGGAATGTTTTTCGGAGGCAAATAATAAATTAACACATGCTCTGACATTTCTCCTCAAAAACATTGATGAAGAACTATCTAAATCTAACGAAAAATGGACTTAAATCGTGTTTGTGACCTGTGGTTTATTTTACCTAAACCTGTGGTTTATTTTGCCTAAATCAGTGTTCATTTGATTTCTTTTATCATTTTTAATTGCTTAATTTTTGATGTTTTTTCTTTGCTGTTTTCTGTTTTTGCTAATTATGATATTTAAATGTGTGATTTGTTAAATGTATTTTTATCATTTGTTCTTTTAAAGGTTTGAATAAACCAAAAATAAAAATAAATTTAAAAAAAAGTCCACTTTTAACTCAGAGTTCAACTCTTGTAGGTGGTTTAATTAAGTTCAGTTTTCAATGGATGCCTTTTTCGCTTTAATGTTTTCAATGTGCGTTGGATTCCCAAGGTGAACTTTTCCTTTAGTTCGACATTCAATATGCACATTTTAATTAATTTGCATGGACCGTCACTCACTTGTGGTCCTTTCGGAGCTCCCCGGTGCTGACACGCCTCTCTGACACTCGCCTGCCTTCTCAGCTTTCACCTGGTGGTTCCTGCGACTTCCTTTCACCTCCTGAGGTCGGGACCAGACACCAAAGCAAGCTCTGTGTTCTCACCGTGTGCTCCCTGCTTCACACCAGCACTTATATAGCTTGATTTCGGTAGCAGACAGTGTCCGTTGCATTCTGGGCCCCGTGGCAACTCCTGCTGCATGCATTACTGTTTGGAGGTGCTCAGGCTTGTGGGGAATACGACACCCACCTACATTGGGTCCCACAAGTCCTCTGGGACTTCTGGTGGTATCCTGGTCCCTTCTCCTGGACCCCACAGCTGCCTCCTCTGACGGGTCTCCTGCTGCTCCACCAGTTACTTCACCAGTCGCTCTACCCGCCGTTCTTTCCCCTGCTCGGCTGGTCTCCCTTTATACACCTGACACGCTGCAGGTGTGGAACTCTGATTAGTTCTGCCTGACCACAGTTACAAGGACATGCCTGACCCTAACAGTTCCTTGCAGGCATCTTCTTTGTCCCAGTTCCAAAGTGGTGTAAAGGGGTAATCTTAATTCCTCTTAGTTGTATCTTCTTCATCTCAGTACTGTCAAATGTTATAGGTGAAGCCTGCGCAAGTCAAGGTAAAAGTGCAGCTAAAAGGAAGGCATTGATGCCCTTGCGGCGTGAAGCCCGCGCAAGTCAAGGGCTGGGTCCCGTGGAGCAGCACTGGTTTGGGTGCTCCGCCTCCGGCTTCACTGCTGGTTTTGTAAACGTACTCTTCAGCAGCTGCTTATTTCTTTCCTCTGAGTTATTTGGTGGCTATATCCAACGCAGCCGCTTTGTTTGCAGGCTCGGAAGCTGCAGTGACTGCGGGACTTGATCCTTTGAACCGTGCTTCCTGGACAAAGGGCTGCTTCGTATCATTTGCGTTGTAACCGTGTTCTAAGACTTAACTAGCAACCATCTGGTCACTGCTTCTATACTAGTTCAGTCTTCAAGACTGGTTTCCTCTGTGGACCCTGCAGACCCGGCTTGGGTGCTCCTGGGACTGTGGGGCATTGTCTTGTGCATTCCCCTTTGACCTAGGAATTGCCCATTTTGCCTGAGCTGCAGTTACTGAAACTCATCATGCGATCTGGACTACGCAGTGGGGGAGACCCGGATATAGTTGCCACTCAAAGACTGTTGGATGCATCTGCTATTGCTCATCTCACGGACTTAACCCAAGTGGGTGTACATCGAGACCAATGCCATCACTCCGAAAGAGGAGGGAGGCCTCTTCGGTTCCAAACACCTAATTCCACCCCAGGCCTGAAACCCATCTCCGGCCAACGAGTTATGGACCACTATTTTCCCAAGTCCATCATTACCTGTAATGAACTGAAAGATTAACCGGCTACTAAATGTAAAGCTATGTTAGACCATTCGGCTATGATTTGTCAGCCGACTTTCTCTGGTATGAAGGACCTTACTGACATCAGCATCATTGAGGTGGCGGACCAAGCTGAGGCAGAGCTGAAGTCTGACCCACCATCTTCGCCTCTGCCCTCAGCTGAGCAGGATGAGGTGGTTCCGACACTGGATTCACCTACTCCACTGGTGGAGATGCTCACAGGAATCTGTCCTGACTTTGACCAACTCGATAATCCCCAAATATCACCAGCAGGGGGGCAGGAGGGTTTGACTGATTCTTCGGCGCTCCACCATACCCTGAGGGAAGATGATGAACGTATTAGTTTGACCCACCCCACAGTATCGGCCTTAAATATGGTTTTGAGTTCCTTTGTCTCCTTGTACGACAATGTGTGGGCTGAATTGAAGTCAACTAATGTACTACTGACTGAGGTTATGTTTAAATTAGAGGAGCTGAGAACAGAGGTCTGGCTGGGGAAAGATGGAGTTGGGTTAGAGGGGATGGGTGGCATGGAGACGGGTAACTCATGCCTCCATGCCCAAATACCGCGGGGAGCTGAGCAAGTGTCCTCTGTGCCGGCCTCCTTTGGTGCTTCCGATTTGGCAATTATTGAAATCTCGGATGATATTATTTCAATTGAACCTCCTACTAACTCAGCCCCAGATGTGGACCCGGTTCATAATCTGATACTCAGTACCCCAGTAAACCCTGTGGTGGTGGATCTTACCAATGTTATAACCAGCCTTGAGGAAATTTGTGAGAATGATGATTTGATTAATGAAATACCTAAGTTGAAGCAACAATATAACAAAAGAGTGAATGTCCCAAAGGGGCGACAGGTAAGAGGCAAACTGAGCTTTCGTAAAAATCGGCTCTTATCTGTTAGAGCTGCTCATACTTCTCTGTTTCGACCTGGCCTGTCTCCCGTGTTAGAACTTGAATCCCCAACCCTGGTCCCGCTCCCAGCAGCAAAGAAAGTGGATTCTATGAAGCAAGCAGACTCTAGATGGGAAATCCGCCCAGGTGGAGTGGCTGTTGGGGAAGACAGCACACTTGGGTTTCCTGAGGCTATTAAGGCCCCAGAATCTGTTGATGCCCCATGTGCCTGCAATCTAATAAAGGTGGCTTTTAAGTCTTCTGCTCCCAAGAATGTGACTGAACTGCCCCATTTATTAACCCCCACTTTAATTCCTACTTCTGCGGGGAGGGAACAGTACCCCCCTAGGGGAATTACTGAACAAATTGAGTCAGTATGGGGACCCTGTAGGGGGGCCTCCAGCTCGGCTGAGATAGAGCTTAATCATGGGATGGGCAGACCAACTACTGTAGTCCCGTGTAAGGAGGATGGGGGGTTATCACCTTTATCTGGTATGGTGGGAACTCCTGAGTGTGAGGCTTTCAAATTGAGCATGGGATGTGGGGGCGGGAAATCAAGGTCCTTGGAGGCTGAGGTTGACATCCCTGACACTGTTACACCTGAGTGTGAGGCTCTCAAATTGAGCATGGGATGTGGGGGCGGGAAATCAAGGTCCTTGGAGGCTGAGGTCGACATCCCTCACACTGTTACACCTGAGTCTGAGGCTCTCAAATTGAGCATGGGATGTGGGGGCGGTAAATCAAGGTTCTTGAAGGCTTGAAGGCTGAGGTTGACATCCCTGACATTGCTACACACCCCCGAATTTCGGCTGGGGTTAAGGATATATTACAACAACTTTATCCCCCCCCCCCAAGTACATACCTTTGCCCCAAAGGGTAAATATGGGTAATTCGGACATGCTGCCTGTGAACAGGGGCCGTTCATCTATGGGGCCTTCTCCCTAAGGGAACAAAAACATGCTATATCGAATCCAGTTTAGTATGATATGATATGGGATTCTGGATCAAACTACTAATATCTGTCTGAATCGTGGCAATATTCTGACAATCTTCGCTGAAATTGCACCACTTGCTTTGGTGGTGTCTAAGGATATCCAAAGAGTTTCATTCCCAGTGAAGAGCCAAATGGGTACTAGTATTATCGATCTGGCATCTCCGCTGGTGGGGGAACTCATTCCAACTCAGCGGAAGGCCCTATCTGAGATGGGTATTGATATTCAGAGGGTGAAGGAGGAGAAGAGGGCCATCGGCCCCCAACTGGAAAAATCTAATCTAGGTTTCCTGGGCAATTCAGGTTCATTAAACAAGGTGGTAACGGGAGAAATGAAAGATGTGGACTGGGCAACGATAATCTCCTCTCTGTGGCAAAAACTGGTGCCATGATGAGTCTCTTGGTGCGATGGTTGTGCGGGAGGATAAACAATTTATGGTTAAATCCTGGAACTCCCGAGGTAACGCGCATCTCTTCTCTGATCAGGAATATGTTAAAGAACTAAGATTGGCTAACTGTGTATGTCTACAGGAGACAAGGCTTACCTCTGCCCCTATCCTAGATGGCCTATCCTAGATGGCTTTACTGTATTTGTGCAATCTGGGAAACAAAGTACTCGGGGTAGACCGTCGGGGGGATTGCTGACAGCCATTGATAATTCACTCGTCTCAACTGGGGACAAACTTGAAAATCTTCCATTTGGGGCCCTCGGAATTGAACTTTGTTCAGGTAATGACAGGGGTAAGCTTCTCCTGATCAACATATATTGGCATAAGGGGATTGCACCCTTAGATGATTTTCTGGGTAATATTGGTGACACCATTGATATCTGGAGTGAGAGAAACCTGAATGGGAGAATTATGGTGCTCGGTGACCTTAATGCAGATTGTGACCAACAAGGCCCCCCATGGAACGGGGATGATATAATTGGGGGGCCTCAGCAAAGAGATTGCCGGGCAGTAGGTGGAGAGTAGTGCTGGAGGGTCGTGGCCTCCATCCACTTGTGGGAACTATTACCAACCAACTGTCCCCATTGGATTGGAATACATGGCACAGAGGCTCCAGCAGCTCCACAATTGATTATATCATTGTTGACACCTTTCTCATGAACCACTGTCACTCCGTTGAGGTGAAGAATACTGCTTGGAGTGACCACTCGATTCTGATAGCCTCATTTGATCTCTTTCAAACCACAGGGGTCTCTATGCCCCAGCCACGTGTAACTGCTAACGTGGCCGGGACAGCGGTCAAATGGTCAAATGGGAACATATTCCAGCTGAATTCAAGGGTAAGGAGTGCACTTGATCAGTCCTCTTATGAATGGAAGATTAGATGCTTTAATTGCATTGAGCTCCAAATCCTTGTTGAAGGAACAGTGACAGACAGACATTGGGGCTGGTCAGGGGAGTAGATGTAAACCGGTGTCTAGACATACTCATGTCTATAGCTCTGAAGCAGTTGAAGAAAAAAAGATCTATGAGGAGGGAAATCCGTAGGATAAGGACCAACAACCCCCAGCAGGCAACCTGTAACAAATTAATTAGAAAGGTGAGACAGGCATACAGGAATTCTTGTAAATCCCGTAAGCACATCACCTTAAAACAAGATGCAGAACTGATGTTGGGCATTTTGATGAAAGCTGATGTGAGCGCCTTGTGGTAACTTGTGAACGGGCAAGACCCTAATTATGCCGTATCCCAGCTTAATTCCATTTCTGAACAAGTCTGGGTGAAGTATTATGAAGATAGATTTGAGCTCCCAACTAGCGATACCCTGATCGAACCCTCAGTGATGAAAAATGACATCTGGGGCCCCCATCTAGATCTGGCCACTAGCCATGGCCTAATAACGAGATTGAAGTACTCTCGGGCACCTGGCCCTAATGGCCTCACAAATGCTACCTTTAAGGATGATCGCAATTTCTGGTCCAACCTCTTGCTTCTTGCATTCAAAGATATCATCTCCACTGGGAATACTCCTAGCTCATGGAATACTGCAGATGTGATCTCCATTTTCAAGTGTGGGGGCAAGACTGATCCTAGCAACTATCGCCCAATCTCACTTATTGATGCCAATTGCAAAATCTTCTCGGCATTCCTGCTCTCACACTTGGAGAAGTGGGCATCTATTCACCATCCGCTAAACCGATTCCAGACTGGCTTCAGAAAGGGACACTCTACCAATATCAATGGGCTGGCACTGAAGTGTATTCAAGAGGAGGCCTGGATCCAACTTAGGGGCTGTACGTATATGGCATCGATTGATTTAACTGCTGCATTCGACTCCATTGATCGGGTCTGCCGTAGGGGCTGCTAAGACTTATCTCGGGGGTTTTTGAAAACTGTGGTATTCAGGTTCGATTAAATCAAAAAAGGGATCTATCGAGAAGAATATGATCTTTCTGGGTGTGAGACAAGGTTGTGTCCTAGCTCCTTGGTTATTCAACCAGTACTTTTCAGAGGTGACTATTGCCCTGGCCAATGAGGGTCTGGTTGCCCCTAAAATCGGCAAGGAGAACATTGTCTGCCTAATATACACAGAGGACATACTGATTTTTGATTGCACTAAGGTTGGGCTGCAAAGATCGTTGAAGAATTTTTAAACTTTTGCCAATGACAATGGGCTAGTTATTAACCCAACTAAAACAAAGATTCTTGCATTCAAAAAAAAGACGGGCCCAACTAAAGGTCCTGTATGTACGGTGGGTTCCACGCCACTGAGGTTGGTTGAGTCGGTACGGTACTTTGGTTTCCATGTATTTGCCTCTAGAGGCATCAAAACTGCAAATGAGATCTTAGTACATAAGGCAAAACTTTTGGAGGCCCAAGTTCTCCGAATTGATCGTAAGTTTGGTAGATTCTCCCTAAAACCCTCAATGATGTTCTATGAAGTTAAAATAGTGCCCAAATTGATCTATGGACTAGATTTAAGATCTGATAATCTATGCAATGCGCTGAATAGAATTGAGGGGAAAATCTGGAGGCATGTTTTGGGAGTCCCGAACGCGGTACCAATCTCAGCAATTCATTTTGAACTGGGACTCGTGTCGCTGTGGGATCGGGTCTAATGGACTCTGCTTGTATTATATGCTAAAATTATCTTTCAGATAACAGACACTATCTACCAGTTTATGAGCCGAAATCTTGATAAATCGTATGTACTAAAGGCTCTAAGGGCTCGAGCTGACCGAATATTGGAAGAGATTGGGATGACAGTGGAGACTCTGATTAAGAACCCGGTGAGGACTAAGCGGGCTCTATTTGATCATGATTGGGCACAGAACACTGATGTATTCCACTCCTACCCATCGATGAGTCACCTGAGCCATGAGCATAGAAGAAGAGGTACTCTGTCTAGGATCCTGCTACAATTACCTAACGGGTTCTACAGAGGTATTCTCTTGAGGGCAAGGTGGAACTTAGAGAAATTCAACTCAGGAGATCCCTTATTACTGTGGAAAATGCCTCCTGTAGGTTCTATTTGGCTAAATTGGAAATACTCAAGCACCTGGTCCTTGAATGCCCATCCTTACCGGGCCTTCGAGTGAATTTCCTAAATCCATTTGCAATGTCTCCCTATCTTTATGATGAAGATCTAATATGGAAACACTGCCTTGAGAATCATAATATACGGGAAGGGCTGGCCCTAGCTGCTTCATTAAATCTTTGCATTTATAGGTTGTAATAAATCTATCTGTAGATTTGGGCCCTGTCATACCTTGTTATCCCATACCCTTCTTCGTACCTGTTTATTTTTTTTTTAGCCTTTGGGGAATTCTGGATGTTTGATTTTTGATTTTAGTAAAATACTTCTTTTTTGTGGTACCACCGGACCAATCTTACTGCTAATTTTATGTGTAATGTATGCATCTTGTATCTTTTATTAGGGGTGGCATTTCTTTTATCTGTGATGTGAAATATCTGCTGTTGATTTTTCTCTGTATGTTTTGTTAATTTTGACATCTATGTATTTGATCTCTTTTGTAAAGGTTTGAATTAAATAAATACAATAAAAATAAAAAACTCAAAATAATATGTGAAGATTTGAGGGGAACTGGCTAACAATAGCCTATAAAGGTTGGGGAAGGGTTAGGGTGGTTGTCAGTAGGGAAAGGGGGATAGCATGTCTCACCCAAGGGCACTTCACTCGCATTCCCAAAGGACCCTCCACCCAGCTGATCCTACCTCCCTTGTCCACCCCCAGGATCAGGATCCAAAAGCAATGGCCAAAGAGCAGGACATAGCCAGAGTCGCTGTGGAGGCCTGACCGGGCCTCTCTGAAGGGGCCGCAGCCCGCAGCAAAAAGAAGATTAAAGGCAAGGCGAGGAGGCCAAGGGCTGGGAAATAGATGCCGTGGCCCCCTGCCAGTGGGGCGAGACAGGCAGGGAGATATCTGCCCCACCAGAGCGGAGGACTGAGGCCCAGGAGGGAAAGTGCCCTCTGACCAACACTAGTTGAGGAGGCGGATTCCAGGGACCCAGCCAGCACTTGAACGTGGCTCAGGCCCCCATAAGACTAGGCCCCAGAGAGAAGGGGCAACATAAACGCTAGGGAGGCTGGCCGGGCCTGGGAGCAAGGAACACAGGAGCGGCCAGCTAGTGTATGGGAGAAATACTGGGAGCATCCATCGGAATTTTGGAGGAACGCGACCTTAAACAGTGAAGAGCCCGGGCTCGACAGTCGCTGCAGCGGAGTACGGAAAGGGAGTTCCCAGGACGGCAGGAGGGGTGATCAGGCATCGTCTCCCATGAACCACGGTGGGCAGAGCAGGCTAGAAGAAGAGACTCCCTATAACAAGAAGGGGAACGCGGAGATCCCCAGATGACAGGTCAGAAGGGGAGGAACACATCAGCTCGCCCAAAGCTAGACCCCCGGCACCCCGAAGGTCAGATAGAGAGCTTCTGACCCCAGCGAGGGGTGAAGGCAGCAAAGACAACCAGCGAGAAGCAATACCCGAGAGCCAGGGTCAAATCCCCAGAACCAGAAGCTATGGCCCTCAACAAGGACACACTAAAAGAGTGCCTCAGCAAGCTGAATTACATCTGCCTTTCAGGACCAGTTTGCGTCTCTCACGGAAGATCTGTGCAGTTCCCTAAAGGAAATCAGCAGAGAGGTAAAAGATCTGGGAGACAGAGTGGATACAACGGAACAGGGCCTAACCGAAGTATTGGAGGACACCAAGCAGAACAGCGAGCTCCTGGAACAGCTAGCAAGGGTTTCCCAAAACCTGGAGCTACAAGCATAGGACCTAGAAAACCGATCAGGGTGCTCCAACATCAGAATAAAAGGACTTAGCGAGTCAGTAGCTGAAGCAGACTTGAAGGGAGCGGTCCAGCAATGCTTCAGAATCCTGCTGTTAGATAAAGCACCGGGGGAAGTGGGGATCGATCGAATCCACAGAGTGTGCCCTAGGAGAGCGGAAGCCGGAGCAAGACTGACAGATGTTCTTGTAGCCCTGACATCTTATGGTCAAAAAGAAAGTATATCAAGAGTGGCAAGGACTCAATCAGATCTCTCTATAAATGGGTCGGAGGTCCAGCTCTACCAAGACCTGGTGCTGTCGATGCTTCAGAAGTGCAGGGACATGGGCCCAGTCACAAGGGCGCTCAAAACTAAACAAATCCCTTACAAATGGACCTTCCCATTCGGTTTACTGCTCACCCTGGAAGGCACGCAACAATGAATGACGACATGTGAAGAGGGAATGACATTGATACACTTAGAGGAGGAAGGAACGGAACCAGGAGTAACCTAGGTATGATGATGAATCTGGCCGGTGTGGTCGCCCCTGCTGGGTTGTCTTAAACCCCCGATTCTGACCTATAGAAGGGAGAGGGGGATGAGCAAGGGGGAAATTGGGGAGGGCTGGTTACAGTTTGGGGAGGGGGCAGTTGAAGGAGGGGGGAAAGTTGGGGAGAAAGGAGGGTTAGGGGGAAGGGGTTCTTACCACACCGGGGAAGATGGGGATTCAACAACTCAAGGAGGGAGAGAAGGGTACATGGGGAATCAGCCACAACAGAAGATGGCATGTAGGATCCTGTCACACAATGTGAGGGGCTTAAACTCCCCACTGAAGCGAAGGAAAGGGGAAATATAGATTAGGTGGGGCCAAGCCGATATAGTGATGCTGCAGGAAACACATTTAAAGAGACGGGATAGAGCCTCGTCAGATACAGACAATTCACACAACTCACTCCACCAGACCAATGCTCAGGGGAAGACAGCTGGGGTGCTAACTGGGATAAAGAACTCAGTCAAAGCTCAGATAATTCGAACCCAAGCAGACACACAGGGGAGATGCATGTTCCTACAGATCCAAATAGGTTCCAGAACGATGACCCTTGCAACAGTCTAAGTGCCGAATGTGGGACAGGAGGGGTTTCTGAAAAAAGTAGTGGCCAAGCTAGAAACATTTGCGGCCGGACCGATCATTCTAACGGGGGATTTTATCATAGCATGGGACCTGGCGAAAGACAGAAGTACAGGGGCTAGGCAAAGCGGCCCAGTCCCCACCGGGGCTCTGAGGAATGGTTTTGAGTACCTCGCCCTCAGGGAAGTTTGGCGTGTCAAAAGAGGGGATGAGAAGGGGTTTACTTGCTTCTCCCATGTTCATTTAACCCTATCCAGAATAGATTAAGTGTGGGTCTCAGCCAACATAGTGGGAATGAATGAGGACGTTGAACTCAGTGCGATAGCAATATCGGATCACGCGCCCATGATGGTGACGCTGGGAGGGGTGTCGCCGCGCAGAGGCCTATGGTCATGTGCCTTCCCCCAAGACATTTTACAAGATGCAGTAATGGCAGAAGAATTAGGCAATCAAATAGAAGAGTATTTTGAGTTAAACACCCAACAGGAGATCTCACCAGAAAGCCTCTGTGATGCCTTTAAGGCAGTACTGCGGGGTGAGCTTATTACACATAAGGCCCAGAAAAGGAAGCAGAGAGAGGCGACCGAAAAGGAGCTTGAAACCTGGGTCAGTGATACAATGCAGGCCTTGGTGGGTTAAACGGGACAGATCGTAAGGCACAGTATAAAAGACTAAAAGAATCTAGAACACAATTAGACCTACTGTGAACAGGGAGGGTTGAGAAAGCTATACTAGGGTTGAAACAAAGATACTATATTCAAGCTAATAAAGCAGATCGCTATTAGCTAGACAGTTAAGAAAGAAGGAAGCCAACCAAACCATTGAGCAGACAATGGCTATGAACCTGGAGCGGCTATAGTGCGGACCTTTATCGAATTCTATAGCACCCTATATACATCAGATAGCTCAGACACAGGAGTGGTCGACCATTATATCCAACAAGCACCCTTGATTAGGTTATCACCCATAGATAGGGAACATCTCGAGGAAGCCATCAAAGAAGAAGAGGTTGAGGCAGCAATTAAGGCCCTCCATAGGAATGAAGCCCCAGGCCTGAATGACTTCATAGCAAGTTTCTACAAGAAATATAGCCAAAAACATTGCCCTAAGCTCACAGCCCTTTTTAATACAATGGGGCGGAAGGGAAGCGTGACACAAACGATGGCGGAAGCAAAAGTCGTGGTCTTTAGGAAACGGAACAAGGATCAGACTAAGTGCGGGTTGTATCGGCCCATCGCTCTATTAAATATAGAGGCAAAATTATACACTGGTATCCTCGCGGTGAGAATAAACCCCATACTGCCATCCCTAATTGGGTCAGTTCAATCGGATTTAATCAAGGGGCGACAGGCGTGGGAGAACACGAGGCGGTTAATACACTTGGTAGAAAAAGTCACGATCCAATGGATCCCCGCAATGTTGGACCAGGTAGAATGGCCGTTCCTATTCACAACTATGGAACACATGGGGCTGGGTCCAAATTTCCTTTGCATGGTTAAGGCAAATTATTAAAAAACCCTTTGATGTGCCTCTCTATTAATGTCCTAATCTCCCCAAGCATCAGCATCACAAGGGGCTACAGGCAAGGGTGCCCTCCCTCCCTGCTATTATACGCAATATACCTAGAACCCCTACCAGCTTTGATTCGACAAAACGCACTCATCCAATGCATATCATTTGGAGGAGAGGCTCACAAAGTAGCGGCATTCGCTGATGATATGATGCTAACCCTAACACACGTAGAAACAACAATACCAGCCTTAATAAGGGAACTGGTCAAGGTGGAGCAAGTGGCAGGGCTTCAAATTAACTTGTCCAAGTCAGAATTGCTAGGCCTTGGGCTCTTAGAGGCACAACGAGTGGATCTCTCTAGATACTCCCCATTTGCGGTCGTAGCTGACAGTATAAAGTACTTAGGGGTGAACATAGCTAATTCAATATCTAAGCTATACGGAGTGGCCTATCCAGCCCTGTTAGCCCAGGTCAAGGTGGATTTGTGGAAATGGTCACCCTTACGTATCTCATGGCTGGGTAGGATCCCCATGATAAAGATAGTAACCCTACCCAGGGTGCTGTATTACTTTCAAGTGCTTTCCATCAAGATCCCGCAGGCCTTTTTAAAGACCTTCGTGGGATGGTGTCGCGCTTCATTTGGCAAAATAAACAACCTAGGGGTGCCCTGGAAACGTTAATGGTGCCCAAGCACAAGGGGGGTGGGCCTCCCGAACTTCTATAAATACTACGATGCGACCCAATTGAGTGTTATCAAGGAATGGCTATCGGGGGACGCAACAAAACCATGAACAAGAATGGACAAGGCTGTAGCAGGCACACAATTGGAAGGGATCCTATGGTTACATAGGCAGGATAAACCCCAGAATACTCGTCTCAGCCAAGTCCTGAAGGTGACCTGCGTTATCTGGGACAATCTGGCCGATCAAGGGGGTACATCTTCATGCCCATCCCCTTTCACACCGATGTTTGGTAACCCCCAATTCTTCCCGGGAATGGAGCGGGACTTCTTCAACCAGTGGCACAAGATAGGATACACAAGAGTTGGATATATGATGATGGGGGAAGGTATAGATCTTTTGAAGATTGCAAGAAACAACTAGGATTGACTGAGAAAGATAGAATGGGGTATTTTCAAGTACAACACTGGCTCATGAATCAGGAAATTAAGGGGGCGGCTTCCAGGGATAGGACACAGTTTGAATTGTTTATCACCACTCAAACAGGACACAAGCAAATGGTTTCGAGGCTATACGCGATTCTAATGGATGTGGGAACAAATAAATCGTGGGGTATATGAATAAGTGGGAACCATCTATGGGGGAGGCGATCCCAAGAGACCACTGGGAGAACCTGTGTGGAATTATACCGAAATTAACTAGATCTATCCAGCTCAGGGAGACATGGTACAAAATGATGGTTCAATGGCATTATACCCCATAAAGATTGCATGGGATGTCCCTCAAAATCGCAGGAGTGTTGGAGGGGTTGTTCGGGAAGAGGAGACTGGAGACATATATGGCTGGATTGCCTGTGGCTGGGGGGGCTTTTGGAATGAGGTGGGGCCCAAATGCAATGATCCCTTGCCCATCATCCATCACCGCCAAGGAATGGATGTGTGAAATGTTTGACCCAGCATTTATGCTTCCTTCTAAGCCCCACAAGAAAGCTTTCATGGTAAGGCTCATATCGGCATGGACAGTTTTGGCCAAAGGTTGGAAACAGAAAGAACCCCTATCACTGATAGAATGGCTTCATAAGCTATGGGGGATACTGGCAATGGAATGGATCACCTACAGAGAGCAAGGCGATGCAGGACAAATTAGACAGTACTGGGGACTGACTTTGGAATACCTCAAAGGAGATTATATGCAGCAATGGTGTCCACAGAAAATACAAATACTGGACATAATGTAAGAAACCAGCGGCTGCCATGGGGAGGTGAGGATTTATAAGCTCTAAAAGAAGGAAAGGTGCGGTTAGGGGGAGTGGGGAGGGAGGAGGGGGAAGGAGAATATTGGGTTTGTTCGTTATCAATGAAATCCCAATAAAAATACATTTAAGAAAAATAGTGTGCAAGTCTGGAGCAATCTCAAGCTCACTTTCCCAAGTTCAGGATACAGTTCCAAAAAGAATGTTCTCAAGAAACTCAGGCTTCCCTTCTCCAAGTTTCAAGTACTAATTCACAACACAATGTTCAAAAGGAGCTCAGGACTCTTCTCCAAAGCTGCAGGTACTGACTTACCAAAACCAAATTCCAAAAGAGCTCAGGGTTCCCTGCCCCAAGCTTTAAGCATAGATTCACAAGACAATGTGCCAAAAAAGGCTTAGGGCTCTTCCCCCAAGCCACAGGTGCTGGTTCACAATAAACAAAGTTAAAAGATAATGTTACCAAGAAGCGTAGGTCTACCTTCCCCAAGCTTATAGTCTTGCTTCACCAATAATCTCACAGTGTTCAGTAGTAGCTTAGGTTTCTTTGTTCCCAAGCTTGCTGCACTGATTCAAAACCAATATTCCGCTCTTTCTTGTTTCTCAGTATTTTGTACCGTTCCTTTTCATTTTGTTGGAGCTCCCTGGTCTAGGCACAGTTGACAGACTGCGCGGTACACTCTCTACAGGTAGCGCAACCAGTTGCCCTTACCCAAGCACTTTATCCCGTAATTTAGGATTGCTGGGTTATTCACACTTGGAAGATTCAAATGCAGCATGAGCTTTCAATTCAGCACTGTGCTTACACTTTACTGCTCCCTTCTGCTGCTTACTTGCAGAAAACTCTTTCTCATCCTTTCACTAGCTTGCGTTGCTTTAAAATTGTCCTTTAACTGTTCAGAGTCTTTTGAGCACGTCTATTCGTCTATTTCATCATTCGGTTTTCATCAGAGGCTTTCGAGAACGTGCTGCCTGCACGCTACCACTCCGGTACAGTGTAGTTTCACTAACTTTCAAACGTGTAGCAGGTTTTTCTCATTCATTTGCACTCACCGGTCACGTAACTTTTTTTCCCAGTTTCTTGGTTTGTACGGTTAGGATCTCACTGCCTGCCCCACAGACACCCCTAGACTGTTGTTTGCAGTCAGGGAACAAGCACCTCTCGGGCACAGCATAGGGGGCGCCTGTTTCCACGTCTCCATTTTCTCATGCTCCACGGCTCCTTGTAGACACGCCTCCCTCGCCACACAGTGGTACTCTGTTATACTGTGCCTTTCTCCAGCGTCTCAGCATTCCGTTCCCATCTGGTTTCTCATGGGCTGTGCTGGCCCACCTGCTCCTCTCTCACTCCACAGGCTTCTTGCTTCCCTTACTGTACGTGAACTCCACCTTTTTTACACCTGTGAGTCTCCAACAAGCTGCAGCTGTGAAGTCCCACGTTCAATTGCCTGACCACAATTAGTCCATTTAACAGGACATGCCTGACCTTCAGCTCCATAGCCTTTAGGTTCCCTCTTCTTCGTCTCAGTGCTATAGTGGTGTATCCTATAGGTAATCTGCATTACTCTTGGGGTTAAATTCTTCTTCTCAGTACTTGGTCTGACTTCAGATGGAAAAGTAGGAGTTGGGAAGCAATATCCTGCAAAAGCTGAGGGAGGGTAAAATGAATCACTGTCATGAAATGGGGGACACCATGTCTCGCCTTCAGTTACCCTCTCCCAAATCTCCAAGGACACTCTTCCCAGGTGCTCCTCCCTCGCTAGTCCACCCCCAGGGTTAGGATCCAAAAGTGATAGCCCTTCGCTGGCCACCTGAACAGAAGATCCCTGGGGAGTAGGTATGAGAGTGCCTTCAGGTTTCTCACATACCACAATGCAAACTCCTGTACAGAGACTAGGGGGAGCGACTATATTGGGAGGGAACCCTTTCACTGGGACAGGAATTACTATATATTCACAATAGGACTGCCCACAGACTGACTTGATGTGTTCAATCCTATCAGTTACACCCGACCTGAATGAAGAACCCTGTGTAGGGGTAACAATAGGTAACAAGATGTTCTCTTTTCTCATACATATAGGGGCGACCAGATCCTGTAGTAGGGAGGGAGAAACCCTTTGTCAGGCATTGCCATGAATGCTCAAGGTTTCTCTGGGGCTAGGGACGTGGTTCCTTTTACTGATGAACTGCCAATTTCCATAGGGGGAGCACGACCTTACTATGCCACTGTTATATTACCAACAGACACCAGTTAACATAATGGGAAGGGACATAATGAGCAAACTTAACATGACCATTTTGTTCACTGAGCAACGGATAGTGTGTTTCACTCCAGGAATTCACTACATGAATGCTGAAGAGTTCATTTATGCATTTTGTGGTCAGACTGTGCAGAGGGGGGTGCCCCTAGATCCCAAGTTATTTCAGTATGGGGTGGGAGTGCTACTAGCATGGCTACCAGGGATACAGGGCAAACTGCTTCGCTTGCCCAACGTGTTCTTGTTTAGACATAAGACTCCCTTAGATAAGGAAAAAGGACAGGTGTTTCCACTAGAATTGGAGACAGCTATAGTGAGAGACGAAAGAATAGTGCTGCATGGGACTGATGATACAGGTTGAGCGTGCAGAGCAGTAATTCCATTCCGATAAGGGCATAGACTGACTGACTTGACAGACAAAGAATTGTTTCGGGACGACTATTCAGATCTTGACACAGTGTTCTTTATGAGCATTACTTACTGGGTGTGAATTCATTACAGGGAAGTCCCACAGAGAATTGCCCTAATGAAAAAGGAGACAGCACTATTTCTTGAGGAAGACTTAGCACAGGTACCAAGCACATTATGGGCCAACGGCCCATATGACGTTTCCTTGTTGAAAGGGATGAGAGCTGTTAAAAGTAAGCTTAAGCCAGGGCCGATTTTACCAAGGGCGAAATAATACCCTCGATCTAGGGAAGCAGACAAATGTATTTTTGAGACAATTTCCACACTAGTGCAGCAGGAGATTTTGGTGCCATCAGAAACACAGTGTAACACGGCTGTGTACCCGGTGAAGAAGGCGTCAGGGGGATTGTGCCGTTTTATTCAAGATTTGTGCAATCTGAACAACATTGTTGAAGTAGAGTTTCCTTAAATTCCCAATCCAGCGATAATACTGTGTAGCATTCCGCCGGAAGCCACTCATTTTACGGTGATATATTTGATGAATGCTTTCTTCTCTATCTCGCCTCGCGAAGAATCACAGAATCTGACGTAATTTTTATATAGAAATAAAAAGTGGAAACACACAAGACTTCCTCAAAGGTACTGCGAATCTCCTTATATTCTATGGGGTCCTCCAAATGGACCTAGGGAACATACATTTGGACAGCACAGTCATTCAGCACGTAGCCGACATTTTGATTTGTAGCAGGTCAGAAGAGCAGTGTTGAAAAGACTCAGTACAGTTACTAACAGTACTAGCAGAAATGGGTTACAAGGTGGACAAGGTGAAACTACAGTATTGCCCGAATGAGGTTTTATATATTGGACAGTTAACATCTCAGGAAGACAGGAAGGTAACCCCTGAAAGAGCGGACAGTGATTTTCAGAACACCGCCACCAAAGACTGTGAGGGAAATGCAGCAATTTTTAGGTCTCTGTAACTATTGCAGGGCCTGGGTGTTCGACTACAGTACATACACTAGACCTCTTTTAAGCGGGCTCAGGGAGGCCAAGAGGGGGGACGGTAAACTAACATGGACGGGGAGATGACAGAAGCATACGAAGAACTAAAAAGGGCAATATGCACAGCCCCAGCATTAGGGATCCCAGACTAGAGTGCAGAATTGCATTTGTTTTCACACTCTAACGGAGTGGTGATGATGGCAGTGTTCACACAGAAAACTACCCTGGAGAACAAACCGATAGCTTACTACAGTGTACATTTAGCACAGTAATAAGAGGTCATAATCCTTGTGAACAAGCATTGGATGCTGTTGCCTTTGCAGTAGAGAAATCAGCAAGCGTTACTATCGGCTGTAGCACCCTGCTATACGTGGAGCATGCCCTTTTTTGCCATTCTTTTTTTTTGCAAAACATTTTTATTGGCCCTCATTACGACCCTGGCGGAAAGTGACTGACCGGACCGCCACAGCGTAAATAGCGTTTCCGCCATTGCACGATGGAGCAAAGTGCGGCCCATTCCGACCCATCGGGCACGAGCACCACGCCATGGTGGAAGTGCAAAGTCCGCGATGGCGGAAATGACCCCAAAACGGCCCACACCGCCGCCGTACGGCGCCCTAGGTGCAATACCGCCACCCATCATAGCAGACACCGCAGTGAGCGCCAACCGGAAAGTACGGTGACCGTAAATATACGGAAACGGAAGTAAAAACATGGGCCCGGAAGGGGAAACAACACCCCGTACACCTATAAAACCACAAAATACACACAACCACTAAAAACACCACCCTGAGACACATCCCAACCCGTCATCCACCCTAGTGAAACCAAGAAAAATGGGAAACGTAGCGAAGAAAGCGTGCGACCGCAAGCGGCAGGTCCACTTCTCCCGTGAGGAACTCACCGTGCTTACAGAGACCCTCCAGGAGAATGCCGCCGCCGTCTTCTCCACGCAAATGACCAGGACGGCACTTGCGAACAAGAAGGCCATATGGGCCCTGGTGGCACAGCGGGTAAGTGCGGTGGGGACCGCACCCCGCAACCCACAGCAATGCAGGAAGCGGTGGGACGACCTGCGGATACGCGTCCGTAGCATACTTTCTGCCAACCGCAACATTGCCACAGCCACCGGGGGAGGATCGGAATCACCCATCAAGTTGAACCCCTGGGAAGAAATCTGTGCCTCCACCATTGGAATGGAGAGCATACAGGGAGTCGGAGGGATGGAGAAAGGAGTGCAGACATCCGGAGAATCAGGTAGGTGGCCCAAATAAAACCATGCCAAATCCACAATGTCCAATCATGTGACTCACATGTGTCCACATAGCGCAACAGCAACACATGGCCACGAGAACGTCCACACACATTGGCCTGATAGCGCACTTTAAAACTCACAATAAATACATAAATAAGTAAAAACCCCAAAAACACCCACTACACGTGCAGCAGGCACACCCTAACTGCAGGCTGCCAAACAACTGCACCCTCACTCCACACACAAATGAAAGCACCTCCAAGGCCCCGACCCAAATCACCCTCAGGTACCACCCCAATGCATGTGATACATTGCCATTCCAATTCCCACAGACCCATTAATAACGCTCGCCCTCCTTTACTCCACCACAGGGTCCGATCCAAACAACGAGCTCCAGGACACCCCTACCAGCACACCTGCAAAGAGGGCCAAGACCGATGGCCAAAGACCCTCCACCTCAGTTGCACGCATCAAGACACGGCAGCAGCACATATCAAGTGGCAGCACACAGGAGGGAACATCAACAGGCACCCCAGCAGCCAGCATGCCCACAACAGCACCACCACAGGTCCCCCCAATGGATGCCACAGAAGGTACTGCCTCTGGTGGCAGCAGCACCATAGGTGACACCCCATTAATGGCAGCATGCTCCGACACAGAAGACGGGGATGTCGAAGTCAGATCCATCCATGACCTGTCCCAATCCCCCTGTCTGTTCCATCCCGTACACCATGAGGATACCACGCAGGGGCACCCACAAGACGACGACTGGCCATCCCCCACAAGCCCTGTGGCAGGGCAACATGAGGCGAACAGCCCCTCTGTGACACCACCGCAAATGGCCATGGCCCAGCAGAGGCAACAGTCCCTCGACCAGTTAATCGTGCAACAGCAGCAACTGGCCACGCTCCTCAAGGACCATGCCGATGGATGTGGGGGCACTAAGGCAGACATAGAAACATCAACTGAGACACTTAGGGCACAAATGGAGAGTAGCACCGAGAGCCTGAGAGTCCAAATGGAGAGAAGCACCGAGAGCCTGAGGGGGGAACTGCATGCGACGTCCAAAGACGTATGTGCCGAACTTGCCGCAGTGCGCCGTGTGCTCACTGAGCTCTCACAAACCCTTAGGGACATGCATGGACGTGAGCAGGCAGAGACATCATCCGTTGCAAGTTCCGTCCAGGGCAGCCCCCAACGTAGATCTGGGAGGAACCTGCGCTCCACAGGCAGGGGTGCCCCTGATACCCGCAGAGGGGGCTTGCAATAGCGACTGCCCACTGACAATGAGCATCTTTGGACACTGGTGTTCGGGGGGGAGGTAGGAGGGTGGAGGGGGTGTGTTGGGCTCACTTGGGTGGCGGGTCGATAGGGTGTTCAACATGATATCACATATGCCATAAACAATGCACGATCAAACAATGAGATGTGTGGACAATGATCTTTGTGTACTAGGCCATCATAGGCGTACAGTCCATATTGTGCATGTACCAGACACACACAGTGCCACGAGTCCCGTGTCCATGTATCAGCCACCAGGCGTGAGTGCTAGAAGCATGCATCTATGAGATGCTGACGAATTTCACGGCCCTCCTGTGCCTCGCAGACTCCTTGAGGTGCTGCCACATCCCCACCCTCATCATGACCATCTTAAGGTGCTTGCAGTTCTGCGTCAGGGGGCATGGGCACATTTCTACGTACGCACATGTTGTGGAGCATGACACATGCCATCACCATCTTTGCAACCTTCTCATGGCGGTACAGGAGTGCCCCGCCAGACCTGCTGAGGCACCGGAAACGGGTCTTCAGTAGGCCGAATGCCTGTTCAATGACTACACGGGTACGTGAGTGGGCATGGTTGTAGTCCTCCTCATGCTGGTCCCGTGGGTTCCGGACTGGTGTGAGGAGCCATCTCTTCAGTGGATATCCGGCATCACCTGTATGTGGACGATAAACGAATTATGTGGAATGCCATTGCTACGTACGCACCCCCCCCTCTTCCTGCCAGGTCATTTCCGCATCACATACCCCACATCATCATGCATGAAATGAGACTCACCGAGTAGCCAGGATCTGTTCCCTGCGTGTCGCTCCATGTAGCGTGGTATTGTAGAGTTCCTCAAGACCATAGAATCATGGGTTGATCCAGGGAATCGGGCACAACAATGTGTAATGATCCTGTTGGAGTCACACACCATTTGTACATTCAGTGAATGAAATTGTTTTCGGTTGCGGTACTGGGCCTCCATGGCATGTGGGACGACCAATTCCACATGGGTGCAGTCGATGGCACCAATGCAACCCGGTATGCCGCCAAGTGCATGGAATCCCACTTTTGTGTTGGTTATTTCCTGCTCCGAGCGTGGTAGAGAGATGTAGTCGTCTGCGTGCTGCAGGAGGGCATCGAGCACTTGCAATAGTGTCCGTGAGAACAGTGGCTGAGAAATGCCATGCAACTGTCCGACTGTGTGCTGGTAGGTGCCTGTGGCCAGGAAGTGGAGTACAGACACCACCTTCAGTAGGGGTGGGATGGCGGTTGGGCTATCTATCATGCTGACAAGGTCAGCCTGTGTCATGTCCACAATGGCGGCTATGGTGTCCCGGTCCAAACGGTAGAGGGTGTGGATCTGCTCATCAGTGAGGTTGAACGGATGTGCTCGGAGGCGTGGGGTTGCGGGCTGCCTGCGTGGTGGTAGTGGCTGTGCTGGCAGCCCTTGCTGGCCCTGCCTTGCCCTCCTCCTCCTCCTGCGTCTCCTCCGTGCGGCCGGTTGTAGTTGGTGTTCGTCTTCTTCTTGGAGTTGGAGTACTTGCAGTGCTATCAGGTCCCCCAGGGCCAACATCGCGAGTCCTGCCGGTAGCATTTCGGAGTGGGTGTGGTTGTGGGAGGAGACTGGGTGTGCAATTTATGTGTTTTCAGGCTGTATGGCCTCCACCTGTGGTGATTCATTCCACCTGTGCAAGCTGCTCTCCCCTTTGGGCGAGCACGTCCCGCACACAACGCTGCAATTCGAGGAATGGCATCTTGCTATTACAATCATGTATTAGTACACGATGGCCGTGTAACATTGGTTGATATGTTCATTCGGCTATGGTCCCATTGTTTCACATGCATTCTTTGCAGTCGCGAACAGACTTGTGAAGGGTCAGTGGAACGTAGTACTCGAGTAACGGTGGACCCTCATGCATCACTGTACCGAGGTTCACCGACGGGCGGGGCGTGCCATTTGTGAGTGAAGGCAGTTGCCATTTTCACACACAGCCGCACTAGATGGATTAATTTGTGATTTCAAGCGGCCACAGATGCCTTTTCGACGTGATGTTGCAAATGAGGAATTCGAAGGGCGGCGCTTTCGGTCTTCAGCTAGCGGCGAGGAGATGCCCACAGGTCTGACTGCAAATATAACGTTCTATTGTTCAGTGTCCTTGGGACAGGGGCCATGGCGAGGATGCAATGATTGATATGAATAGTTTGGGATGCGCAATAGCGAAGTGGATGATGAGGCCGGACGTTCCCAAATACATGTTACTTCACAACACTGGAATTACGGGCTGGGGCACAGTGGATTTTGCAGGCTGCATAACGCACAGACTCAATGGAATTCTCACATGTTATGTGAGTATGGAAATAGGCGTTATCATTACGGGATGAGGGAATGATGAATGGATGCATGGACAGATGATTTGATACGGTGTTTGCCATGTACAGGGCTTCTTGGAATCTGTCCGCCTCCCCTGCGCTATGTGATGCAGGGCTGCCATAGTGGGACCATCGTCTATCTGGCCTTGTTGAGCCCTCCCTGTCTCGACGCGCCTTCAGACACTTGCAAGTCCATGCACGTTACCAATCCCATCTGATGGATTCTGTTTTCACAGACGCATGCACAGGTACACTCGTTTGTGATGGTGTTTTCACCTCGATATGGATAGTTATGAGTCGCAAGTGGTTTTGGGGTGGTGATGATCCTTTGGAGTGGGCTAGCATGCATATGGCTGTGGATCTAGTGTGATCATTGAAGTGAGTTGTTCGAATGTAGTTCTGATGGCCATTCTATTCTTTTTTTTTTCTTTTGGTTGACAGGTATCTCCTCCCCTTTTGCCACTGCCATCTGTATGCCACTCCTGCAGATGGGTTTTACTCCCGACACCTGCTCCTTCGTGTTAATCAGTGGAGCAGCATTACGATCTTATGGGACGATCGCCAATGGGCCACATGTCCTTACGCAGTACTAGTGGCTCGGAGCAACATTTCGGCCTTTCAGCTGGACTAGTGCCTCCCTATTGGGACGGCCCTGCGGTTCTAGGCGCTTCCATGTTGCCTTTTCGTACGAGAATGTAGCCCCTGTGTACCATGAAGGAACAGGGCGTCACACAAGAAGTAGCTGGTCATTTATTGCGGATGCAGCCCACAATGGTGAAATGTGTTTTGGAGTTCATGGCCTAATGGCTGTATGGGCTTGGTGAATTTGTTGTACATTCAATTTCTATTCTGATATGGGCCATGTAGCGTTCTTCTTTGCAAGTGATGTGGCATATTCCTATTTGGGGAGCGATGTATTGTGAGGAGATCTGCATTGGGTTCCAGCTTCGGAGTATAGTTGCGTGGTACTGTGCTGGGCGCGTTTGCCTACGAAGCCCAGTGAGGTCAGGGGTGAGGGCTGCCAATATGACTGTTTGAATGATGTCATGCTCAGGGGCGGGGGATTAGGTTTTGTGTAACAGATGCCGGTCAGCCAGGTGGATTGGTGGAATGATGCGATTATCGGAATATTGCTGGTCACAGGTGCCTGTGTTTGCGTGCGTTTCTTGGTGGGAGACTGAGGTCATGTCCATTGGTATAGCTTCTGTATTCGTGCCATCTGTGCCCTGCAGCTCCCATTGGCCCCTCTTGTGATTCTTTTGTTCGTTGGCATGCATGGGTGACTTGTACATTTCACTGGTTGCATTGTGACTTCGTTGCACCTACGGGGAGTTGTACTATGTGGCCAGGGAGCGGTGTACAGGCACTCAGTGGGGCCGTTTACGGTTGATTCGCGATGCCGTACTTCTCACCATGGCGGAATGGTACTTTCCGCCGTGCTTGATGGCGTTAAGTACATGTCCGCTAGGGTCGGAATTCGCGTACCCTTGCGCCATGGTGCTAATTACGGTTTGGCATGGCGCGCGCGCGCGTACTTGGTGCAGTTAGCGTTGGCGTTCACTGCGGTGTCGCTAATGGCATCGTACTTTACGGTGACGGGTCATAATCGCACCGAGCGCTATTCGATGGCGGTATTGCATTTCCGCCATCGTTTTTCGATTTCCGCCAGGGTCGTAATGAGGGCCATTGTCATTTAATGTGTAAACATTACAAGTAAGTCAAAGAAACAGATGAAATACATAGTGAAACGAATGTAAAAAAAAATAAAAGAACACCCCCAAGAAAGTCCCCCTCCCTTTTCCCCCTCATGACCCTCCCTGTCGGAACGGAGCAGTACCTCTAATTCTTCTTTGTCGGACACTTGGGATTGTGCCCTCTGTGAACTTCCACCCTGTCTTGTACAGAGGGTCTCGGGCTCCATTTATCTTTAAATGTCCTTGGGCCTCATTACGACCCTGGCGCTAAGTGAAAAACGATGGCGGTAAATGGTTACCGCCATCGTTTTCCGCCAGGTCCGATCATGACCCGTGACCGTTAACTACGATGCCGTTAGCGGCATCGTAGTTAACGCTGGCGCTAACTGCGCCAAGGGTGCGCGCACGCGACCGGCCACACCGTACTTAACGCCATGGCGGAAAGGTACGCAAATGCCGACCCAAGCGGACATGCACCTAACGCCATCACCCAGCCCGTTAAGTACCTTACCGCCATGGTGCAAATAACGCCATCGCGAACCAACCGTAAAGGGCCATGTTAAGTGAATGCAGCTGCCACAGGTGCACAGAAACAGCACAGGTGAAGGCAATACAGACTCAGGGAAGCACAAAAAGAGCACACCCCACCCCTTCCCACACCCAGTCACACTCCACAATGATGCCAATACGACTAGCAATGTTGGGGCTGGAGGACCTGATAGCAATGCATGTGCTACAACAGCAACAACAACAACAACAACAACAACAGGCAGCACAGAGGAGACGCAGGAGGAGAAGGAGGGCAAGGCAGGCCCAGCAAGCCCCACCAGCACAGCCAGTGCCACCACGCAGGCAGCCCCCAATCCCACGCATCAGAGCCAATCCATTCAACCTCACTGCTGAGCAGATCCACACCCTGTACCGTTTGGACCGGGACACCATCACCGCCATCGTAGACATGACACACAACGACATCGTCAGCATGATAGAAAGTCCAACCGCCATCCCCCCCCTACTGAAGGTAGTGTCTGTACTCCACTTCCTGGCCACAGGCACCTACCAGCACACAGTGGGGCACCTGCATGGCATTTCACAACCATTATTCTCACGAACACTCATCCAAGTGCTCGATGCCCTCCTCAAGCACACAGACGACCACATCTCATTACCACGGACTGCCCAGGAGATTGCAAACACCAAAGTGGGTTTCCATGCACTAGCCGGCATACCCGGTTGCATTGGTGCCATCGACTGCACCCATGTGGAATTGGTGGTTCCACGTGCCATGGAGGTACCGTACCGCAACCGGAAACAGTTCCACTCAATCAACGTGCAAATGGTCTGTGACTCCAACAAGATCATCACACATTGTTGTGCCCGATTCCCCGGATCAACCCATGATTCAATGGTCCTGAGGAACTCCACAATACCACGCTACATGGAGCGACATGCAGGCCCAAGATCCTGGCTACTCGGTGAGTCCAATGTCATGGAAGTGGGGAGGTGAATGACGTACCGATGCATACTCCACCTGGCAGAAAGGGGGGGGGGGATGATGCATACTCCACCTGGCAGAAAGGGGGGGGGGGATGATGCATACTCCACCTGGCAGTAAGGGGGGGGGGGATGATGCATACTCCACCTGGCAGAAAGGGGGGGGGATGATGCATACTCCACCTGGCTGTGAGTAACACAGAGAACGGAGACAGCGGATGGGCACTCACAATGCACACAACCCCTCTGCATACATTGGGTGATGGCATGCAAAACAAGCCATGGGAGCCATGAGAATATACTGGTTGCATTGTGTGAATCAATCAGTGCATGTAGAAGTGAGCCAAAGTAACAGTTGGATGCGAGCCATGGCGGAACATCATGTTCCTGATCAGACGTCATGACTGACACATACATTCTCGCCTACATACAGGTGATGCAGGCTATCCCCTGAAGAGGTGGCTCCTTACACCAGTCCGGAACCCGCAGAACCAGCACGAGGAGGACTTCAACCGTGCACATACACGTACTCGTGTGGTCATAGAGCAGACATTCGGACTATTGAAGGCACGGTTCCGAAGCCTCAGCAGGTCTGGTGGCGTACTCCTGTATGGCCATGAGAAGGTGGCAAAGATCGTCATGGCATGTGTCATGCTACACAATATGTGCGTCAGACGGAATGTGCCCCTGCCCCCTGACGCAGAACTGCAACCACCTGACGATGAGGATGAGGAGGGTGCAGATGGGGCGGCACCCCATGGAGGAGGCGATGCACAGGAGGGGCGTGCAATGCGCCAAAGTATCATCGACCACTGCTTCTAGCACACACGGCTGGTGTTTATCACATGGAGACTGCACTTGGGGCACTGTGTGTCTCTGGGACATGCACACTGTGGACTGTACACCAATAAAGCACACATACGCAATGAAAATGTCCACACATTACTTTTTTTGAAAGAATAAAGTGTATTGAAACTATGAAATGTCATGTCACACCCCCTCCCACCTCCCCCCTGCACACCCCAACACACCCCCTTCCACCTCCCCCCTGCACACCCCAACACACCCCCTCCCACCTCCCCCTGCACACCCCAACACACCCCCTCCCAACTGCCCCCTGCACACCCCAACACACCCCCTCCCATCTCCCCCCTGCACACCCCAACACACCCCCTCCCAACTCCCCCCTGCACACCCCAACACACACCCTCTAGGTGTCAACAGATGCCTGTGACAGTGGCCACAGGCTGTTACAAGCCCCCTCTCCCGGCCCCCGGGGCACCCCTGGCTGTGGAGCGCAGGTTACGACCGGAACGTCGCACGGGGCTGCTCTGCGCAGAACTGGCAGTGGAGGATGTCCCTGGCTGCCCCTGTGCATGCACGTCCTGTCGTGTGTGGGTGAGGCCAGTGACCGCACGACGCAAGGCCGCAAGTTCTGCACAGATGTCCCTGGACATGGCCTGCATGGCATCCCTCAGGGTGGCAGTGCTCTGCGCCACTTCCGCCCTTAGTGTCTCCGTGGCCTGTTCAATGCTAGACCTAGCCCCCACACATTCCGCGGCATGCTTATCCAGCATTGCGGACAGTTGATGCTGCCATTGAGTGATGTCCTGGAGGGACTGCTGGCCATGCTGGCCCATGGCCAGTGCTGGTGGAGTGATGGAGGGGCTGCTCCCCTCCTGTGGAGTGTGGACAGGGCATGGGGTGGATGGCCACTCCTCTACCTCTGTGTGCCCCTGTGTGTGACCCTCATGGGGGCTGGCGTCTGAGAAACAGGGGGAATGTAGTAGGTCAGTGGGGCTTCTGACCTCGTGCTCCATGTCCGAGTCTGAACATGCAGCTGTTGCAGCTGTCTCCCCGATGTTGCTGCTGGCCGCTGACCCCCTGCCTCCTGTGGCAGGCAATGTCGGTGGAGGTGGAGCAGCTGCTGCTGGCCTGCTGCCAACAGGGGTGCTTGCCGGTGGGACCTCCGGTATGCCTGCAGTGGGACCTGCTTGTTGTGGGGTCTGCCTCACTGCAGCTGAGGTTGAGGGTGCAGGGCCGTTGTTGATGGCCTTCTTGGCTCTCTTTGGCGCAGGGGTGTCCTGGTCCTCTGGGTGTGAATCTGTGCCTGTGGTGGAGCAAAGGAGGGAGGGCGTTATTGATGGGTCTGCGTACTTTGGAATGAAATGTTTGACATTATTGTGGTCAGTGGATGAGGAAGATTTAAGGCAGTGCCATGCAGGTTGTCTCCTTTTGGTGTGGAATGTGGATGCAGGTATGCGGGTGCCAGCAGTGTATGCAGGGTGGTGCTCGCATGTGGCTATGGGCAGTGTTGATATGTGTTGCATTTACACTCTAGGGCAACCTTGTGCTACACATGATTGGACTGCTGTGACTATGGCATGTCTTGTTTGAGGCACCTACCTTCATCGCCTGATGTCGGAGCTCCCCTTTCCATCCCTCCGACGCCTTCAATGGATTCCATGCCAATCGTGGTTGCACAGATCTCCTCCCACGGTTGGAGTTTCAGGGGGGATTCCGACCCTCCACCGGTACCCATGGCAAGGTTGCGGTTTGCTGAGATGACGGCTCTGACCCGTATGCGTAGGTCATCCCAGCCCTTCCTGCACTGCTGTGGTGTGCGGGGTACGGTCCCCACCGCGCTGACGCGCTCAGCCACCAGGGCCCAGATGGCCTTCTTTTTCCCGATCGCTGTCCTGGTCATGTCCGGGGAGAAAACGACACCTGCGTTGTCTTGCAGGGTCTCCGCAAGCATGCAGAGTTCCTCCCGGCTGAATCTCTCCTGGCGCTGGCGGTCACATGCCTTTTTCACAGATTTAGGCATTTTCGGGTACTTGGATGGGTGGGTGGTTGGTTGGGACAGGTGTCAGGGTTGGGTCTGGTGTTGTTTGGTAGGATGGCGATGGATTGTGTTTTTCAAGATGGCCGACGGGCTGTTTCCCGTTCCGGCGCGATGACGCTATTTCCGGTTCGACTTTTTACGGCCGCCGCTAATTACGGCCGCCGCTCCTTACGGTGGCCGCTACTTACGGTGGCCGCTACTTACGGTGGCCGCTACTTACGGTGGCGGAAGTGCACCTTGCTCGCTTAACGATGCCGGTAGGGGCCTTTTGCGCCATGGCGTTAATTGCATTACCGCCATGGCGTAATGCTCGTGCGCGATGGGTCGTAATGTGGCGCTCTTTACGCCATCGTCCCACGGCGTAAACGCTCATTACGCCATGGCGGTAATGACGGGCGATTAGCGCCAGGGTCGTAATGAGGCCCCTTGTCTTCTTGGTCTGGGATTATCCCCAATAGTGTCATGGCCTTCGGGCACCATTTTTGCCGTGCACCCTCCTTTAGGTATACCAGTAGTGCTGACTATTCCGTATTGAATTTTAGGTGGTCGTCTTGAATTGCGTAGGTCAGCCATTCCGTTGCTAGGAGCAGCCATATTTTTGCGACCCATTCGTGGTCTGCGGGAGGGTGCGCCGATTTCCATTTGCGCGGCAGAACTAGTGCCGCCGCCATCTTCATGATGATATAGAGCTTCCGGTGGGGTTTGTTGTTGATTTCTTCTAGTGCCCCATTCAGTCGCACCATGGCTAGGCCCCAATTCCCCTCTATTTTTAGCCCCAAGACCCGTTTGATGGCTGAGTGGACCGTTCCCCCGTAGTCTGCTAATTTCGGGCATGACCACCATATGTGGCTCCATGTGCCCATGTGGCAACATTTGCTCCTACATTCCCTCGGTACCCTTGGGTAAATCTTGTGGAGTCTCACCGGGGTGAGATGCCATTGTGTTAGGAGTTTCGTCCATATTTCCTGGATTTGGACTGATCTTGTGAGTTTTGTCATTTGGGACCAAAGTTTCAACCAAGCTTCTGACTCTTTTGTGATACCCGTATCAGAGTTCCATTTTGCTTTGTACGGCATGGGTGGCCGTGTCTCCCCTTCTTTCATGATCTTATATATGTTTGTGACCAGTTTCTTGTTGCCCGTATTTGTGTCCAAGTATTTCTCAAACACTGTGAGCTCCAGGGTTGCCATGGTTCTCATCTTCGGGTGGGACAGCCAGTGCCTTAGTTGAGCGTAGGTGTATCGTTGGTTTTCCCCCCAATTCAAAGTCAACTTTACATTGGTCATATGTTTTAATCTGGGAGCCCAAAAACATGTCCCTCTCTCTTCGGCAGCCTCCCTTTTGCTATTCTTGGAAAGCCATTGGCACGAGGCCGGGGGTGAATTGAGGGTTCATGAAGAGGGGCGTGTAAGGGGAAGGGAACGTCGTGGTGTTGCATTTTCTCTCTGCTTGGTCCCAGGCACTGCCCACTGTGCTCGTGATTAGGCTTGTGTACATTTGTGGTGGTCTGTCCACCTTGGGTTTCCACAGAGCCTCCTCCAGCTCCATTCCCACCACTGCTCTGTCCATGGATCTCCATATCTTGTCCCTGTCATCCCTTTGCCAGTCATTGATGACCCTTATTTGCACAGCGATGTAGTAGGCTTTGAAGTCCAGCAGACCCATCCCCCACCTCCCAACGGAGATCTCATGACCCTCCCCACCACTCTCAGTAATCTGTCCGTTGCCTTCTGGAGAGCTTTGAAGAAGCGGGCGGACACGAATTGGGAGGCAGGTGAAGTAATAAAGGAGCCGCGGTAAGAGCGTAATTTTCTAATAGGGGCGGGAGGTTTGCCTGGTACAATTCTTCGACCTTGCTGGTCAGCATTACCGCCAGGTATTTGATAGAATTTTCTACCCACCTAAATTGGAAGTTGTGTTTAAGGGGTTGCGTCTCCTGCTGGGTTAGTGTGAGGTTGAGAACTTCTGATTTAGTTATGTTGGCCTTTAGGCCTGCGACTGCTCCAAATCTGTCGAGCTCCTTCTGGGCGGCTCTCGGTGATGTGTCTGGTCGAGTTAGGGTAAGGATCATGTTGTCTGCGAAGGCTGCAATTTTATGTGGTTCCCCCTCGAATGGTATCCCCTCTATTTCCGCATTTGCCTTGACTGCCGCGAGGAATGGTTCTAGGTGTAGAGCGTAAAGTATGGGTGATAAAGGGCATCTTTGTTTCGTACCCCTTTGTACCAGGATCTGTTCCGAGATGTGACCATTCATAGCGAGACGTAAGAGAGGGTGCTGGTAATTGGCCTCCACTCTTCGCAAAAAAGCTCGGTCCGAACCCCATCCTCCTCAAAGTTGCAAAAAGGAATCCCCACTCCACCCTGTCAAAAGCTTTTTCAGTGTCTATGGCTAAGAGGAGAGCGGGGATAGCCTTCTTCTGAGCTTTTCCAATGAGGTGTACTATGCGTCTAATGTTGACACTCGTTTGCCTGCCTCTCACAAAACCTGACTGGTTAGTCTGGACCAGCTTCGGGAGGATAAGCTCTAGCCTATTCGCCAGTATTTTGGTGTGAATTTTGGCATCTACATTTATTAATGCAATAGGACAGTATGATCCACACTCTGTCACATCTTTGCCCTTCTTGTGCAATAATATAACCTTTGCCATAGTTTTTGGTAATGTTTTGGATGCCCCTATATGATTATATAAAGTGGTCAGGTGAGGGATTAGGGCTTCTTTGTGGAGTTTATAGAACGCCGAACCGTATCCGTCTGGGCCCAGAGATTTGTTGATGGGGAGTGAGTTAATGGCTGCCCTAAATTCATCTTTTGTAATGTCCCCTCCCAGCATATCCCTTTCTTCCCTGGTTAGTTGGTTCAGATCGATTTCCCTCAGGTAATATTCCTGTTTATCTGGGGATGGGTTTTCGGAGCTGTAGAGGGTAGAGTAGAAATTAACACATTCCTGTTGAATGTCTTCTATGTTGGTACATGTCCAACCCCCCTGTTGTTTTATTTTCAATATAGCTCTATCCCTCTACTCTTTCATGAGCATTTTGGCTAGCAGACGGTCAGATTTGTTAGCCTTAACATACAGCCTCTGTCTAAGTCGAAGGAAATTGAGCTCCGCTGCTCTAGTCTGCAATAGGTCTAGCTGCCCCCTGATAGCCCTGAATTCCTTTTTGGTGGCGGGTGTCTGCTTTGGGCCCATTTTAGGAATGAGCTCTTTTAGTTTGGCCTCTAGGTTGGCTTCTTCGAGTCTCAGCTTGCGCATGCGCCTGGCTTTAATCGCTATGATCTTGCTTCTGAGGGTCGCTTTAAGCGCATCCCACCAGTTTTACCAGCTAGTGTGCCCCTCTTTGTTGGTGTCTGTATATCTGTTAATTTCTTCGGAGACTTCCTTTGCCAGAGTTGTATCCTTGAAGAGGTGCCCCGGGTATCTCCACTTCCAGAGCCCCGGCAAGCCCTTTTTCCTAACTAGGTCTAAGGTCAAGGGTGCGTGTTCCAAGAGGGAGATAGCCCCCAGCTCTATCTCGATTACCTTGCCCATCAGGGGAGCAGTTAGCCAGACATAATCGATCCTGGAGTGTAATCTATGCGTGTGGGAGTAGAAAGTATACCCCTCCCTTTCCCCCTGTTTGGTTCTCCAAGCGTCTACTGGGCCTAGTTGGTAAAGCTTCCCTTTGAGGTCCCCCGAGGGCACCCCCTGGGGGCCCTGAGTCTGGATGCTTCTGTCTCTGCTGTGGTCCCAGGCAATGTTGAAGTCCCCTGTGAGGAAGATGGGGAATTTTGCAAAGGTTTCTAAGCGTTTGAGCGCACGTTGGATGTATTGGTCCTGACCCATGTTAGGGGCATATAGTGTTGCAATTGTGTATGCCTCCCACCTTCCTTCCACTGTTATTGCGAGGTATCTGCCTTGGTTGTCTTTGTCTGAACTTGTTACCTTTAGATCTAGCCCATCCCTTAGTGCCATGAGGACCCCCCTTTTTTTATTGGGTTGTGTAGCTTGAAAGATTACCCTGTATCCCCAGAATCTGATATTGTGGGTGTCCTGTGTACGTATATGTGTTTCTTGCAGGGCTACGATGTGAGGACCTTCTCTCCTAAGGTATCTCTCCACCTTCTTCCGCTTGAGCGGAGAGTTGAGGCCATTAATGTTGAGCGATAGGATTTTCAGATGACTAACTGTGGCCATCTTTGGATTCCCAAGCCCCGGTAGTCTATGCAGGGAGAGTAATGTGCGCAGCGCTACGTTCATTCTTCTTCCGGGTATTCCCTCTCCTGTTTTGACTCCCTCAATTTGTATGTGGTGCTCCGTCCCCCCCCCGTTAACCCCTGCCCCCTCCCCTTCGCTGGGTGAATGCAGCTGGCACCTAGCCCCCCTCATACAATCCCGAGAGCTGGATCGTGGTTTCCACCCAGCTTTTCCCCACGCGGGAATTCCATTCCCATTCCAATGACCATTCCCTCCCTATTCTCCCATGCCCTTGAATTCCTATAGTTCTTTGTGACTCTTGGTTGCGAGGTGCGTTATTGTTATGTGCCCTCCCCAGGGTTCTGATGCTGATAGTGTCTGGGGCCTCAGTAATTCCTCATTCGACTTGTAATTCTCTTTGACCTGGTTTGTCGTGGTCTACGCTAGAGGATGGGCCGACGTGTTGGGGTTGCCAGCCTCCTTTCTTGTTTCTCTTGGATTCTATCGCTGTCCACTCCCAGGTTTTCCGGTGGGTTTTTGGCTGGGCTGTGAGGGATAGGCTGTGTGCTCCCCCTCCTCGATTCCCTCCTCGTTTGGCCCTTTCTCGCACATTGTCACCTTATATAGTTTTCCTTGCCATGTGAAGCTTAGTGCGAATGGGTGCAACCGTCTGTATCGAACTTGTTGGGATCTCAAGTGGGTCAGGACTGGGGCCATGCGCCATCTTCTATTTAATGTGGTTTGGGACAGGTCCTGATAGAGCTGTATCTCCATTCCGTTATAAGTTATTTGGTTGGCCTTTGCCAGGATCGATTTTTATTTTTATTATTGTTTTGGCAGAATGAAAAACCTTTCAATTTGCCAGGATCTGTTCTTTTAGGGTATAGCTGTGGAAGGCAATTAGAACGTCCCGAGGTCTTGCCCCCGGTTCCTGGTGTTTCGGCCCACCCTGTGGATCCTGTCGAAACGGATGTCGATACCTTGGTCATCGGCAAGCAGGTTAGTGAGGGTGAATCTCATTGCCTGGGCCAGGTCCTGGTCTGGGATGTTTTCTGGCAGAGATTTTACTTGTATATTGGAGCGCCGAGATCGGTTTTCCAAATCCAAATCCTCGGCTCGTAGCTCCAAGTTATGAGTGGCATGGCCAGAGGTTCCAGTAGGGCGTCTGCTTTACCCGCTTCCTCAGCCATTTCTTGGATGGCCCTTTCGTTAGTGTCCACTCTTTCTTCTATTTTGTTGATGTCCCTTTTGATGTCTTGTATCCCCTTGGCCAAATCCTCTTTCAGTGACTCCATTTGTTTTTGGCCTGCATTGGTGAGTTTTTCAAACAGGTCCCCCCGTAAGTCTTTGAGAGCGGAGTAGGTAGCAGGGCCCTCTTGGTGACCCTCCGCATTGTCCGCCGAGGCATCCGTCCCCAAGCAGCATTGGATCGGGCCCCCATTGGCTCCGTGTCTCTGGCCCATATCTGTGCCAGGGTGCCCTCCTGAGTTTTCTTTGATGTTTTGGAGGGGGCCGGGGTGTCCCTGTTCTTGTTCCTTGACATCTCTAGGGTGGGCAATGGGCCCTGCCCTGTTGTGCAGTGAGGAGGGCCTCCTGCTCCCCCTATACCTAGATAAGGGCTCCTGGCTTGTTAGTGGGCCATTGGGCTCCCTCACGCAAGTGGAGCTTCCCGGGCCTGTGCTGGCTGGTAGGTGAGTTCAGTTGCAGATTGACCCCAAAGGTCGCTCTGGGAATGTCCTAGTGGAGGATATCTGCTTGGTCCCCGTATCGTGGGCAGCCCCGACACTGACCGCTGGCGGTTCCAAGCAGAGGTGGACGTGCGCCGGGAGGTGTCTCGGTTGTTTCCGTTGCCTGTGTTGTCCTCCTCTTCACTGCTCCCGGTGAGCAGCCTGATGCGCCGCGGACACCGGATCCACCTCGATGTCCCCTGGGCAGCTCTATGGTGTTTGCCAAGCAGCAGGGGGCTCCGTGTGTTACGGCTGAACCGTCAACCCATCTGGTGCTGGGACAGGTGTGGAGCTCCAGGGGAGGACGGAGCTCCGTCTGTTAGCTGGGTGCAAGCCCCCAGGCGTGTTGCTCTCTCTGGAAGTGAGCACAGTAAGTCCCAGTTTAACTGCAGCAGGACGTGGGAGCCCCGATCTCCATAGGCCTGGAGGTCCGCTGATGATCCAAAGTTTCGGTTACTTCCCCTCCTCGAGGTGGTCGTTCCTGGGGCCCCGCTCTCGGGCAGCGGCCATGACTCCATGACCAGGGTCTCCAGTTGCAGCCGGGCTGCCGATCGAGTACGCAGCCCAGGGGGAGGGCGCAGTCTTAAGCGGCCGTGTCTCCTGCTGGTGTTCTTTGGCTGCGTGGAGCCCTGGGTGGGGGCGTAGGGCGCAGCTACCCACCAAATCTGTCCCTCGCTGAGTCGGCGGGTCTCGGGCTATGGAGTCGCGTCTTTTGCCTATGTCTGGGATCTGCGTCCGCTTAGCTATGGTGCGGCACCTGGGGAGGGCTTATCTGCTTTGGTGATCGCCAGAACCCAGTCCATGGATGCAGGAGCTCGGAGGTTGCGTTGTCTACTCTCCAGTGGCCATCTTGGAATGGCTTTTTTGCCATTCTTGAAAAGCCCAAAAGCACATTGACCACAGAGAGAGCATCTCGATGTGAGGTGCTGGATCTGTCTGCCGCCTTCGACCTGGTGGACCATGCAGCTTTGGTCGCCAGGTTGGAGGAGGTAGCAGGTTTCACGCCTGCTGCAGCCCAATGGGTTAAAGCATTCCTGTGGGGGCGTCACTGGAGAGTGAGCAGTGTCTTAGCGGATGCCACTCCTATA
Source organism: Ambystoma mexicanum (assembly GCF_040938575.1). Lineage (NCBI taxonomy): Eukaryota > Metazoa > Chordata > Amphibia > Caudata > Ambystomatidae > Ambystoma > Ambystoma mexicanum. Next base: position 1,158,110,030 of record NC_090923.1, read on the forward strand.
GAGTTAGCACAAGGAGTTCCTCAGGGAGCTTGTCTTTCCCCTATCTTCTATAACATTTTTACTGTGCCATTCCTGGACTTCTTGGATCTTAACGGCATTGAGTTTACCAACTACGCCGATGACACCCAATGTGTCATCCCACTCACTGGTGTGTTCGCTGAAGATGAAGCAAACATCAATAGAATATACGGTTTTATACAAAACTGGATAAGCACTAACAGCCTTTCGCTTGTAGGAACTGAAATGAAAATTCGCAAGCTGGAGGGACAGTACATCCAATTCTTCATCGGTGGCTGTGTTATTGGAACTAAAAAGAAGGTCACAACTTTAGGGGTTTATTTGGACTGTAGTCTGAACATGAAGGCACAGGTCAACATTCTTGTTGCTTCCACAGCCTACTACATCAAACTTTTGTCTCATGCTCTAATTATTTCAAGAATGTACTACTGTAGAAGCCTCCTGATTGGTCCACCCAACTGCCAGATCAATAGACTCCAAGTGATGCAGAATAATGCTGTCAGATTCGGTGTGAACCGGAACAGAAGGGATCATATTTCGGACGCAAGAAGAGACCTACAGTGGCTCCCAATCAAGGTCAGAATTCGGTTTTGGTTATTGGTGATCACCTTTAACTGCCTGAAAAATGCAGGCCCAATATATCTTAAGGATGATCTGGTTCCTAAAACCAGTAATTATAACTTGAGATCCGACAACCGCTCCCTTCTTAAAATTCCAGTCTGCCGGCTTACACAGGCCAAAACGGGAGCCTTCTTCTCGGCATCTCCAATTCTTCGGAATGGACTTCCCATCAACCAGAGAGAAGAACCCTCTATCAGGATATTTAGAAAGGGACTGAAGACCCTTTTATTTAACTAGTAGCATTCCCCAGCATCCATATCCATCTGACATACTGCCCTGTCAATGTATAATCTTCCTGTTTTCTATGTTGTATCTGTTTAGTGCCCTTAAGTGGCTGCGCTATATAAATTATAAATAAATAAATAAATCCAGTGATAAAAGTAGTGAGGAGCAGAATTGTGAACCCAGCAAAATGTATTGCAGAGCCAGTAGAAGAAGGAAACTATGTTACAGGACTGTACCACGTACATAGAATATTATGACGACATTCCTAGAGCAACGGTAAATGCCCTTGGGGGAGGAGAGGTGCTTTTTATTGATGGGTCTTCAACCATTAATTAGACGACAGGAGAAAGACATACTGGGATGGCAGTAGTAAAGCTAAAGCCGAGCCGAACAGTTCAAGTAGTGGCAAGCGCAAGATTACCCTTGCATTTCTCAGCACAAGCGGCAGAATTGGTAACACCTATAATGGCATTAGAAGCATATGAGCACGAGGAGATCACAGTGTACTCCAATACCGCCTATATGACGTCAACAGTACACACAGGACTGTCACATTAGAAAAGGAGGGGCTTTCAACGTGCTGACAGTAGACCGGTAAAGCACGTGCCCCTATTGGCCAGGCTCATAGATGCGCTGCAGCTCCCACCAGCCATAGCGGTAGTGAAGTGCCTAGCTCACACAAGGGGGGAGGGTGTGGTTTACTACGGCAACAAAGACGCAGACACAGAAGCAAAGCGAGCAGCATATTTTACAGATATAAACGAGTTTGACACCCCTTCAACTAAACACATATGAGCGCTCAGCATGATATTGCGAGAAAGATATAGTTCATTGCCCATTACCCAAATAGTAGAATTTCAGGGACGAGCACCAGCAGAGGGTAAAGAGTTCTAGATAAAGAGAGGGTGTTTGATATGCAATGTGGCAACAGGAAAGCACCAGCAAGCCAGTTATTCCCTTTGCATTATTGCAGATTGCGATGACGCAGCTGCATTATCCGACCCACCTTAGCAAATAAGTTCTTTCAGCACACATAGGAGAAGGCTGGTTCTGCCCCAACTTGGCAGAATATATTGCCACCTTTATGCACAACTGTATTGTCTGCCAAATGTTCACTGCGGGTCACACGTTGCACGTAGTGCGACAAGCAATACCGTGCCCTAATGGGCCTTGTAAGGAAGACATGGTATCAAACAGTAAGACAGACACAAGTGATCACAGTTCAAGGGTGATTAATGAACGTTCAAATAGGTTGATAAAACGCCTATCTAATTCTAAATCTGATGATGGGAGCAAGCTACGACATCAAATAATAATAATGCAGTCCTAGTAGAGTCTTGTCAAAATAAGAGGGCCTATACTAATATAACTATTGCCAATCCTTACTTCTACTTACAAATAGTGTTGGAAACAATGATATGCCAAAGAAAGTGTTTAAGAAATGAAATGTCAGGATAGGTGTCCAGTCATATTTTCGAATGCAATATTTTCGAAAGTCAAAATGTCGAAAATATTTATTCGAAAATAATAATGTCGAATTACAAAAAAGTCGAATTGTTTTCGATTTTTTTCAAATTAATGTTAATACAAGGTAAGTGTTTATATATGTTTTATTAAGCATTTTTGGACATTGATAGTATTAACCATGTTTTATTAAGCATTTTTGAACATTAATAGTATTTACCATGAAATAGGTATTTTTAATATATATATATATATATATATATATATATATATATATATAGGTTAAATAATTATATATTTATTTTAAATATGAAATGTTAATAAATAAATAACAAATTGCAAACTGGTAACGTTGAACATTTAGTATACTTTTTCTCCAATAGATGGCGCTATTGTATAGGAATTGAGATTGTTCATTTTGTTGATATATGTTAATGATGTCTACGTAAGGTTGCGTAACTCTACGTATGCGTAGGCACCATTTTTAAAGTTAATTCTTGCAGCGTTTCCATCGCGTTCGGGTCTCCATGCTTTCGTTTGGTTTTCTTTTTGGATTTTCAAGGATTTTCACCGCTTTCCATGGATGCAATGTTTTTTTTTTTACTGGATTTGATGGACATATTGGTTTTTCCGAGCTATGGATTTTTTTTCGGGTTGGATTGTGGATTTTTATTCTTGGGCTTTCTTGGATTTTCAACTTTTTTTCTTTACCGGATTTCACTGTTATGGATCGCAGATGTGGATTTCTTTTGGATGTTATTTTTCCCTGGATTGCTTTTCGGATTTTGGGTTCCTTGGATTTTGCTGTTCGGTGTTTTTTACGGTTACTGCTTGGATTTGTCATGGTGGATTGGTGATTCTTCAAAAACGTGAGTATTGTTAACATTTTAAATTATACGCTATTGAATCTAGGTAGTTCTCTTTGTCATCTTGAATAAAATTACGTAGTATTTGCTCAAGGCGTTGTTCATAGTCTCTGTATTTTTTCTTTTTTAACTCTGTGTTTGCGAGTGAAATCGCTTGTGAGACTCGAAATTCCTGATGCGATTGTTCATTGTGTAATTCTTCCAAAAAATGCCACAAAGTGGGGTTATTTGTGTTGAAACTTTTATTAATACGGCTGTGCCATCCCTCAAGTGAATTGTTTGTTCTTGGTCGCCCTTCCAAGGTGGCTTTGTAGCAATTCCATAAATTTATATTGTATTTTGGCCTTCTTCTGGTGCCATTCCTAGTTAATTGTCCAATCCATGTATTTTCCATGTAATCTAACATGTCCGAATTTTCTTCCTCATGATTTTTAAAATAGTAATTGTCAATTAAATGTTCATAGAAATTTATAACCTGATCTTCTTTCACAAATGCTAATCCGAATATTTTTTTTATGTTATGTTGGAAAGTGCTGCCGTCTGTGTATTTTGTACTTAGTCCAAGTTTTGACAGTTTTCTCCATATCGACTGAGTAAAATGAAAAAAGCACCCTTGTATACTAGAATCAGGGTATATTGAAGAAAATGCCTTAATCTGTGCTAATTCAAAATCCATGATTATGTTTTTGGGTTTCAAATCTGGTACAGTGCCCTTGATTTTGTTCAACATGATTCTGTATGTTTCTTCATTTTTTTTGGGCATTAAAACATAAACAAGTGGAATTAGTTTGTTATTTATTGTTCCATATATTGAATAAAATTGTTGGAAGGGTTGTGGGCATGCTTTGAAGGTTGCGTCACCTTGCCACTGGGCACTTTCACTTAGATGCTTGAAATTGGTCGCAGTTGAAAATATCAATATTTTTTCGTCTCTTACTTCAACGGTAGAATGGTGGAAATTTTCTCCATTAGCTGTCACTCTAAACACTTCTGGTATGGTGATGTCATTGTATGTTGTAGGTGCTGGTGGCAGATTTTCCTTTTGCTGTTTCTTGCGGTTTACTGTTCGTTGCATCTGTTTTTCACTAGGCATCTGCTCTGATATGTGTGAAGGTAACGTGTCACATACCGTTGATATTACCAAACCGCTTGCCTGACCAGGGTTTTCTATTGCCTTTCTTTTTAGCTCTTGGAGAGTTTGTTTTATTACTATATTTGTCTTGTCCGGTAGATGGTTGTGTTCTCCCTTTATTTTTGTATTGGAACATTCAACTATAACTCGTGCGGCACATTTTGATCGTCCATATTCAATGCATTTCCAGTACGAGCGTTCATTTTTTTCCAATTCCTTATTATAAATGTATCCTTTCAAAACCAGCTGTTTTCCTCCTTTTTGCGAGGTTATGTATTCAACCGTTTCTGTCATTTTCATTCTAAAATAACGGAAAAAAAAGTTTTACTATGTTTGTCATACACTAATAATAATATATTTTTTGATTTAAATATCTAGTTACATATTTTTTATGTTATATTACCTGATTGTTTGCCTGACGTAGCCGAATCGAATCCACTGTAGTTCGCTCTGACTATGGTTCTGTCAAGCAATGACAGTTGTCCACAACCGTCATCTGTTCCTTTTGTGTTTAGGCAAGGTTCTTTACTCGTGGGTGTCACCTATTGGCTTAACCCTTACTACTCTTGATTCTATGGGGTTTTCGTTAGTCATAATGTATTTTATTTACAGATTGGCAAATGGTTATGTGTTGGTGGGCGAGAGGGGGGTGGGTGAGTTTGGGCATAAAAAACGGACGATTACCAATACTTCACATCGGTATGTTAGTACTATTGGTCGACTTTTTTTTTTGACATTTTTGTTTCGACTAATTGTCTTTTTCTATTATATGTATATATTTTCGACATATTTGTTTTCGACATTTTTTTTCCACATTTTTGTATTTCGGCATTATGTTTTCGATATTATGACTATAAACCGTCAGGATATTTGAACCGTTGGCTCCCCTTCCCCACATTTTCAGCACAGGACAAGGCGGCACAATCGAGCTTAGCACACACTCTGGCTTCTCTGGCACGAGGATGCAGTTCAAAACCTCAGCATCAGGGCCTTCTGTGCCAAAGTGTCTTTGCCATTCAAAGCCACTTATTTCAGAGGGTCTGATGTGGCAAACACCGAAGTTCCTTTCTTCTCACTATTTCATATGCACAATTTCTCAGGTGATTTACTGTTCACCCCGGGTCCCCCTCCGCTGGGCTCAGACCCACTTTAACACAATGTTCTTAATTGATCTACCTCAATTGGGCTCAGACCATTTAATCTAATTTTCCAATCTTTCCTTTTCTATATCAAACATCAAACACGTTTGATTGTTTACAAGATTTTGCTTGACCCACAGCAGGACCACTTCGATTCACAAAATCTTTCTCTATACAATTCTTTGCTTTCACTTCCGACACCTTTCGGCTGGATACCTTACAGAGACCTGCAATTGAGCACACACGCAGTGCCTGACCACTCTGTCAACGATTTGTATTCTTTCAAAGTTCAAACATTCATCAGCAGTTCAACTTTACTCGTGTCTTTCATCACACGCGTTTTAACAATGTTCATTCCAGCACTCGGTATACAATGTTGCTGCTTGCAACCTTGGCTTCAACACAGAACGGTCTTGTATCGGTCTCCCCAACTCGCAGGGTGTGTTGATTTCTCTGTCACTACTTTGTTCTTAGAGCTAAGGACAGTGGCACGGCGGCTGCTGCTTCTCCCTGACTCGATTAGTCATGTAGGAGGAGGGCGGGTACCTGCAAAACACAATGCAGGATTCTTCAGACTCCAGGCCTTAAGCTGTCCAATCTCTTGGTCTCTTGGTCATAACGGTTTCTTTCCGGAAAGGTCAAGGAAATTGCCCTCCTTGCATACCCTCGTAGTTCGCCGTCTTTCTTCCCTCATTCAGCTGCTGTCTCAAAACTGCTGTTTCCTCATGTGCTTTGCCTCACTCAGAGTGTGCTTTCATGCTCCACCTTTTATCAGTGTGAGTAAGCTTAATGGACGTCAGGTGTGAGTGTCGGTCAGTAATTGCCTGACCACGTCTGACCATTTTATTGGGACACCTCATGTATACTGCTCAGGTGTTAGTCTGTTTTCTCCCAGAGCGGGCTGTCCATGTGAATGTGTTCATGTAGGAAAGGTGGGGGGTAGAGTTCCTATGTATCCTACCTGGTAGGATGGGGTAAAGGTGTTACAGGTAAGGGGATACTGCATCTCGCCATCCGGTGTCCCACTCCCACTTCCCGAAGACCCCTCACCCAGGGGATCCTCCCGCACTGGTCCGCCCTCAGGAGCTGAATCCAAAAGTGATGGCTGTGTCCTGGCCATCTTGATGACAGATCCCTGGGGACTTTTGGGTGAGACACCTTCTAGTTTCTCAAAGCCCTTCCAACATCTCCACATAGATTAGGTGTATATGATCCAAAATTGTAATGCCTACAGGTATATGCTTGCAGTAGTGTGCACATTTTCTCGCTGTATCAAAGTTGGTCCATGCTCACACCACAATGCCATCTGTGCAGCGAAATTCCTCATCAAAGAGGTGTTCCCACAATGGGAGGTATGCAAGGTCCTACGATCAGATAATGGAACTCACTTCGTAAATTAAGTGTTTGAGCATATCACAGCCCTGCTGGGGATTAAGCATATGTTTTTCTGTGCTTATCACCTGCAAGTGAATGGGATTTGTGAACGCCTTCATGGCTTTCTCAAAGAAAAGAATCGTAAAGATAAAAATGACACTGAAAAAGGGATGTCTTCATTGTCTGCCCTTAGCATTATTCACATTGCGCAATCAGCCTGCATCTGACCACCATTTAACTCCTCCTGAAGTGGTGACTGGACGGCGCATGCGCCTCCCACTTGCTCCTTCCATTAGAGCGCTGATGGGCACCCATAATCTTGCTACTGTTCTTGGTGATGAAATGCATGAATATCTTGCTTCGATGATAACTAGTGCTTCTTTTATCCCTCAACAGCTGAAGTCCCGGCTGGGGAAGTCGAAGAAGGATGATGAAGACAACATACGAGTACAATCTGAACTGCTTCAACCATCACTTCTTTATCCAGGGGCTAAAGTGTTTTTAAGAAATCTTGTTAGAGTATGGCGCAAGCCGCGCTTTGATGGCCCGTTTGTAGTAGAGCAAGCAACAGACAAGGCAGTCGCATTAGTAGGGAAAAGGCGTGCAACTACCTGTGAGATGCAAAGCCCTGCCGAAGTGAGGTCCCCTAGCCCACCACGTAGATGATCCACCAGAAGAAGAAGAAGAAGAGGAACAGCGACAGATTCAAACACATTCAAAAACTAGAGCTAGACAAGAACACACAGAGAGCTAGATTAGGCACATTGGGCCTCATCACAAGTCCAGTGGTAACCCTTATGGCGGTAACAGAATTAGCGCAGCCAATACCGCTGCGCCTGATTATGAGCCGGCACAAATACTGCCGACAGTAAAATCAGGCAGCGCTGTTACAGGTCCAGCTGGAGGGCCCAAGCAAGGCGTGCACCGATCCCCAGGTTTAGGCCCTCACCCTGGATCCTCACCAACCACCAGTTGGTCACCCTGTACCGCCTCAACAGGTAGACCATAACAGAGCTGCTCACCACAATACAGGACGACGTAGGGAGCAGGATCAACATCCGGACAGCTGTCCCCTACTGCTGAAGCTAGTGTCTTTCCAACAATTCCTTGGAACTGGCACCTTCCAGCAATCTCTGTCCATTATGCACAGCATGGCACAGCCCACATTCTGTGCAGTGTTGGGCCAAGTGCTTGAATCCCTCCTGTGGCAAGTGCAATGCCACATCTCACTGCCTACCACCCCAGCCCAGGTCAATGCCATGAAGGCGCAGTTCTATGCCAATTGTTATTGCTGCCCTGGACTGCACCCATGTTGCGTTGGTTGTCCCCCAGGCCCACAAAGAAGTGTACCTTAACCGCAAGGACTACCACTCCGCTAAGGTGCCGGGTACCTGCGACCCCAACCTGTTGATGTACCCGCTACCCTGGTTTCACCCACAATGCCATGGTCCTATGGAACAGCACACTGCCAGGATACATGGAGAGGCACAGAGAACAACCGGACTAGGATAGTGGGTGAGGAGAAATGCCAGCACACATGCGCTGGGAAGTACATGTCCAAATGGGGGACAAAGGGGATAGCTGCACAAAGCATGGCATGACGGGCGAATGCTAAATCCGTACTTGACAACCTCCTGCACCAATGTCACAGTACAGACCAGGGAGCATGCACATGTCGGACCTACCTGGATGGAGAAGCTGACGTTCACATTCAATAGCAACTATAAACACCAACATGACTACAGGTACCACAATGCAACATGCACTAACCAAAGCGATGCTGACAAATTGCCACATCGCCTCACACAACAACAACCCTGCCAGTGCCACAGCCATGCACCCGTGTGCGGCCAGCCCACAATTTCCACCCGTTGGAATCAGATGCTCAGGGAGGGCTCACAGGGAAACCAGCATGCCACATGCACGGTGGGAATGCACTGCCACATGACAGCCACCATGCCAGCTGCATATGTCACTGACAGACACCTCACATAACATCTGCTGCAAAGGAACAGGGTTCATGTGAAGCAGAAACAATGCATGATATAAGTGACAAAGCATGCACAGACATTGAACAGATGCATGACATGAAATGAAGGCCCATTTGCATGCACAAGATGCCCACTGCCCTGATATTGTGTAAGACCACACCCACACCTTACACCGTGACTAATGCCTGTGCCTCCCCCCATGCAGGTGACTCCGGATACCCAAAGCTGCCCTGGCTAATGACCCCTGTGCATGATCCACAAACAATGCATGATAATGCCTACAACGACGCTCACAGCAGGATCTGTGCGTGCTTTCAGCGTAGCTTCATCCTCCTGAAGGCACATTTCCACTGCCTCAACCATACCGGTGGAACCCTGATGTACGCTCCAGAGAAAGTAGGTAAAATTGTGCTTGTGTGTGCCATGCTGCACAATGAGCCTCAATATGAGTGTTGCGGTCCGGAAATAAGGGTGCCGGTAGAAACATACGGGCACCCTTGTCAGACTGCCACACTCCGATTCTGTGGGTGGGGGCCGTTAAACCCAGCAGATCTGACCTGCCGGCTGCAATGGCACCCGCCTGCAGGGCTCTCACAGAAGCACTGGCACCATTAACAACGGTGCTGGTGCTTCTGTGAACCCATTCCCGTGGAATCCTATCGGACTTGTAATGTCCCGGTGGCTCCGGGAAATCATGCGACGGATTAGGTGTTACAAGGACTGCGGCAACCCGCCGGTAGCACCAACGGGTTGCTGCCATCCTTGTAATGATGCCCAATATCTGCCGGAAGAGAAATGTTCTGCTACCCCCTGACGTGGACATGCCACCCACAGAGGATGAGGATGCTGTGTGCCTGTAGCAGAGGCAAATGCATGCATTGCCAGAGATGACGTGAGGGATAGGAGATGGGCCCACCAGGGACTGATAGACAATTTCTTCTGACACTTTCACATAGCACAAGCCATGCCCAACTGTGTGTCACTCACCTTCATCAATAAACACGACAAGGAGACAATCAGGAATGTCCTTGCATTGATGTATTTTAACAGATTTAATGATATGAAGTGCCCCTACTATCCTCCATTCCCTCCTCCCACCACCAACTCCCCAGCACACTATCCCCCCCTCACTCCTCCCACCACCATCTTCTCAGCAAGGCCACTCAGGGCGATAAGGGTCTTTATGTTGTTTACAACCATGGCATCTTTCCCCCCTGCCAGCCCCCGGTGATCTTGGGCGCAGATGACACTGGGACTGACGCCACAGTCTGCTCTACTAAGACTCCTCTGTGGGAGTCGTAGAACTAGAAGGGATGGAGCCTGTCCCCAGGATCTGTTGGCGTGTCAACTTGTTGCTCTGGCGGATGGCCTCTGCCAGTGCAGGGACCCCTTCCGTCATCTCCCTGACCCTCTGGGCGTATAGTGTCAGGGCAGCCACAGTGGCAGTTGTCTCGGCCCGGTTCTTCGCAATGGCCGACACAATCCTGCGTGTGTATGCTGTCACTTATGGCCTGCAGGTGTTCTGAGTGCATGTGCCCTATTGACTCCCTATATCTACGCTCCATCTCCTCCAGCCTTTGCAGCACTGTGCTGCTTCTTGGTGTGTGCCTTATGGGATGGGGTTGTGCAGTGGGTCTGGGCTGTTGTCAGGGGAGCCATATGAAGGTGTGTCCATGTCCGGCTCAAGTGTTTGAGCACGCTGGCGGCTGTGAGGGCCTTCTGGGGACTGAGCACGCTGGCAGCGTTGAGGGATTTCTGGTGTTGGTTATTTGCTGGCGGTGGCGAGTGCGCCCAAGGATTTGTGGCCCTTCTGTATGTGGTGATACCGGGCTGGTGTCCCCCTGTATTTCCACGGTCGCCCTGGTGTGTGGAGTCGACGTCGGCCTGGCCCTGTTGGGTTGCAGTGTCTCATGGTGGGACATCTGCATTGGCGTAGCCTGTCTGTGCCATTGCAGGGTGGTGGTGGCAGACTTTGAGGACCTGGATTCGCCACACCCAAATCGTCCTCCTCGGATGCCTCTGGCGATGCGTGAGTGCCTATGGGGACATAGGAAATGTCATCAGGTATGGTTCCCCCACGTGTGTTGGCATGCAAGACACATAGACTATGGTACAGAATGGGACCTACACATTTGTGCAGATGGGCATATTTGGTCATGGGAGATTGCATGTAGGCCCAGCATTATGGGATGGTTGCAGCAATGAGTGTGTGACACATGACCAGTGGGTCTATGGCCTGTTAGTGGGGAGGGCAGGGTGTCCATGCTGGGCCAGCTGATGTTTGACATGCATGTTTGTGGTCCTTCATGCCCCCGCATCCCCTCCCCGGGTAGCACTCATCTGGTGGGGGTGGTGGCTTACTCCATGGCACTGGCATGGCTCTAGGGGGCACTGCTGTGCAACCAACAGGATTGGCCTGTGGTGTACAGTGATTGGCTAGCTGAGACCATGTTGGTGTATGGGGACATGTATATTCCTGTGTCGCCCATGCCAACATGGGGCAGGCCAACTGGGCCTATTACAAGTTGGTGTGACTACTGCACAGTGTTGTGGTTGTTCGTGCACCACAAACCCGCTGGAAAAGGTGCCCCTTGATCAGGTGTGTGGTGTGCATGGCATTTGGATAGGTCACCTGCCACCCCTTCGTGCTACTGTAACGTACAGAGGTGCCCTTGGTGCCCTGCCACATGGCTGCTGTGGAGGGTGGCTGATGTGCCACCCCGTCACTACAGCCTGATTGGCCTGGCTTGCTTCTGGGTCTGCCGACATGTGTCTCTGTCCACTGGGCAGCTTATGCTAGACTGTCATTTGTGCATGCACTTGTGCTGGGGGTGGGAGTTTGACTTACCTGCCTCCTTGGTGCTGGCACCCGCCTCCGCACCTCAGACTCCCTCTATTCCCTCCATATCCAGCACTGCGCTGCACTTTTACTTCCAGGCGACGAGAACCAGTGGCTCCACAGTTCCTCCTCCAGTCTCCAGGGACTCCTGGTGGTGTTGGGACAGCAGTCCACACTTACACAGTCAGGGACTAACACAATTCGAAAACCGTCTCTGGGTATTCACTCCACCATTATATCTCTAACATCTTTTAGCACACAAAAACGGGTATGGAGCACATACAGATACATCAGTGATTTTGTCTTAGATTCAATCTATTGTACCACTACCACTATCCCTACACATAAGCACACCCTGTCCCTGTTAGGGGATGCTAGCCCTAGGTCATCAGTGGTACGCCGCCTAACAGAGAAGAGGGAGAGAAACGATCCCTATCTACACAATTTATACACAATACAAATTGCTAAATCAACTATAAAAACACTGCTACAGTTGCCCATCCTCAATAGAGAGGGATAAATATGATCCCATCTCGTAGCATACTGGATATTTCAGGGCGGACTATTTGTGAGGAAATCAAGCCTTTTTTATTCACCCACAGTGAAGTGTGTACAGGCAATGCGAGGTAAAGGCTAACTGTTGACTAAAATGGGGGGCGTGGCTTGGAAGCCATGTGAAAAGACGCGTCTGTACGGGGGCTCCCACAGATCCGTACATTATCTGACTGAAAACCATGCAAGGACCGATGCGATTCGGTTGAGAAGGTGCTGACTGCGTACATGAAGTTCGGCTGCACGTGTGGATACATTTTTATCCGTGTCCGCACTGCGGAAGTGTGATTAGAGGCCGGGTGAAGAATTGGAGGCGAGACCTCGACGGATGAGAAAATGGCCGCCGCCGCTTGACGAGGGGACAAAGGAGTGGGGGATCGGGACCCCAGTGGCGGTCCACAACGCACGTGCGCCCTCGGGGCGTTACGAAGGGTGCAGCGCAACCCGGCCCACCTTGGGACAGCGGTGGACCACAACAGTCGCGAAGATGGTCGGGTGAGCCGGAGAACAAAGGATCCCCAAGACGGAATTGGGGTGAGTGGGCACAGTGCCTCCCTGCCTTGGACCTGAGCGTGGCCCTTCTGACGGGAGACATGTCGAACAAGCTCCTGAGAGCAAAGAACAAACAGCCCACGCTCGACGAATACGCCAAGACGCCGCCCGGCCCAGATGGAGCCAGGAGCAAGGAGAAGGCTCAGGCCAAGGAGATGGCCGTCGGGGGTGCGAACCAAGAGGTCCTCGCTGCGATCGCGGACCTGAAAGCGACGTGGGAGACCAAGCTCCAGCTCGCAGTGGCCGAACTGAAAACCGCGATGGAACTACAGGTTGGGGCGGTGCAGGAGGACGTGAACCTCCTAAGGCACGATGTGCGAGCCCTGGCAGAGCGCACGGAGACCTTGGAGAAGGAGATGGGCCCTACCGCGGCGGACTGCGCCGCGCACAAGCGTGATCTCCATGCCTTGGTGCAACGTGTGGGTAACTTGGAGAGTAGGGCTGAGGAGGCGGAAGGATGCGCCTGTAACGCTCACCTGAATCCCTCGGAGGCGCAGGTCTGGGCTGGGGGTTCTCGGAGTCTTCTAGGGTCACGCGCAGGCCTCGAATGCCACCCTGGAAAGGCCCTCTCCTCACTGAGATCTTGATCTGAAGGGTGAGGTGTCTGCAATTAGGAGAGCAAGGGGTTAATAGGATATATAAGCCTGACTGGGCAAGCTGACTCCCCTTCCTGGTACTCCCCAAGTAGTTCATAGGCTAAACGTGCTCACCTTATATAGGTGAAAGCGGAGCTCTCCATCCTGCGTCTGTGCAGGGGCGCCGAAGCCAGTTACTTCACTGGTTAATTGTCCAGCCTCTTGGTTGCAGAGGATGAAGATTTGGAGCTAGGCCGTCGTTAGCAGCACGAACGGCGGTTGCTTGAATATGGAGGTCCGGAGAGCGATGGAATGGCGAAGGTATTGCAGGCAAGTAAGTAGAAAATGTCAATTCGAAGTTTAAAGCACTTCTTAATGTCTCTTTTCCTTTTTCAGGTTGCAGAAGCAGCTGGGTAGAAAAATAGATGTCGAGGAATGCGCCGAGGCGTGAGATAGATGAGAGCTGCCCAAAACACGTGCGTATGGATGGAGTTTGTATTTCTTAATGATGTCCTTTTGTTTTGCAGATGCGAGTAGCAGCGTCGGCGGAGGCGAGAAGAATGCAGCGCAGGTAGGGAAAGTTTCACGATGGTTACTAACCAATGTCCTTGCTTCCACAGGGTGCCGAAAAAATGGAAAGCTGCAGCCCGTGGCTTGAGATGCACCAATGGATTGGGTAAGAGCTGCGCTGGTTTTTATCTCATGCAAACCTGGTGTTCTTTTCCCTTCTCAGATGCTGCAGAAGACGAAGATGGTATTTCAGAAGGTAAGATTACGGATTTCTCTTCCCTAGATGCAGAAGTTGAAGATTCTCTGGAGCTGACACGGTGAGCGTCTTGCTGCTATTGCAGAATAACGCGAAGCACGTTGCTCTGATCGGGCGTGGTTTAAATAGTCCTACTGGAGTGCTTAGGTGTCTCCTTCCACAGCAGCCTCGCCCAGGTAAGAAGTCCCAGCTTCCAGAATAGTTCCAGTATCCAGTCCCAGGGAGTGGTGCTGGCCACACCCAGAAGGTAAAGTAGTTCCAGCCATGGATGGATGAGGATTTCATCCTGCAGGTGAGTGAGCAGCATGGTCTGCAGCCGGTAGGTCCACCCAAGCACCATTCCTTACATCATGAGCCCGGCACGTCCTGTGCCGGGACTGGGTCCCCTTATGAGCCTGGCGCCACTGGCGCCAGGACAAGGTCCATAAGGCCCCTATGGGAGCCGATGGGTGCCTGAAAATGAAGTTGTGACCCAGCTTCCGAGGCAGTTGGGCTAAATCTGACTCCTTGGAGGCCGCGGTCATGACAGCGCCCGGAGAAACAACGTCCGCATTGTGGGCCTGCCGGAGGGGGCTGAGGGCCAAAGTCCCACGGAGTTTATTGAAAACTTGTTGCTGCAGGAGATCACGGGGGGCGCCCTGTCGCAGGGGTTTGCGGTGGAGAGAGCGCACAGGGCCTTGGCTAGGAGGCCACCGCCGGGAAATCCGCCCAGGCCTGTGATCGCCAAGATCCTCAATTACCGGGACCGGGAAAGGATCCTTGAATACTTTCGCAAGGGGGGCACTATACGACGAGGAGAGGCGACCATAACTGCTTACCCCGATTATACCCTGCAGGTACAGCGCATTCGCATGAACTTTGGAGCGGTTAAGAGGCGATTGCGGGAGGCTGGGTATAAATACATGTTACTCTACCCGGCCAAACTGAAGGTTCTCTTTAAGGGCAAGATGCTGTTTTTTGTCACTCCGGAGGATGCCATGGAGTGGCTGGACGCGCAAAACTGCCCTCAGGAGCCAGATGTTCGGACGGCTGTTGGAACGGGACGAGATAAGTGACGCTGCGGGCCCGGTTGGGCTATGAACATTGGGACTGGAATATAGTCTGTGACTTTGTGTGAGAACGTGTACGCGTTAGGTGTTGGAAACATGGTCCGCGTGCACGGATACGAATGCGAGGGAGAGGAGCCTCCAGGGGCCGTTCTTTGTACCCCAGTTTGAGTTTAGGTTAGTCACTGCTAGTGGGGTGATACCCCGTCGGGTTCTCTCCTTGGGTTTCCAGAGAGAACCGAACACGGGGATGCCTGAGATCCAGGGATGGAGCTGGGCAGTTGGTTGGGTTAGGGGTGTGGGGTGTGTTAGTTTTTATATGAGCCTGGGGGTGGAACTGGGAATGGGTGTCTGCGAGGTGGGGGGGAGG
The DNA here is from genome assembly GCF_040938575.1 of Ambystoma mexicanum. Taxonomy (NCBI): domain Eukaryota; kingdom Metazoa; phylum Chordata; class Amphibia; order Caudata; family Ambystomatidae; genus Ambystoma; species Ambystoma mexicanum. The sequence goes on from NC_090923.1 coordinate 1,158,125,560, forward strand.
CGGGAATCCCTGGAAGGGAGGTGGGAGCTACTGATAGACCATGGGGGACCTTAGGATGCTAACGTGGAACGTTAGAGGGCTTAACAGCTACCTAAAGCGAAACAAGGTCATGTTGTACCTGAAGAGGCAAAAGATAGATGTGGCCTTGTTACAGGAGACGCATCTGACACGGGAAAAATTGGAACTAGTGGGAAGGAAGTGGAAGGGGACAGTAGTGGGATCTACATATTCTGCCTATGCTAGAGGTGTGCTGGTTTGGGTGGCACCACATGTCCCGTTTAAGCTGCTTGGGGAGGTTGTGGAGTCTGATGGGAGGCTGGTCATGGTAAGGGGGCTTGTGGAGAACAAAGTAGTGTGTATTATAAACACTTATGCTCCCAACCAGGACACGGCGACATACTTTAGGACGCTGTGCACGAGACTTAGCGATGGGATGGGGGGTACGGTGATTTGGGGCGGGGACTTCAATTGTGTTCTGAACCCCAGGGAGGATAGGTCGGACGACAAGATAGCCAAGCCCAGCCCGGCGGCTAGAGTATTGCAGACGTTGCTGGCGGACTTTGGCCTGGTAGATGTTTGGAGAGCGAGTCACCCTGGCGTGAGGCAATACTCGCATTATTCGGCCCCGCATCAACTGCACACGAGGCTGGATTACTTCTTCGTCACTCCGGACGTTGTCGCGGAGTGCGACCAGATAGACTACAGGGCGAGAGTCCTCTCGGACCACTCGCCCCTGGTCTTGCGATGGCAGCTTTACCCCCCACGAGCACGCATTCCAACATGGCGCCTTAGGGCGGAAGCGCTCAAGGATCCAGTCTTCCGAGAGGATATGAGGGAGGAGATAACTGCTTACTTTGAGGTGAATACAGGGAGTGTTAAGTCAGCTGGTACTTTATGGGAGGCCTTTAAGGTTGTAATGCGGGGGGTCGCCATTGCGAAGTCCAAGGGGTTGATGGGGGGAGTCCTGGCCGATCTGCATATGGCTGAGATTGAGTTGGAAAGAGAGTTGGAGGAGGGTGGAATCGATACGGAGGCGGTCTCTACCCTGCAGCAGAGGTGTGCGGAACATTGGGACAGGCTCTGTAGTCTAAACTACAGAAAGTATATTGAGAGACTACATGCGGGGGGGACAAAACGGGCAGGCTTCTAGCTTGGCTTTATAAGAGCGAGACCCCGAGGTCCCCGATCCGATCGGTGATCACTGAAAAGGGTGAAGAGGTGGATACCCAAGAAGGTGTAAATGGGGCATTCGTGGAATATTATCAGGCATTATACGAGGATCGTGAGGGGGGGGAGCCGGGAGGAGATAGATGAAGTACTCGAAGACATAGGTCTGCCCAGGATAAGTGATGAAGAGCGAGAGGAGTTGGATGCTCCGATCACTCTGGAAGAGTTGAAAGAGATTGTAAGGCAGTTACCCACTTGCAAGGCCCCAGGGGCGGATGGGTTCCCCAGTGAATTTTATAAAGCGTATGGAGAGGAGGTGCTCCCACCCATGCTGGAGATGCTTAATGAAGCGTTCGAGGTGGGGGGCTGCCTGAATCGCTCATGGAGGTGATTATAATACCGCTCCCCAAATCCAATAAGCCGGGACACGGTTGCGGCTCCTATCGGCCCTTGTCGATGCTGAACCAAGACAGCAAGATCCTAACAGCTGTCCTGGCGGCCAGAATGCGGAGGGTGATCGGCAAGTTGATCCATCCTGACCAAACGGGCTATGTCCCGAACAGGAATATCACTCACAATCATAGACGCCTTCACAGGGTGGTTGAGGGGGGATGTAGTGACGAGAGCGAAATGGCTATAGTGGCGTTGGACGCGGTTAAAGCGTTCGACTCTGTTCGATGGCCGTGGTTGCTGGCGGCTTTGGGACGGTTTGGACTGGGACCAGGCTACATTAGGTGGGCCGAGATGTTATATAGTGCACCTCTGGCCAGGGTCCGCACGGGCGCAGTGGTGTCAGACAGATGGCAGTTGGGCAGAGGCACTAGGCAGGGGTGTCCTTGGTCCCCAATGTTGTATATATTGGCCCTCGAGCCCTTAGCAATTTACCTTCGGCAGCAGTATGACCCGGTGGGTATTGAGGTGGGAGGGGAGTGTCACCTTATATCCCTGTATGCAGACGATATGCTGCTATACCTGAAATACCCGGAAGAGAATTTGCAGTATGTCTTGGAGGTAATGGAGAGGTACGCCTGGCTGTCCGGCATAGCAGTAAACCCCCAGAAATCCATACTATTTCCGCTGGGCGGTTATGTGGGGACACCCGTGGAGAGGTTGCCGGTGCTGCAGATCCCGTGGGCAACGCGCTCCTTCCGGTACCTGGGTATTGACGTTTATCACACGACCGAGGAGGAACATAAGCATAATACCGAATTAGCTGTGGGGAAGATTGAGAAGTGCATGAGGTTCTGGGAAAGATTGCCTTTAGCGATGTTGGGCCGGGGAGCTATGCTCAAGATGGTGGTGCTGCCTAGGCTTTTGCACTACTTTAATAACATCCCTTATATGATACCTAAGAAGTTTTTTGTGAGGTTACATAGTGTATGTAGGGATTTCCTATGGCACGGAACACGCAATAGAGTTGCATTGTGGAAACTGCAGAACTTTTACGAGAAGGGTGGCGTGAAACTGCCGAACTTCGAGGCCTATTATGTGGCTGCGCAAGTGCAATATGTGGCCAGGTGGCTCTCGGATGACGAGACCCCTGAACACAGGCTGCTGGGGAGGGACTGTTCCCCCTTTTATTTGCGGGAGGTGATCTGGGTGGCCAATGCCTGTATGAGGGAACGTCCTAAGATGCTGGCCTTGGGTAGGGACATGTGGCGGCGAGCCTGCCGGATGATGGGCGACCCCTCGCCGTGTGTGCCGCAGTTACCACTGGTCGCACTGGCGAAGGGAGACGGGCAGCTAAGAGCAATCCTTCGGACATACTGGGAATCAGTGGGGTTGGTCACCATGGGAGACATCTGGCAGGACGGGGCCCTAATGGAGTTTGAGGAACTAGAGGCGGTGTCGGGCTGCACACGGGTCAATACGTAACATATCTTAGGGTGGTGCAGGAGATCCGGAGTATGTGGCCTGAAGCTACCTTGGCCGATGAACCGGATGCTACGTTGGAGATAATATACGACACATCGGAGGGTGGGCATGAGGTCTCCAGGTTGTATGAGATGTTAATGACAAAGGTTGGGAAGGATTTGGGGCACTTGCGACTGGAATGGGAAGCAGAGATGGGGGCCCCGATGGCGGATGGGTTGTGGGAGCGCGCCTTGGGGTACCACAAAATGGTATCGAGGAACGCCAGGTTTAAGCAGATACAGCTCTATATTACGCACAGGGCATATATGACCCCCCTGAGAATATCCAGATTTCGGGATGCTGGGCGCCAGGCGTGCCCCAAGTGTAACAAAGAGAATGCGGACATGATACACATGTTCTGGGCGTGCCCAGTGATCGCAAGTTATTGGGGTGAAGTGGCGCAGAGGCTGGCGGGAAGGGGTATTACACTCGAAGTGGATTCAGCCTGGGCCTGTCTGCTGGGGGGGTATCCCAGAGCGCGTAAGCTCCGACACGTTGAGAAACTTAAAGATCTGGTTTATGTGCTTGCCAAACGTAGGATTGCCATGGGGTGGAAGGAATGTCATAAGCCACTAGTTGAGGTCTGGTGACGAGATCTCCAAAAATGGGCAGATGCTGAGACAGCGGCGTGGCGGGATGCCAGTATGGCAGGGGAGGAGGAAGAAACGGGCTCCCTCACGGCATGGAAGTCATTGATAGCCGAGCTGTTTGGGACAGGGTCGGCCTCGGCTGGATCTGAGGGCGATGAGGCCCCACCGCACGGAGCGGATACCGATGGCAGACACCACACAGGCTCATAGGGGGGAGGGTTGGGGATTGCATTTTTGTTGTTGTTTGGTGTGTTTTATTTATGTTCTGTTGTATTGTTGTTTGGTTTACTTAAAATAAAAATAAAAATATATTTAAAAAAAAACTGTTGACTAAAATGCTGTGTCGAACGACAGCTTTGGCATTCTTGTTTTTTGGAATGCACTACCCCAGGCCTTGGGCTGGTATTAGATGTTGATTACAAGAAGCTGTATCCAAATTCCTTTGTGAATATCGGGACTGGGAATGGTCGACCGGTTTCGTTGACTTAATTTATTGGGGTCATCTTCTTCAGGACCAATGGCTTGTCTACCGAAGTCAATCACTGTCATCCATCATACAGGATCTGGCTGCCATTCCGTGACCTTAAGGCCCAGTTATGGTCTCTGTGGGCTCGAAAGGCACAGGCTTGCCAGAGACGCAAGCTGCTTTTTCTTTTTAAAGCGCTTCTCACTTATCGGAGCTGTTCGCCTTGCTCGCGATGGATGGCTACCCCGCCCTGAGGTCGTTCCATCGTTTACGACAGTCCTCCCCATCACAAGGTACGCTGGCCACAGTTGTCACTTTCTGGCTGATGGAATGCTGAGGTTTTGCATTGCCTGATGCCATGAGTAACATCAGCTCCCCCTCACTAAATGTAGGTTTCCCAAGACAATTTTCGGCCACCTTGCCTCAGATCCTGGCTTATTTCCAGGTACGGATGGCTGTAGGAAGTGGAGATATTTGATGGATTGTTTTTTTCAAAATGGCCACCGCAATGCTTCCCATTCCGGCGATGATGCAATTTCCGCCAGCGCTAATAGCAGTAGCGCTTTTTTTATCGGCGCAGTTTCCGTCCTAATTTCGGGAGCTAATATCATTACCACCGGAGTCGGGCGCGCGTTCACGGTAGGTTGTGATGCAGCGCTAATATCGCTGCACGACCTAGCGGTAGCGCTATTTCCGCTCGGCAGAAATTTGCGCTGTATTTCCGCCCATTGTCTTTTCTTACACTAGGTAATACCTGCCTTTCTGTGAACTGAGTTCAACGAGCAATTTTACACTTGAACTATCGAAGGAAAAGCACTTTATGAACTCATAGTAACCCAGAGCCAATGGTACCAGAAATAATTTTCATTTATGCTTTCCTCTTTTACGCTTCAAACACTTTGACAAGAAATAACGTGCCTACTGTTGCCTTGCTTGGAAAACACAATGTTCAGTTTATATTCAAACAACTTTTTATTGCTGCAATACCATAGTACTATAGCAGAAGAGCCTAACTGTTCGAACAATGATGACCTCCACAGTTGGGAGTTTTGGCAAAGGTCTGTGTGGAATTTGTGGACAATGTCAATAGAGTACATGTATGCAAACTATGGACACTACAGCAATAGTTATTGTACTGACTGCTGTCTCTATCTCTTTACCCTTCTCGCTTTACAAAGGGCTGCAATGTATCACACACACTTCGAAGAGTATGCGAACACAAACCCTATCCCTGTTGTTACCAAAGCTATCCCTGAGTTAATTACCAGTACTGCCCACAAATTAAAAAGATTTAAGAGAAGCATGAACACTGACTTTGAGCACGTAAATGCCTATTGAGCTGATTCGGCCCATGTCACCAATAATATGTGGTACCAGCGCATGACAAAAGTAGGGACTGAAATCACAAAGAAAAGCTGCTATGTGTGTTCTCTCAACCCCTATGCCATGAGTACCTCCAGAACATTCATAGCAACAGAAATTCTAGCAGGCAAAGCCCAATGCCTTATGCCCTTAGCACTCTGCACCAAGAGAGGCCAATTTCTAGGAAGATGGGCCATACTGCGATGGATGTCACAAAAGACGTTCCTGTATGAAGATAGCTACATCAGGACTCAAGCAACGATGGACGATTACTGGAGCTCAGACAAAACGATACAGTATATACTGGGCGGCCCAAACAAAGGGGAAGCAAGAGTTGTAATTCAAAAGGAATTGCAGTGCCCAAAAACGGGGAAAAGAGAAACAGTAGGACTGCCAGGTTACTGGGAAAAACCTCAACTGTTGGTGTATGGACAGGTGTTCACGGAAGAAGGATGGATGGAAGGGATGAGGGGGTGCAAATCACAGGCACTCCTAATAGTTTCAGTAGAAGTGGTGCAGAAAGAAAACTATGACTGTCTCAAAGAATGGGAGGTGAGTGCCAAGTTGCTCACATGGGCCGAGAATGAAGCAGGCCCTATGCCTATCATACCACTCAAGAATGCTTACCTGTGTTTCCAGAATGATGGTTCAGCGAAGGTTGGGGAGAATAAAGGAGTATTATTTATTTATTTATAGCACGCTGAAAGCCCGGAGGCAACTGGGTGCAACAAATACACAATCAGATGAACATAAAAGACAGGACAGTCAGGCTCCTAGAAGGCCCAATCAGAAAAATTGGTGATCTATTCCTTGAAAAGGAAAGATTTCAGAACCCTAAAGAAAGCCAAAGTTTTCTCTTCCAGCCTGAGGACCAGTGGGAGTGCATTGCACAGTTGTGCAACGCTAGCTGGAAACGATCTGCCTGGTCCATTTGATTGCTTTAAGCCAGGACAGTTGATCTGCCCCAGGTTGGAAGATCGCAGCGATCAGTTTGGTGAGTAGCGGGAAGTTAGGTACTTTAGATAAGATGATGCCGTCCCAAAAAGACAACGATGTACAAGAGTGCCTGTTTTAAAGTGAATGCGTTCCCGCACCGGCAAACAACGGAGATCTCTCCTATGAATGGAGATGTGCTCTCTTCTTGGAATTTTCTCAATAATGCGCACAGCATTATTATATATAGTCTGTATAGTCTGACATTTATTCAAGCAGAAATTGTTGGCACCAATTAACAGTGCATTACAGTAATCCAGCCTCGAGAGAATGGTTGCTTGAGCGATGGTGGCACAGTTCTTTTCATTGACAAAAGGTTGGATGTTGTTAAGTAGGCAAAGATAGTACTGACAGTTCCTGCTGATGTGGTTAACATAAGCTTCTGCACTCATGGAGGATTCCAGCAGAATGCCCAGTGTCTTTACATTGCACTGTACTGGAATAGTGAAGTTTTTAATGATAAACCTTTTATAGTCAGGGCTGAATTTAGGATGCAAAAAAACATTGAAGACACCAGGTAGGAAGGTCGGTACTGCAGTAACAATGGAGCACTACTAGCCCTGTGGATCCAAAGCATACATGCAATTGCCACCAAACTGGGGTGGGATGTGCTCCCTGTTGCAGCTGAATACACCAGCCTTGGTAGTGCCACAGAAAGACATACAAGTAGATGGTTTTCCGAAAATGGAGGCACACCAAAGGAAAAAACGATCCGTGGCGCTGACAAGAATGAAAAGAGCAAACTATATCTCATCCAAAATAGAAGAAGCACTTGATGCGATACCACCAGAGCACAGACTGTTCAGGAGAACTGAAATGTTCTTCACATCAGTTGTTCCAGAGGTCCAAGCCAACACGAATGTCAAATGGCTCCAAATAACGCAATGGGAAATGTGGCAAACGATGAACTCCACGGTTAAGGGGCTCAACACCATCAAAGAAGAATTGAGAGCTGTCAGACTCATGACCCTGCAGAATAGATATGTTTTGGATCTCCTCACAGCTATGGAAGGAGGCGTGTGCACAAGGATTGGCCCATCTTGCTTCACATATGTGCCCTCGCACGATGGAGGGAATGGTGAAAATATGGATTCCAAAACCATACCTAGGATAACATCCAAGGAAGTGCAGACGATTGCTCGACCAGAGGGGGGATGGAAGAGTGAGATCTAAATGTGGCCTTCGTTGCACCGGTCTTACCCTCATCTCGACCCCACAGAAATGAGAGGTGTACATTGTTTCTGGCCCCCACCTCCCCAGCATCAATGTATCGCAGATGTGGGAAATGTTATTCACTTAGACTACCATTTAGACCATGTCCTAATGACGCTGTTGAAGAGATATATTTGCAATCGATGGAGCAAGTCGACTGACTGTAACCACAAAGAAAGCTGATGATGTCACAGCTAAGACCACAATGTAAATCCGTTAGACATGAAGCACACACGCATTCCTGCACGAAGTAACGCAGACACTTAGGCCGCACTGCTCATAGACATGAAGAACATGCTTATGGCTCATTTAGCTAGAGGACAGAAACACCTTTGCTGTGCAATAACCGCACGTTGCACAAGAATACATATGAACTGCTTGCTGATGCTTAAATGCTGCTAACAAGAACGGCCATGTAAATAGAGATTGAAGCCACAGCTGCATTGAAATGAATGGAAGACACTGGAAGAGGTTGAGAATACAGAGAGACCTGACATGCTGACTTTGCTGAGACACGCAGACCATGCTGTCAGTGCCGCCATCATGCACAGCCTTGCCAAGAAAAATAGAGGGAGGGAAAGTTTCAAGTTAATAGAAGAGATCGGACACTTGCAAGAGTAAAAATCGTAAATCCTCATAAATGCAAACATGAAAATTAAGTTTGTGGTCCCTCCACACGTGACCTGAAACCTGCAAGACAGAGCCTATTCATTAGGGCCAGACAGAGACCATCGTTCCCATCCAACTGAAGGCAAGATGATACAAAAGCAATACCAGAATGCGTCTAAAACTGAGCTCACATTGTTTGGATCGAGACATTTACTTGTAACTGCAAAGAAATGGCTGGTGCCCACACTCCTAGGTATGAAGCTGATGTTTGCCTCCAAGATAAAAAAAAGCTTAGGCTGCATTTGGCAGGATCACCTTGGTAGTGAGTGTCAGGTAGGAGCAAAGGCTCAGGCAGCGTCTTATTAACTGCGTTTATTACGGCAGGTGCTGCCGTTTATACCAGAGGAAGATCATGCTATAGTGGTGGGACCTTTAACAAAGGCCCACCTTGACTACTGCAATAGTTTATTGATGGGAATTCCAGCCAAACAAGTACTTAGGCTCCAAAAAGCCCAGAATGCAGCCATTAGATTGGTTTGCCATCTGGGCAAATTCGCTCATGTATCCCCTTCCTGCTGAGCATTGCATTGGCCGACAATAGAGGACCATTTCAAATTTAAGACAGCTTGCCTCATTTTTAAATGTTTAAATGGATTGGCACCTCCCTATTTAAGGGACAAGATATGTCGATACCAACCGTTAAGGTGTTTACGGTCAAAGGATGCTTTACTTCTGATTGTTATTCCATCAATATGTGTTTCAAGGGGAGACAGAAGATTTGCAGTTTTTGGGCCAAAACTGTGGAATGGGATCCCCAGAGAGATTAGGACTCTTGACACGCTCTACCAGTTTCATAGAGCACTTAAGACATTTTTGTTTAAATAAGGGGACTATATGCAGGACAATAAGAGACCCCTTTGTTATGATTTTTTTTATGTACACTGCTTGTTGATCTCATAATTTTAAGTCCGCCATGAGCGTCTTTATAAACACACAAAATTCAAAATCAGGTTGAAAGCTTACAGGCCGATTCATGGAATGAATGTGCGCTGAAAATTTTGGCGCAAGCGTGCGAAAACGTGCGATTCGCAGTGAAAGAGCGAAAATCGCAGTGCAAGTGCGAATATCGCAGGGAAACCAGTGCACATCTATTCATGGAAGTCCGTGCGCGAGTAAAATCAGGGATGTGCACTAAAAAAGAGCGTGGCGCACGCCGGCGCACAGGTCATCTAACCGCGTGCGCTAAGGCCACAGCGAAAGCGCACATAGCGCAGCGCACATAACAAAAGTAGGCGTAACACAGGGCGCAACACTCGGAATGAGGAACAACTCGTGAAAATGTGGGCGTCACGGGGGAAGTACAGGAGGCAAGTGCGCGGAACGCCCACACGCTCGCCTACAACACGCATTCATGGAATCGAATAGGGCAAACCAGCGCATGGGCAAAGACGCGCACAGACCCAAACCCGTCCGCCACACGAAGGCAGGCGGTAGCGTCCCTGCGCTGGAAAAAAATGTGCGCCAAAATGTGCGCTAACAAAAAGCACGAATATACAGCTCTGATGAATGTCCCATACTGTGGCCCCCTAGAACAAATGACGTGCAAAGGGGTACGCGACAAACAGCGACACCCGCTGTGTGAAAAATAGCGTGTGCATGTATTCCGGGTGTGCACGGGAAGTTTTACACGCGATCGGGCCAGGGGGAGCGGGGTACGTGTATTTCAGGGGTGCGCGTGAAGTTCTACACGCGATCGGGCCTGGGTGAGCGGGTTATGTGTATTCCCGGGGTGCGCGGGAAGTTTCACACGCGATCGGGCCGGGGTGAGCGGGGTACGTGTATTACTGGGGTGCGCGGGAAGTGTCACACGCGATTGGCCTGGGTACGTGTATTTCAGGGGTTCGCGTGAAGTTTCACATGCGATCGGGCCTGGGTGAGCGGGGTACGTGTATTCCAGAGGTGCGCGGGAAGTTTCACACGCGATCGGGCCTGGGTGAGCGGGGTACGTGTATTACTTGGGTGCGCGTGAAGTGTCACACGCGATTGGCCTGGGTATGTGTATTTCAGGGGTTCGCGTGAAGTTTCACATGTGATTGGGCCTGGCCGAGCGGGGTACGTGTATTACTGGGGTGCACGGGAAGTATCACACGCTCGCCTACAACACGTATTCATGGAATCGAACGTGGCTAAGGCATGCGCCCAAAAAGACGGGCCTATCCGGAAACACGTACGCCAGCAGGAAGCAGGCGTACATCGACCCGCGCATCATAAAAGTGCGCGCAAACAACAAACAAGCTCAGACGCCAGGATGAATATACCGTTCCTAGCAGCAGTGGCCGTGGGATACCGCAGGAGGAGGAGGAGGATAGTCAGGGCCAGAATTTTTACACCCAGAACCAGCCTTTTTAGGATGCCTGATGACCACGTGTATGGGAGGTACAGGTTTCCACCTCACATAATACTCGACCTGGTCAATGAGTGGGAGGATGACCTCACATCACCCACCCTGTGCTCCCAAGCACTCAGCCCCCTGGAGAAGGTCCTCAATGTACTGCACTTCTTGGCCACTGGATCATTTCAGCGGACAAGTGCCATAGTGGGGGGGGGGTGTCACAGGCCACGCAGTCACGATGCCTACACCAGGTCTTGGCCATCATCACTACACGCCCATCAGTCCGCAGGCACATATGCCTGCCCAGAACACCTGCAGAAAGGCAAGCTGCCGCCCAGGATTTCTACGGGGTGGCACAATTCCCCAAAGTGCTAGGTGCCATTGATTGCACCCATGTGGCTCTACGTCCCCCCAGGGCATCTGAGCACATCTATAGAAACCGCAAGCACTGGCATTCCATCAACGTCCAGGTAGTATGTGATGCCAAGGGAATCATCACCTCAGTATATGCCAACTATCCAGGGTCCACCCACGACAGTTTCATTTACAGAATGTCAACCCTAAACCGAGACCTAGAAGCTGGGCGGCATGGCGATACATGGCTGCTTGTTGAGTATAAATGCCACTGCACATGCATGCATGTCAGATACTGAGTAATGTCACAACCCCACTAATGATACCCATCACCACCTCCCCAGGGGACAGTGCCTACCCTCTGAGCACCCACATGATGACGCCAATTCGGAACCCCATCACGCCACCCCAGGTAAGATACAACACAGCCCACATTGCAAACCGGGGCATAGTGGAGCGCACATTCGGAGTGCTCAAGTCACGCTTTTGCTCCCTTGACCGTTCTGGCGGGCAGCTGTTATACGCTCCCCCAGTAGTGTGCAGGATCATAGTGGCAGCATGTGTCCTGCACAACGTTGCAACACGCCGGGGCCTGGCTGTGGACATGGTGGTGCCCCCACATCCCCAACCACATGCATGCCCGCTGTGCATGGGAGGGGAAAGGGCACGGGGTGAGGCAGCCCGTACGCAGCTGGTGGATAATTACTTCACCTAAAATCACACCCCTGTGGAGTGCACACATCCCTGGCACATACCAGCTGACTATCAGTGATGATGAGTCAAGTGACAGTAAACTGTCACAACCATACCAGCCTGAGATTGTTCACCTGGAAGTGTTCCATTGTGTGCATCCCTACCTACACAAACACCACCAATGCTGTGTCATCAAAACACACACTTCTATGCTGCTAAAATCATTACCCCCTTGCAAGATACAACATGACAACAGTGCCATGTCACCCAACCCCTCCCCAGCACCGCCACCCAACACACCATGGCATGTCATGCTATGTGAGAGCAAACAAAGGAATCCCCAAAACATGACACAAGTGTCACAGAGTACAGTGTCCCGAATGGAAACTGGCCACACACAATATGCTCCCATTAATGTAGAACTGACAACACACATGACCAAATACCACACTACAATGCAGCTACCCAACCCCAAACATAGCATTCATATGACAGTACTAAGTTAAAGGATACGTAGTCTTACAACCTGGTGATGCTAGCACATCGACCACTTCCAACTGTACAGTGTTGGTGCCACGCAAATCTGGAAGTGCACTGCTTACAACATGAACTCCATCTCCAAAGTAGACGGCCTTGTGAAGACATGAGGAATGAACCTGCAAATTAGGAGGGAGACATGGATGCTCAAGCACACATCAATACACCATGCAGTGTACAATACAACAACAATATGCACTAGGAATGTGTAAACAGTATTGACTACAGACTGCCCACACATGTCATGGGAGTCCAACGTCACTGTGTAAGTCACTGTCACTTGGGCACACCCTTTACAAGCCCATGGAAACGGGAAGCAGGAAGGGTGTGTGTCTCACGAACCCAAGCATCTAACCTAAACTCAGGACAAGCCTGCATGTCCCCAGCCGGAATACAGTGGATGCCCACGGGAGCCACACAAGGCAACACACTGTAACAAAAAATCAAAAATCAAAAATGGCCATGTGGGGGCCAGGGGTAGTGGGGGAGGCCACCCAGGAGGTCCGAGGACAGGGTGCACACCAACAGCCACCTGTGTGGATGTTGCGAGAAAAAAAACACCTCCATGCTACGCTACGCTATCGTGAGAGATTCTGAATCGCTGTGGTCGCTCTCATCACTCTGTGCTGCTGCCGCCACAGGAGGTGGTGGTGCTATGGGAGGCAGCCCACGCAAAGCCCTAGTCTGGTCCTCCATGGCAGCAAGCATGCGGGTGTGGAAGGTCTCGTTCTGGAGGAACATGGCACAGAGATCCCCATGCACCACCTGACGTGATGCCCGGACCTCCTCCCGAGTTGCCTGCATCTCTGCTGAGAGCGTACGTGTGACCCGCTCCAGCAGATGTTCTGTCCTTGTGACAGTGGAAGCCTCAAGGTCCACAAGAGTCTGCCTGAGGTGATGGACTTCTACCCTCAGGGCTTCCCTCTGGCCCTGGGACTCTAAAGAAATGGCTTCCCGCAGAGTGTCCAGGGCCGCCCGTCTGTCCCTGTTGGACGCCAACATGTCCTCCCTGAGTGATTGGCAAATGGAGTCTGTTGCCTGCTGTAGTTGCTCCATCTGCCTTTCTGGGGGGACAATGGAAGTGGCCACCCTCTCCATTGCTTGAGCCATCATCTCAGATGATGCTGCCTGTTGGTTTGCCATACCGTATATGGATTGCTCCCATGCGGTATTGCCTGGTGGCATACGGCCACCGCATTGGCGGGCACCACACCTGTCTGGGGAAAGGCAAACTGTGCCTTGCTGTGTCGGCACTGCCTGAGGCTGCATGACTGCATTCCCCCTCTGATCTGCAGGCCCAGGAATAGGATCAGATGTTGCAGAGTGTGGCCCTGCATCCGTAACCACCAAAGGCGGACCTACCAACACTGACATCCCCATAGTGGGCTGTACCCCTGGTGCAGGTGGGTCGTACAGAACAGAATCCCATCCAGAAACACCTACCTGCGAAGCCACATAGGTCTCATCATCCGAATCAACACCTGAATAGAGGTCTGGGGAGGTGCACCCCGAGACACCCCTGGAGAGAACGGTCTGCAGCAAGAGTGGGTTCTCACCCACCACCACACCCCGTCCCCCACTGGTGCACGGTCGTGCCTGAGATCGCTCCTGGGTCTGCACCATCACCTCAACCTCAACAGCATCAAGTGCGTCATCCCCTGCAAAAACATGAAAGACAAAAAATGGAAACAGGCATTAGCACCATGGCACACAATTAGGCCTGCAAGCTACAGAACCAGTACTTGATTGACACATGTCCCACATGACTATAGCCCTCCCATGCATGCACTGTCACTGAGTTTGAAGGGGAGGAAAATGTCAGACACTGATGACACCAAGATGGAAGAGCAACACATTAGCTGCATGCTGGCTAGCAGTGCCATCACACATTGGCCTGTGAGTGGCATGTCCAATCCACATACATGACACATGCCATCACACAGATGGCATGTACCATAGGCATGCCACATATTGTTTGACAATAGGACTGAGAAATGCGTAGTGAAAGTGTGGGAATTGAAACAATCAGCCTGAATGAACACTGAAAAATACGGAACAATGTTGTTGCAAGATGCCACTTCAAGGGCAACTGGCGTTATGTTGCCCTTGAAGTGGCAGAAGGGATACTGTAATACCCAAATCCAGGGGCGCAGAATGTTTTGGATGAAGCACATGGGTGACCCAAACCACTCAGGCACACACACCCTCACCTGGCACTCAATCAGAACCCCTCACACACACAACATACACATGGATCACACACACATGCATGTGCACTCACCGGACAATGCCTCGTAATCTGGCAGTTCTCCCACACCTTGGATCTGTTCCTCTATGACATAGGTCCCAGCAACAGACTCATGTACAGTGAGTTCAATGTACTCTTGTGGAGACCCACCTCCAGTCACCAGAGTAGCGGCATGACTTGAGGCCTGCTTTTTCTTTGCCCTGCGCTTAAGGTCATTCCAGCGCTTGTAGCACTCACCAGCTGTGTGCCTCACAAATCCAAGGGCACTTATGATGTCCGTGACGGTCTGCCAGTGTGCCTGATGTCGAGCAGGTGTGGTCTTGCACCGTGAAGTGATCAACATTTCGCTGTCATGTGCGGACACATACTGCACAAGTGCATCACGTTCGGCATCATTGAAGCTAGGCTTCCTTGGCGTGCCGGACTGCGTAGCCGTGTCTGGGGTATCAGCCTGTACTGGACGAGCACTGTTCCTCTTTCTTTTGGAAGGTGGTGGGGATCCTGAGTGGCCTACTCCGCTCTGGCCACTAGGGGCAGGAGCACCGGTGGACTGGGTAGTTGGAGTGTGGGAATGCACACTGAGCATGGGACTTGGTGCAGGCATTGGCTAAAGTGTGACTTAGTCAGGGGGAACATTAGCAAGATGGACTGGGACCGACACTGCCCTGGCTGGGAGAGTCAGAGCTGGGGTGGATGGAGCTGCAGCTGCCCCTGCAGCCTCCCCACCCTGCCTACTCGGGGCAGCAGATGACATAGCTGCCCCTGATCCACGTGGCCTGGTGACACCAACTTGCACCGCCACACGTGGCCTAGACTTGGCGACCTGGAAGTCAGCCTGGGAGTCACCCTGTGCCAGGTCAGGTGCCACAATGGGCCGGTCCAACAAGGGCTGAGCAGAGATGGTGTCAGCCAAATTTCCCTCAACCATGGGTGGGGGCATGGGTGTCCCTGACTGGTCCTCCACACATGGGGGGCTAGGGGTACCCTGCAAATCCCGGCCACGTCCCCTACCGCGCCCACCACGCCCACCTCTTGAGGCTCGGCCACCTTTGCCACCCTTACCGCTTGGTCGCCTCCCAACCATGGCACTGATGTTGTTGTGCGTATGGGAGTTGCATATTGTCCTGGGCAATTGGAGGTCAAAGGGGTAGGGTACTAGATGGAATTCGTACCCTAGTGCTCTAGCAAGGCTGTATGTGACCCCTGGGGAAAGATGACGGGTCACGCAACGCACAGGCACCCCAAAAACAGAAAATAACGTGCACGCAAGCCCTCGTAGACCACGTGCGTGGAAAAATGAACCCGCACTATGCTGTGGCACCCAGAAACACAAAAATGAACGTACGCGTGTTACATGCAGCCTACAATGACCTCTGAAGGGGTACGCGACACACGGGTCAAGCACAGTTGGTAAATACGTGCACGACACACCGTCTGCCTGTAAAAAGAGCGTGAAAAATACGTGCGTGTGCGCGTTGGCAACACCCCGCCAAAAGAAGAATTGTACGCTGTCTGAGGAGACAGGACAAAAGAAGTGAATGCTGTTTGAGGAAACAGGCCCAACAGAAAATCAGAAAAAAGCTGTCCGAGGTAACAGGGAGTACGAACTAGAAACGCTGTGAAGTAAATCGCGTGTGAACCGACAAGAAATACAGAATTCACCCACTTGCTCTCCACGAAAAGCACGTACAAGGAAATGACGTCCTACACATACCTTTTGAACTGGCCCACACGTCCAATGTCACTTCCGCGTATACGCGCTAAGGCCCTATCCTCCAATTACACAAGCTGACACTCGGACGTGCAGTTGTTGGACGTGTAACATGCACCCGGGTTCAGGGAAACGCCCGCGCCCGCACGTCACAGATGCGCTTACGCGCTAAAGGCCTTTGGTCCAATGAAATCGCATACGCGTGCTGACGCGCTTACGCGCTAAGGGCCTTTCCTCGAATTACACGCTGATGTGCAAGATTTTCACGTGCCAAATCACTCCGTATCAAGCTGGCCACGCGTTCGCACACGGAAGACCACGCTCCTGCCCAGAAGGCCGAATTACTGCCCCCCAGAGCCCCGAGCACGCTCCCACCTGCCATCTGCTGCTGCCCACGTGCCCTGCCATTTGCTGCCTGCACGTCAGCCCGGGGTGCTGTTGCTGTGACCACCCCTGCTGGAACCGAAGACTCCCGACTGCTATTCCATCGCTCCACAGCCCAGCCCCAGGACCCAGTTGCCCACCCACACCTGCCTCTGGGGTTGCCATGTCGGGCACTACACCATCTGGCACCACTGGCAACCCCCAGCCAGAGAGGCAGAGGGCCACCAGCTTCACTGCCACCGAAGTTGGTGTCCTGGTGGAGCAAGTCCTGGGGCAGTATGATGCCCTCTTCAGAAGGTCGGCCGCCGACAAGGAAGGACGGACTCGGATCTGGACGGACATCATGACTGCCATCAACGCGGAGGGGGTGGCAGTCCGCGACTTCCAACATGTCAAGAAGCGCTGGGAGGACTTCAGGTCCAGGACCCTCAACAAGGCCCGGCGCCTCTTGAAGGCAGCGGATGCTAAGGGGCGCCGGGGCCACCTGTCGGAACATCAGATGAGGGTCCTGTAACGCATATGCCCAGCGCTCCACGTCCAGGTCCTTGAGAGGCAGACCCGTCTGGAGTCGAGCGGTAAGTGTACATGCATACAGATTGGAAGCTGTGCGTGTGGTGGTGTGCCAGTAGTGTGCAGGTTGTACATGTGGTTTTGTAGGGCCATGTATGGATGTGTATGTACAGGGCTGTGAGGCTGACACATGCAAGTACTTTCATGTGTGAGACACATGGATGGTGTATGTGAGGGTAAGCATGCAGGCCAAATGCAGATGTGTGAGCACACATGTTTGGATTACTGTGTATGTAAGTTGGCATGGTTGTGGTGTCACACATGGATGTTGGTTCCAGCTGCATGTATCTGCACCGTGTACATGTGCATGTGTGTGTATTTGACATGGGTGCAACAGTGATGCAACATGGATGCATGTGAGACTGATATGTAGAAGACTGATTGCCAGATGTGACATTGATGCCAATCTCATCACTGTGACAGTTGGCGACGGTGTACACATGCATGTAATTGTGGTGGCGTGTGTGCATGTCTAGTGCACTCCCTGTGTTTCATGTGATGTCTGGCTCACCTTTGGCTGCTCATGCTGTTGTATGTGTATGGATGGTGCTGGCTGTTGCAATATGGCTGTGGAATAGCTCATGTGTGTGAGTTGCAATGACATGTGTGTTGGGGATTGTGATGCCATGTCTGAAGTTTGACAATGCCTCTCATGTACAACTGTCATGTGTGTATGAGTCCATTGTACAGTGCCCTGATGCCTGTCTCCTATCTCTCCCTGTCTGCAGCGTCAACTGATGAAGAGGGCGGAGAAGGTGCTGTGGAGCACAGCGGCAGGGATCGCACCGCCAGCCGGAGACGCAAGGCCCGGCTCCCCTCCCAGGTTGTCATCTCGTCGGGGAGTGAGGAGTCTGGTGCCGCGTCTCAGGTCGCAGCTGCCGAGGGGAGGTCCAAGAGGCGGAGGTTGGAGTTGGACTCCTCGGCAGCCGAAGGGGCAGCTGAGACCCCACAGGGCCCAACGGAGGAAGATGGCACGGAGTCATCCAGGTTGGTGGGGGTTTGGTGGAGGAGGAGGCCGTGCAAGGGACAGAGACGGGGTCTGGAGGTAGGGATTCCACTGGTGCTAGTGGTGCAGTGCAGGGGCAGGGACAGGAGGTAGCACAGGCTGCCGCAGAGGTGCCTGTGTGTAATCCTGTCCCCGATCCTGTGACTGCATCATCTTGCACCAGCAGGGATACCTACGTCCAGACTCGTTCTCAGGGAGGGGATTGGCTTACACCAACTGGCCTTCCTCTCCCTGCGGATGTGGCTATCCGGCACCGGGTTGAGCCTGTCCTGGGTGGGGTGGCGTTGCGTCAACGTGCCATGCGAGCTGACCTGCAGTCTTTTCATGAGGAGAGTGCACGTCTTCTCGCATGGCTCGTTAACCGCGTTGACCCACTGGGACAGCTCACCAGGGCCGGATTCCTCCGTTTTCTGGACCTTGTTCCGACCCCCTCCTCAACTGAACCCCCTATGCGCCAGTCGTCCTCCGTGCCATCTTCCCACCCATGTGTCACCTGGGTGCCCTGTGGAGCTGCCTCTGACCCTACGGCCAGGCTGGTGGAGGACACATCTCTGCCACAGTCGGGAGTAGGATGTCCAGCAGGGGTGGCCACCTCAACAACTGCACCCCAGCTGGAGGAGGATGTGCAGGCAGCAGGAGCCAGGGCACAGGCAGCGGCACAGCAGCAGCAGCAACGATGGCTCGGGGCCTTTATCATCGGAGGGGCAGGCATCGGCCGGAGGGCAGGAGGACCCTGGACGGGAAGTGTCTTCCGTGTGGCAGCGGTTGGGCCATGCGATAGATGCGGAGTGGCAGCGGGTGGAAGAGGCACGGCTCACGATGGTCAGGGCGGAGAACTCCATGCATAGGGCCCTGAGGCGGGCCAAGTGCCTCGAGGCCATTCGCAGGGACCTGGAGTTCCAGATGTCATCGTCCCTGCAAACCCTCGGGGCCATGGAAGAGGACCGCCTCCGGGACATCGAGCAGGAGTTCGATGATGCCCTGGCCCGGGACATCAACATGTGAACCGTTGGACTTGCCCGCTGCCCTTGTAAATAGTTAGATAGTGTTAGGTTTCCTTTGGTTTTTTCTTTTTTTTGGTTGCGCTTGGACAATGCACCACGTTTCTGTATATAGTTTTTCATTAGGTAGTATTTTTTATAGGTTTAATTTCTTCAGTTGGGGTCATGGACCCTGGATTGTTCATCTGTATATAGTTCACTATTGGATTCATCTTTTTTTTTTTGATTTCCCCATGGAGCAATGGTTTTCACTTTTGTTTTTCCCTTGGATTTGCTTTGTTGGACTGTGACTTTGGACACCTTTCGTTTGGATTATGATTTCTTGTTTTTCATTATTTTACGGACATGCAGCTTTTCTTTTTTTATTCCCATTGTTGTTTGTTTGATTTTAATTCCATTCATGTTGCTTTTAATACATTTTTTTCTTCATACTTCCATGTGTGGTATTATCTCATTGGTTTCATGCATGTCATGATATGGGTTTTCACATTCAGTTGCAACCATTGTGTGTGTGTGACGGACATGTGTTCATTTACATACTTGCCAGTGGGGTTGTATCATGTAATTGCCTTTTCTATGTGGGTGGGTGCAATACCTGGTAGGGTCTTTGGTCTGGGGAGGCTGGCCATAAGGGCCATGATTGAGGATCGTCATGACCTTGGGGCAGGGGGACATGAGTGGGGGCCTGCTGGAAGGTGCCCCGCACTGCTGGGGGGTGGGTGTACAAGGGGACATGAGTGGGGGCCGGCTGGCAGGTGCCCCGCACTGCTGGGGGGTGGGTGTGCAAGGGGACATGAGTGGGGGCCTGCTGGCAGGTGCCCTGCACTGCTGGGGGGGTGGGGGTGCAAGGGGCCATGAGTGGGTCATGAGTGGGGGCCTGCTGGCAGGTGCCCCGCACTGCTGGGGGTGGGGGTGCAAGGGGACATGAGTGAGACATGAGTGGGGGCCTGCTGGCAGGTGCCCCGCACTGCTGGGGGGTGGGGGTGCAAGGGGACATGAGTGGGGCCTGCTGGCAGGTGCCCCTGACTGCTGGGGGGTGGGGGTGCAGGGGGACATGAGTTGGTGATCAGTGGTACAAGCGGACAGGTGGCTTGTCTGGGGTGCATGGCCATGGTGGATGGGCTGCCTGTGGGACATGACCAGGGGTGCGGGGTAGTTCCCTGTGGTGTGGTCTGCCTGCAGGGGCTGTGGAGGGTGCAGAGGGAACACCTGGGAGGACCCGCACTGCCAATTCACGCGTAGGACTCCCTGTGCACCCCCGAAATTCACGTACCCCACTCTGACAGCTAAATCGCGTGTGAAACTTCCCGCGAACCCCTGAAATACACGTACCCCACTCGCACAGGGCCTATCGCAGGTGAAACTTCCCGCGAACACCAGTAATACACGTACCCCACTCGCACAGGGCCTATCGCGGGTGAAACTTCCCGCGAACACCAGTAATACACGTACCCCATTCGCACATGGCCTATCATGTGTGAAACTTCACACGAACCCCAGGAATTTTGGCCCTGTGCGAGCGAGCGAGGTACGTGTATTCCTGGGGTTCACGTGAAGTTTCACCCGCGATTTCAGCAGTGTACGTGTATTCCTGGGGTTCGCGTGAAGTTTCACCCGCGATTTCAGCAGGGTACGTGTATTACGGGGGTTCGCGTGAAGTTTCACCCGCGATTTCAGAAGGGTACGTGTATTCCTGGGGTTCGCGTGAAGTTTCACACGCGATTTCAGCAGGGTACGTGTATTACGGGGTTCGCATGAAGTTTCACCCGCGAGTTCAGCAGGGTACGTGTATTCCTGGGGTTTGCGTGAAGTTTCACCCGCGATTTCAGCAGGGTACGTGTATTACGGGGTTCGTGTGAAGTTTCACCCGCGATTTCAGCAGGGTACGTGTATTCCTGGGGTTCGCGTGAAGTTTCACCCGCAATTTCAGCAGGATACGTGTATTACGGGGTTCGTGTGAAGTTTCACATTCAAAAGGGCCCTGGTCGAGGGAGTACGTGAATATCAGGGCGCGCGGCAAGTTTTACACGCGAAAGGGCAACGCCCGTGCACAATACGTCACAGACGTGCTTACGCGCTAAGGTCCTTTGGTCCAATGATATCGCGTACGTGTGCTGACGCGCTTATGCGCTAAGGGCCTTTCCTCGAATTTCACGCTGACGTGCAAGATTTTCACGTGACAAATCACTCCGTATCAAGCTGGCCACGTGTACACACACGGGAGACCACGCTCCTGCCCAGAAGGCCATTTTCCTGCCCCCCAGAGCCCCGAGCACGCTTCCACCAGCCATCTGCTGCTGCCTGTCTGCCTGCTGCCCACGTGCCCTGCTATTTGGTGCCTGCACGTCAGCCATCTGCAGGGGTCCAGTTGCTGTGTCCACCCCTGCTGGAACAGAAGACTCCCGACTGGGATTCCATCGCTCCACAGCCCAGCCCCAGAACCCAGTTGCCCACCCACTCCTGCCTCTGGGGTTGCCATGTCGGGCACATCTCCATCTGGCACCACTGGCAACCCCCAGCCAGAGAGGCAGAGGGCCACCAGCTTCACTGCCACCGAAGTTGGTGTCCTGGTGGAGCATGTCCTGGGGCATTATGATGCCCTCTACGGAACATCACGCGCCAACAAGGAAGGACGGGAGAGGATCTGGGACGACGTAGTGGTTGCCATCAACGCAGAGGGGGTGGCAACCCGCGACATCAAGCACGTCAAGACGCGCTGGGAGGACTTCAGGTCCAGGATCCCCACAAGGCCCGGCGCCTCGCGGATGTGGGCCGGGCACGTCTGAGTACCATCCAGATGAGGGTCCTGGAACGCGTAGGCCCAGCGCTCCACGCCCAGATCCTTCAGAGGCAGACCCGTCTGGAGTTGAGCGGTAAGTAGCCAAGCATTGCTGTGTGAGACAGGACATGTTGCAGTGTGCTGGTAGTCTGATGCTTGCCTGTATGTGTGACATAGGCCATGTATGGATGTGTGTGTGCAGGGACATCATGGTCATGCATGTGAGACCAGTTATGTGTGAACCACATGGTTGGTGCATGTGTTTTAATGCAACATGGGGAGCTCTCTGTGGAATGCACACATGAAAGCATGGCTGTCTCTGTTCCTGGACATGGAGGGGGGGTGAGGAATGGGTGCTGATGTCATGTACATGTATGGTGCACATGTGTGTGTGTGTGCCTGAGAAGTGTGTGTGTGACTTTGAAACGCCATGGATGCATGTGACTGTGAAGGCAACATCTTGGTTTACAGGGGCCCTTCTACATGGATGTTGATGTTGATTGCAGGCGCCAGGACTGTTTCTGCATGTGTTTTGTGTGCATTCACCCATGTGTTGTGGAATGACAGGATGGAAGTGACATTTGACAGTGCCACTCATGTGTTATTGCTTCCTGTCTAAGGTATTTTGTACTGTACCCTGATGCGTGTGTTCTATGTCTCCCTCTACGCAGCGTCAAGTAAAGAAGAGGGCGGAGACAGCGCTGTGGAGCCAAGCAGCGGGGATGCCTCCACTGGGCAGCGACACAAGGCCCAGCCACCCTCCCAGGAATTACCATCATCCGGGAGCGAGGGGGCTGGTGCTGCGTCTGCCACAACGGCTGTGGCGGAAGGGCCGGGTGAGCCCTCACAGGGGCTTCCAATGGCGGAAGACGGTGTGGAGACATCCAGGTTGGTGGTCTCCACAGATGAGGAGGAGCCCGCTACTGAGCCGCACATGGGGCCTGGTGGGGGTAGTACCACTGGTGCAAGTGGTGCAGTCCAGGGCCAGGGTCAGGAGGCAGCACAGGTCACCGCGGAGGGGCCTGTGCATGTCGCTGTCCTTGACCCTGTGACTGCACCATCATGCACCAGCAGGGAAGCCCCGTCCCAGGCCCGTCCGCAGGTAGGGGAGAGTGCCATATCACCTGCCTCTCCACTACCTGCGGGCGAGGGGTCCGTGATGACGTGCGTTCATCCTGGGCGGAGAACGCACACCATCACGAAGAGCAGCGTCGTGACGTGGCACTGCTGGGAGGGGCCCTGGTTGGTGGGTTCCTACATGTGACGCGCACTCTGGCGGACCTCTCCTCCTCTGTGGAGGCTATGCGCCGGTCGTTCTCCACATCGTCTTCCGGCCCAGATTCCACCAGGGCCCCCTATGGACCTGGCCTGACCAACACAGCCAGCTTGGTGGAGATCCCATCCCTGCCACAGTCGGGAGTTGGCGGTCCAGCAGGGGTGGACACCACAACTGGAGACCAGCAGATGGAGGATGTGCAGGCACCATCGGACAGGGCACATGGACAGCAGCAGCAGCAGCAGGAGCAGGCTGTAGGTGGGAGCAATGATGGCTCGGGGCCATCAACTTCGGAGGGCCAGGCATCGGCCGGAGGGCAGGAGGACCCTGGATGGGAAGTGTCTTCCGTGTGGCAGCGGTTGGGCCATGCGATAGATGCGGAGCGGCAGCGGGCGGAAGAGGCACGGCTCACGATGGTCAGGGCAGAGAACTCCATGCGTAGGGCCCTGAGGCGGGCCAAGTGCCTCGAGGCCATTCGCAGGGACCTAGAGTTCCAGATGTCATCGTCCCTGTGAACCCTCGGGCCATGGAAGAGGACCGCCTCCGGGACATCGAGCAGGAGTTTGATGATGCCCTGGCCCGGAATATCAGCATGTGAGCCGTTGGACTTGCCCGCTGCCCTTGTAAATAGTTATTTAGTTAGTATTAGGTTTACTTTGGTTTTTTTCTTTATTTTGGACCGCTTGGACAATGGACCACATTTTTGTATATAGTTTTTTTATTAGGTAGTAGTTTTTGGTAGGTTTCATTTCTTAAGTTGGGCTCATGGACCCTGGATTCTTCAATTGTACATAGTTTTACATTGGATTCAGCTTTTTTGAATTTTTTTTTGTGTTCACCATGGAGCAATGGTTTTGATTTTTTGAACTGTGACTTTGGACAACATTTATTTTTGGATTTCTTTTGCTTATGTTTTCTTGATTTTCATAATTTATCGGACATGGACCATTTCTTTTGTTATTCCCATTGTTGTGTGTTTAATTTGATTTACGTTCATGTTATCTTTAATATATATTTTTTTATACTTCCATTTGTGGTATCATCTCATTGGTTTCATGCATGTCATGATATGGGTTTTGACATTCACTTGCACCCACTGTGTGTGTGTGACGGACATGTGTTCATTTACATACTTGCCATTGGGGTTGTATCATGTAATTTGCATTTCTATGTGGGTGGATGCAATACTTGGGTGGGTCTTTGGCATGTGGAGGCTGGCCATAAGGGCCAGGGATCTAGATTGTGATGACGTGTTGGCTGGGGGACATGTGTTGCGGCCTGCTGGCAGGTGCCCCGCACTGCTGGGGGTGGGGGTGCAGGGGACATGTGTGGGGGCCTGTTGGCAGGTCCCCCTCAGTGCTGGGGCGTGGGGGTGCAAGGGGACATGAGTGGGGGCCTGCTGGCAGGTGCCCCGCACTGCTGGGGGGTGGGGGTGCAAGGGGACATGAGTGAGGGCCCAGTAATACACGTAACTTGCTGAAATCGCGTGTGGAACTTCCAGCGCACCCCTGTAATACACGTACCCTGCTGAAATTGCGTGTAAAACTTCCCCGCACCCCAGAAATACACGTACCCTGCTGAAATCGTGTGTGGAACTTCCCGCGCACCCCTGTAATACACGTACCCTGCTGAAATCGCGTGTTAAACTTCCCTGCACCCCAGAAATACACGTACCCTGCTGAAATCGTGTGTGGAACTTCCCGCACACCCCTGTAATACACGTACCCTGCTGAAATCGCGTGTTAAACTTCCCCGCACCTCAGAAATACATGTACCCTGCTGAAATCGTGTGTGGAACTTCCCGCGCACCCCTGTAATACACGTACCCTGCTGAAATCGCGTGTTAAACTTCCCCGCACTGCAGAAATACATGTACCCTGCTGAAATCGCATGTGGAACTTGCCGCGCACCCCTGTAATACACGTACCCTGCTGAAATCGCGTGTAGAACTTCCCCGCACCCAGAAATACACGTACCCTGCTGAAATCGCGTGTGGAACTTCCCGCGCACCCCTGTAATACACGTACCCTGCTGGAATCGTGTGTTAAACTTCCCCGCACCCCAGAAATACACAAACCCTGCTGAAATCGCGTGTGGAACTTCCCACGCACCCTAGTAATACACGTTCCCCGCTCAGCATTTTCTGTTTGCCAGCCCTGTATACTGGTCCAGGGTTAGCGCAGCCCTTTGCGCTGAATTGGGAATTTTGATGGCTTTTCCTTGCGCGAGGGTGTTCTTGGGGGCGTAACTGGCGCTGCTGCAGGGTCGCTGCGCCACTCTGCGCCACGGCTGGTTTTGGAGACTAAAATCCATGAATACGCTGTGCGCGGATATCGATTTTAGCGCACGCGGCTGGCTCAGACATTCGCACGCGCACACTGTGCGCCAGCCGCCTGTGCCACTTTTGTGCGAAATTCTGTGAATTACCCTGTTAATGTTCTGTCTCAAGGCCTGGAGGATTGTAGATGGTAACTTGTTAGGTACAAGCGGCACCTATGTGGCTGTTCCCACCACCTTGATTAGTTCCTCATGGGCTGGTACCCTCCCAAGGCACCAAGACTGAGAAGACCCTTACTGGCCAATCCTTAACCACATTCCATGATAGGTCACACTTTGTTACGAGGCCCAATCACAGCTCGGTAACCTTTAGGATGTGGTCACAGGAAGAAGTCTTGCTTGGTGAAGATGTGTTTACTTCGAGGCTACTTAGATCCATACTTATTACCAGAGGCATCAATATGGTACAACCCTGTGGTCACCCTGCATGAAAGTACGGTTCTAAAACAACTGGTACCTGTGCGGGATGAAACAGATTGGGGACATCTGTGAGAATGGTCATTGGCTGTTCTTTGAGGAACTGAAAAGAAGGTACTGCTTGACCAAATATGCATATGGTGAATATCACAAGCTGCAGAGTGCACCATCTGCTATGGACATCAAGAGAAACATGACTGGCGCAGGACATTGAGCCTTGGAATTCATGAAAACTCTGTCAAGGAAGCCACGCAGTACATCCATGATCTACAGGGCTCTGATGTTAAATGGAGCTGCCGATTGGAGCCTGCTTGGGACCTGACATCGGTACCTGAAATGGAAAGAGGCTCACAAGGAATGATTGTCATGGTGCCTGAATACAACGCGTTAAGGTGCTTGGTAAACCAACACCAGTGGAGTACGGAGTATTGACATTCATAAGCCACCCCCAGACACTCAATAAACACACACCACACTTTGTTGGATATGCCGGCTGCTCTGCCATGCTGTTGCACAGATGCAGTGTTTAGTTTACTAATACAGTGAACATTCTCCCATCAGCATGTACAGCCTTACAGCCTGACCTAACAACACAACATCCCTTCTTTATCACAAACAACTAAACATTTTCTATTTATTTGAAGAACAGGGATGTCAATTTCGATCAGAAATGTCCTAAAATAACACATTTACAGGTGGTGGTTGTAACGGTTTGTTGAGAGGCCACCCTCAACACAGGGATTCCTCTCCCCCATCAAGGTGTCCCACAACTAAGTGTTCAATGTCAATTCTTTGTTTCAGCCCTATTTCCCATTCATCTCATACCCCTTGGATCCCTCCCCCTGTGCCACAAATGAACCAAGAACCAGCCAGTGTACAGGAAATATATTTGTATTTATTTGAATGAAAGATAATGGAGATCACACTAAAACTACATATTAAGCCTTTTTGTGGCAGGCAATTAAATGTCTTTTTTCATAAATAATCAAACAAGTTGGTTGGGAAAAACATAAATCACAATACTTTACTTTATACCAATTTCGATTCAAGAAATAATCAACACTGGTCAATGAACAAAATCAATTTACATATGCATTGCAATTTCGATTTTCCCGCGCGCTAAAGAAAGGCTGGCAGTTTGGTTTACAGATATGTATAAATGCATATGGCAATTATAATTTCACCCACACCTTTGCTTTAAAATAAACACAGGGTGATTTAACAGTTTGTTTTTCAGATTCAGACCCCCCATACCCTCTACTTTGGTCTGTGTTGGGGAAGCTGGACAGAAAAATTGGGATGATTTAGGAAATTTGGATTTCAGATCCCCCTCCACTTAAAGGCCCGTGTTGGGGAAGCTGTACAGAAAAATTGGATTTTATTTTAGGGCCCAGGACACTCCTCTTCCTTAAAGAAGTCAGGTCACAGGACAAATAGGATTAGCCAATTAAATTACAGGCTGTAGTTTTCAGTGTACACTGGGAATGTGCGTTGTTAATTTCGAATGAAAAATCACCCCAGAGTGTTCTGCTAAATGGGAATAAATTGAATTATATTCAGTCACATAGGCTAAGGATCTACACAGTGTTGCACCCTCTGCCTCACCCCTGCCCACTATGAAGGCAAAGGATTTAAGGCAAGCAGATTTCCCCACCTTTTGGTTTCAAATGGCTCAATTCTACTTACATTGAAAACCTCTGTTTAAAGTTCAGGAAAGCCAGTTGCATTTCAGGACCCTCTTTGAGGGCAGAGCAGGGGTCTGGTCACACCACTCTCAAGCATGGTCCCCAGCTCTTCACCATCTCCACTTAAAGGTCTGTGTTGGGAAGCTGGACAGAAAAATTGGCATGATTTAGGAATTTTGGATTTCAGATTCCCCTCCACTTAAAGGCCTGTGTTGGGGAAGCTGGACAGAAAAATCGGATTTTAGTTTAGGGAACCTGCCCACTATAAAGGGAAAGCAAGCAGATTACCCCACCTTTTGATGTCAAATTGCTCAATTCTACTTACACTGAAAACCTCTGTTTAAAGTTCAGGAAAGCTAGCTGCATTTCAGGACCCTCTTTGAGGACAGGGCAGGAGTCTGGTTATACCACTCTCAAGGATGGTCCCCAGCACTTCACCACAGGGCCAAGTCAGCTTTTAGGCCTCCACAGCAATAGTCAGCTCCAGCCACATTCAGCAAATCTTCTTTGGTGTTTCCTTACAGCTGTCAGTTTGGTAATTTTGAGCAGCTCCCCCCTCTCTCATATGTCATCCACTTTATATACCAGTGATGACACCATCAAGATTTCAATATTGGGCAGTGCCCTGCAAGAATTCTCACAACCAGGATCGGACAGGTACCCTTCTCGCTCCCCAAGTCCAGCCTTTCTCCAAGGATTGGTTTAGGAGTCTAGAAGAGAAATATGGCAACTCCCATTTTAAATACCCTTTTTTTCATGTCAATGTTTTGACAAAAAGTAGTTATGTGGCAAACCTCATACATTTCTAGTAACTGCCATAATGTATATATATTCTGCTTCAGCTAATCATGGGGAATTCAATAAAATGACAGAACTCAGGAGCAGACATTGATAAATGTGTCCACCACTGATGAGTACATTGAACATTTAAGGAAGCATCTCCAGCACGCATTTGCTTATGCTTAGCGCTGAAGGAATGAAGGTATATTATGATCTAAAGAGCACCAGGAAGGAGTACGAGGTATGGGAAAATGTTTGCCTGTACAATTTTCAAGGAATCAGACCAAGGAACTGAAATGTCTTCCATCTTGGTGTGGGGCCTTTGAAATTGTAAATAAAATATCAACTGTTGCCTACAAGATCTGTATCCCAAAAGGAGAAAAGACAGAAGAAAAATGGGTCCACATCAATCAGTTGAAAAGCTGTCATGCCAGACAAGCATTATGACTGATTGAGGAGCCAAATGAAAGTCGAGCAGAGAAACTGTCTGAGGAGTGAAAGGAAAGGGTGAAAACCCCAGTTGGAGAACTATAACAGGTGAGTAGCTTAATGAATATTGTTTGTAAATGTTAATACGTGTGTTGAATTGATTTTCTGAAATGTTGTGTCTAGTTTTATGTAATGTTTTTCTCTTTCAAATGGATGTTTTGAACTGTTATATTTTGTACATACCTGAATTCTGGGTTCATATAACAAAACAACCAGTTACAATGTATCATAGAGTGCCAGCTCCTCTGATTTCCAAATGGAATTTTTCCAAAACTTCTTACATAGAGTAACTCAAGATGAAATGTCAAACAGAGTGGAGAAACAATCATATGTACCATATTTTGCACATAAAACATACACAGGGGCTTGATCTTTTATAATCTCTACCCTCTATGTTGATCTCTAGGTTTGTTATTTACAAACTCTATGATTTTTCTTTTAAACTTTCTTGCTCCACTTTCTTTGTTACCTATGGAGGGTGCTTGCTACCTGTCACCTCTAGAATATTGATTTGCAATGGACTTTTCACCCCTAGATCTCCCTCAACCGGGCTCGGATCCACTTGACAAGGGGGACAATTCACTTCCCCTGGTCTTCCAATACTTCTTACTTTCATGAGTCTTAATGTCTTTTTAAACAGTTCTTCAGGCTTTGCCCCTTTGTGCCAGCTTCCCTCTGCCACTCTTGCCAATTTGTACCAAACAGTTCACTATGGGACTTTAGACTTCACCCCTTCTCGTTAGCATCCTTCCTCCGGGTTCACTCTTTTGCCAACTTTTGCCAAACACGTTTCACGCACTGAATTCACCAAGCAGGATTAATTTCCCTTTCTTTCACAATCATCTGTCAGTTAAAGACTTTCAACGGTACAGAGGATTTACAAGACCCCTGTATGACCACGTTGACCTCTTTTCGCCTTTTCCCAAGGCCTTCTGGTTGTGGTAGTCCCTACCATCGGGTAATCGCCCAGAGTTTCCTGAGTAAGCACCCATATGGTGCCGGACTCCTCTGTTGTTGGTTTTCCCCCTCTTTTCTCAATAGTTCCTTTAAACCTTTCAAAGTAGCTGCTTGCTACTTTTTCCTTCAACACAGTTCGGTTTCTTATCGATTCTCCCCTCGACTCACCGGCTGTGATGAACCGCTTGGCTTTCTTCTTCTTCGAGTCAAGGTTGGTATCACGGAGACCAGCGTTTCTCCCCGGCTTGGTTATCAGCAGAGGAGGGCCTTGTGTACGGTAGACCTCTGCTGCAACACATGCTGGCTATTGTTTGCGGTCTTATGATTCATTTGGTGGAGGATTCACGGGCCTTGGCTGGAAAGGGCAAGGTCGCTTCTCTCCTTGTCGCCCCCTCTGTATGCTCCGTCTTTCTCCTCCTCTTGAACTGCCGTGCTGAGTTAGCTCTCACGTTGTGCGATCTGCCTTGCTCGTCTTGTGCTCTTGTGCTCCACCTTTTATCCCTGTGGGGAAGGGAAAGGGCTGTCAGATGTGTGTGATTCTGGTAAATTGCCTGATTTTGCTTGACCCTTGTATTGGGACACGTTAGGTAAATGGTTCTGGTGTTAGTCCACTGTCTTTCGTATTGTGTGAAAGTGTTCGTGTTGGAAAAGGGGGGGCAGTGTTTTGGAATATCCTATGTGGTAGGATGGGGAAAAGGTGTTGGCAGAAGGGGGATACCGCATCTCACCCATCAGTGTTCCACATCCACTCTCCAAGGACCTCCCCATCCAGGTGATCCTCCCTCACTGGTCCACCCCCAGGAACTGGATCCAATAGTGATGGCTGTGTCCTGGCCACCTGGCTGACAGATCCTCAGGGACTAGCTAGGGAGACACCTTCAGGTTTCTCACAGCAGTTGAGAGTTCACTATGTGACCTGGTGACAGCAGCAACTTGGATTTCCCCCATCAGGGATTCTGTTTCTATGAAATTCCCCTGCAGCGATCTGGTTTTAGCCTGTTGGTCAGCCAGGTAATTCCCAGTCTTATCTGGCCCCTCTATTTTGGGATAACCCCTTATTTTCTTCCAATAGATGGTCATCTCATTGGTGGTCACCAGATCGTCAAATGACTGGATCAGTTTGGCATGCTTTAATGGCTTGTTGTTGACACAAAGGATGCCTTAATTGGTCCAGTTAATCAGGTGCTCCACAAAACCATTCCTGACATAATCAGAGTCAGTGTTTATGACCAGATCTTTTAGTTGTTGGTGCACTGCATTGAGGATGGCTTGATGAACAGCCATCAACTCTGCAACCAGACTACTCCGGGGTCCTATTTTGTAACCAGCGGAGGGTTTCGGGGTATCATTCACCCAGGCATTCCTAATGGCAGCCACTAGTTATTTTTCACCGTTGTTATCAACATGGTAGGAACACCCATCCACATAAACTGTGGGTATCCCCTCACACATGCCTGCTTTGTAGACCTTGTATGGGGAAGTTAAGTATGCCTCCATGTTGTTGTTGGCCATTAGAATTTTGTCCTCGAGACAGTTTTCTTGAACACAATCATGCACATCTGCAAACCCTTGTGCTAGGGGACTCTTCTTGTTTTGGCCATATCTGACCTCCACAGGAAAGCCTTGCATGGACAGAATCCAGGAAGCAGTTCTGGAATTACTGACATTCCCCGCCTGGATTCTGTCCCTTTGGAGATATTGCAAGCGCTGGTGAAGAGTCTCGACAATGATGTGTTCCCCCTGGATGAATTGGCAGAAACGTTTCAACACCAACACCTTTGCCAGGAGTGCATTCTCGCGACATTGAATTTTTCTTCCACAGAGGACAAAGTCTTGCCCGCATATGAGATGGCTTGGTTGACCTTGTCATGCTTTTGATACAACACCGCTGTTAGGCACGTATCTGAGAACCCCGTCTCCAAGAAGAACTCCTTGTTCTTTATGGGTTAAGCCAAACAAGGAGCATGGGAAATGCTTATTTTCAGTTGTTTAACTGCCTCAGCTTGTTCCGGACCCCACTAACACTTGACTCCGGCCTTTAATAAATAGACCAAGGTTTGAGTGACCTCTGCGTAGTCTTCGATGAACTTCTGACTAGAATTAGTGAGTCCTAGAAGGCTTCTTAATTCTCGCAAAGTAGTAGGGCATTTTAATTTCATTAAGGCTTCTACCTCCTTTGCCTGGGGTTTAAGACACTCAGGGGTGATCTCGTGCCCTAAGAAGGTCTCTCGGTCATTACACCACTGTGCCTTCTGAAAGGACAATTTATCGGGGTCCATGGGTATGGTGGTTGAATGAATAGAGGTGCATCCACAGAAGACCTGTTTCAGCTTTTGTCTTTGCTCCGCGGTCTCACAGGCATCAGCAAGATTGATCCTTTCCACAACCATCTGATTGAAACCTGGGAAAAACCTCTGGCTTGGCAATTTTAGCGGTATCCTCCAGTTGGGTGGAGAGATCTCTTGATGGTGTTTACTTGGACAGAAGGTTCCAGGGATTTGAGGTAGTGCTCCTTGACTCTGAACACAACCTCCTCCCTCCTGATGTCACAGGTCACCTCTGCCACCCCGTAGGGGCAGGAAGAGTACACCATGCTAGTACAAATCTTTTCTGGTGGAGTACCGTCACTGACGTTGAAACAGTCGTTTGGGATTGGTCCCATGATTTAATTACCTAAATCATAGAATAATATTGGGCATCAACTGTCATTCCAAGTAATACTTCAAGGGTCGGAGTTATCTACCAATATTCGAATGGTGTCGGGTTCTAGGTCTACTAGAGGTGTCAGATTTAAATGCAAACCTTGTTGTTGGAGATGTGAATTTTAATTTATATAGGCACCCTGATGTTTGAGGTTCTGTCCTCGCTTAATTTTCAGGGGAATAGTGAATTGTTGCACCTGTCCTGGTAACTTCTTCTCGCACTTGAACTTCAACCACATAAGGCAGCAATTTTTGGTGTTGTCGAAGCCCGTGAGGTTACCCCCCCCCAGTCGGACCAGGATTTTTTATTAATTAGGTCCAACTTGATTGCAAAACGGTTGAGAATGTCACTTCCCAGATAAAAGGCAGAAGGGACCTCTCTCACGACCCAACAATTATGCTGTATGCTTTTGGTGCCAATGGACAATTTTTGCATACACCTGCTAGGCAGGAGATGATTGGAGTTTCCAGACCTACTTCCTGACCGCACGTCCACATCGTTATGTGGGCGGGTCACACTTGAGGCCCGCTCGTGCAGAAGCAAGGGGATATGACATTGGGGTTAGGGAGGGCTGGGCACGGGTTTCCGGCAGTTACCGGCTTGTTCAAATAAAGATTAGTCGCACTCTCCATTGGCTCCGTGTTTATTGTTTAAGGTCGCTTGCCCGTGCTTTGTGAGACCTCAACAATGGCGACGAGGGGTGACCAACCCACCCGTGCCTAGCAGAGAGGCCTGCCGTCGGGCAGTGCAGCGTGTTGGCGTGCCTCCCACGCACAAAGGATACCTGCAGATGCCGGGCCCGCTATATGAGCACGCGTAATACGCGCGTCTGTAGAAGGACACACGCCGTGCCCACGGATACCTGCAAAGGCCGGGCCCACTATACGAGCATGCGTAATATGCACGTCTATAGCAGGACACACGCCGCGCCCACGGAAAGCCAGCGCTACAACGCTCCCCCTAGCCCAGCAGCACACGAATCGGCACCTGCACGACAGGCCCCCAGAAAGGGTGAAGCAAACCCGTGAGCACAAGAGGAGGTGAGACAACGCCATCCTGCCACGCCCAGCTGCCGCTACTCACACACTGCTCCCTGCGGAGGAGACAAGGTTAGAACAGCCTACACAACAAGGCATCCAGAACAACGCATGAGGGTGAACACCCCAGGATATCAACTACAAGCACAAGAAGAACCTCACAAGCACCACGGACAGGGAGAACACTTGGAGGAGGAAGAAATAGAGGTAACACACGGCCAATTATCACAAAGGACGCCACTCACAGTGAGAAAGTCGGCAAGAACATAATAAAATACAAGGGCCAGACACAATCATGTCAGACATAGCGCAAGCAACCGCGTCATCGTCAGGAAGTGCAGACAACACACAAGGAGATGGTCAGCCAGGTAATTCCCAGTCTTATCTGGCCCCTCTATTTTGGGATAACCCCTTATTTTCTTCCAATAGATGGTCATCTCATTGGTGGTCACCAGATCGTCAAATGACTGGATCAGTTTGGCATGCTTTAATGGCTTGTTGTTGACACAAAGGATGCCTTAATTGGTCCAGTTAATCAGGTGCTCCACAAACCCATTCCTGACATAATCAGAGTCAGTGTTTATGACCATATCTTTTAGTTGTTGGTGCACTGCATTGAGGATGGCTTGATGAACGGCCATCAACTCTGCAACCAGACTACTCCGGGGTCCTATTTTGTAACCAGTGGAGGGTTTCGGGGTATCGTTCACCCAGGCATTCCTAATGGCAGCCACTAGTTATTTGTTTATTGTTTAAGGTTGCTTGCCCGTGCTTTGCGAGACCTCAACAATGGCGACGAGGGGTGACCAACCCACCCGTGCCTAGCAGAGAGGCCTGCCGTCGGGCAGTGCAGCGTGTTGGCGTGCCTCCCACGCACAAAGGATACCTGCAGATGCCGGGCCCGCTATATGAGCATGCGTAATACGCGCGTCTGTAGAAGGACACACGCCGAGCCCACGGATACCTGCAGAGGCCGGGTCCGCTATACGAGCATGCGTAATATGCACGTCTATAGCAGGACACACGCCGCGCCCACGGAAAGCCTGCGCTACAACGCTCCCCCTAGCCCAGCAGCACACGAGTCGGCACCTGCACGGCAGGCCCCCAGAAAGGGTGAAGCAAACCCGTGAGCACAAGAGGAGGTGAGACAACGCCATCCTGCCACGCCCAGCTGCCGCTACTCACACACTGCTCCCTGCGGAGGAGACAAGGTTAGAACAGCCTACACAACAAGGCATCCAGAACAACGCATGAGGGTGAACACCCCAGGATATCAACTACAAGCACAAGAAGAACCTCACAAGCACCACGGACAGGGAGAACACTCGGAGGAGGAAGAAATAGAGGTAACACACGGCCAATTATCACAAAGGACGCCACTCACAGTGATAAAGTCGGCAAGAACATAATAAAATACAAGGCCCAGACACAATCATGTCAGACATGGCGCAAGCAACCGCGTCATCGTCAGGAAGTGCAGACAACACACAAGGAGATGGTCAGCCTGCGCAGTCGGCAAGCGGCACAGCACAGGTCATACATATGCCGAGCCCATTTGAAATAAGAGACACATCAAACCTAGGGCCCCGCTGGACCACATGGCTATGGGACTTTAAATTTTACGCAGGAGCTATAGGCCTGAAGGACGATGAGAGGCTCAAGAACACGCTGTTTATGGCTGTGGGGCCGGCAGTAAGAGACATTGCGGGTGAGTTGTTAAATGTCGAAACTGTAACATACGGAGAACTCCACGACAAGCTCTCACAGTACTTTGCACCGCACACCAACATTGATTATGAGCGCCACATATTCCACACCACAAGACAAGAGAAGGGCGAATCCATGGACAATTTCGTCATGCGCCTCCGCATTAAATTGAAGCACTGCTAATTTCACAAATATTCGAATGAAGAAGCACTAAGATCACAAGTAATTGCTGGATGTCTGTCACAACCTTTCTGCA
Organism: Ambystoma mexicanum; assembly: GCF_040938575.1. Classification (NCBI taxonomy): domain Eukaryota; kingdom Metazoa; phylum Chordata; class Amphibia; order Caudata; family Ambystomatidae; genus Ambystoma; species Ambystoma mexicanum. Next base: position 1,158,161,192 of record NC_090923.1, read on the forward strand.
AGCAATTGTTACAGAAACAAAGATCTTTAGACGAAATTCTAGCGCTGGCTCGCATGGAAGCTGCGGTAGAGTCACAACTGGACAATTTGGGTAAAGTTACCATACAACAACCCACAAGCAATCCGGGCATCATCAACAAACTCTATGCAGCCCCCAGCCAAGGAGGAAAGCGCCCTGAAGCCACCTGTTACAGATGTGGGTATGAATATCCACACGCAGGTGAATGTCCTGCTATGGGGCAACAGTGTGCCTCATGCGGGGGTATGGATCACTACAGAGCGATGTGTAAAAATGCACCAGGCCCTGCCACGAACAGACAATGAACCCATGACAGGCGAAGAACTGCCTGCCACAGCCCTCCCAGCACCAGAAGAGAGGATGAACCCACTACACCCCAGAGATAAGACAGAGACCGCATGGGCCCACTCCCACGTGAGGACAGGCGTTCACGCGAAGGGACCAGATGCTCCCAAAGGAGACGCTTTGTCAGGAACATTGAGATGCGCTCTCCACTAGCAGTGAGACACCGTCGTTGGAAGAAGATCAGAGAAAAAAAGGGTACGTTTGGGCACTTAACAACACAGCCACCCAGCATAGCCCAATCCTCATGCTACATGTAAACAACACCCCGTTAAAATTCCTAATTGACACGGGAGCAATGGTCAACATTATAAGTGAACAAGCATACAAGTCACTCATCCCGCCACCGAAAGTCAAACAAGCTACGGTAGACATTTACCCTTACGGGGCAACGACACCACTACCATGCAAGGGCATGATTACGGCGTGGTGCACACACAAGGAGCACGCTGCGAAAATTCCCCTGCACATACTGAAAACGGAAGCCAACAGCGGGTGCATCCTGAGGTTTCGAACTGCAGTGGATATGGGACCAGTGCATATGCTATATCAACTAATGGCACATAAATACTTTGCCACTTTGCCAAGCCTGAAGCCATAGAACAGATATTCCCCAAATTATTCAGAGGTCTCGGCAAACTAAGAAACAGGAAGGTGCACCTGCACATGAACCCGCTTGTCAAACCGGTTGCGCAACACTATCGCGGCATAGTACAGCAACCAGGACATTCCATGCAATCCATGCTACCTCAATGGCGGTCCTTCAGCGCATGATTCCTTAATGCACTAAGGCAATCTTTCCTTGTGACTACTTACCTGTCTTGAACATGATGAGTTATGGGGGCACCCCCCGGATTCGATTGAACCGCGGTTATGCCCCCATACGCATCCCTTAATGCCTCTTTCCAGACATTACCCTTTGTCAACCGCTAGAGATACTTACCTGTCTCGACTGTAGTTGCAAGGGCTAAAAATACCTTAGAAGTTCTACGGCCTGGGCGGCACCTACGTTGTAAAGTGTATATACTTTATTGGTATTTACGCTCACGTATAGAATTATTGATTCGCACTTGCATAGACCAGTCTGGGACCCGTTTTCGGTTGTCTAGACAACGACGCCTTGGCGTCGTGCCCACACAAAGATGGCCACCATCCGGGCGCCCCATGCGCATGCACAGGGTAGCCAGGACGACGTCTAATGCTTCTCTCACCCACACCGCGCGTTCTGCAGCGGTCGGAGTGAGCATAGAACTTGCGCTACCTGGCAAGTTGACTCTTCTGTTCTTTGCAGACCCTATTGACCGGTGGGACCATAAAAGGTTCTTACCTCTATTGGAGCCATTTATTTACAGAACAGGCCATCATTAGGTGACCTAAACACGCTTACTGTCCCGCAGCTGCAGTCTCATTGGTAACAGCTCTTCCGGTCACACATAGATGTCAAGGTTTTTTTACTTGATTTTGTTGACGGCTAATATCTGTTTAACTGCCGGTAAACACTAGACAACCTGATAATGATAAAACCCAGTAAAAACCCAGTGGAGCAAGGGTAACTCTGGTGATCTTCTTGTGTATTTATTTTAGTAGATACAACTGAGTCATTTTGCCTTCTGTAGGGTTTTCCCGACCGCCGATTGCCGTTGCCCAGTCTCTCAAGATTGCTGTCTGAAGACTGGGTGAGTTGATCGATATAACTTTATTGGTGCTACACTAAACTGAATTGCATGTATATCGATCAGTAGGTACTGACATTACGTGTTTTCCCTGTATCTCTGTTAGGTCAATCCTTGGACCTCCTCTACAACTTGGGAGAGGTTAGTGGTTTCCACCTATCTCTTCTCTGTCCCGCTTTCTCTAACTAATGGCAATTACTAAAATAGAGGTCCATTTCCATTCCCCACAGGATCTTATTAAGAAAGTTATTCGCAATAGAAACTCTGAAGCTTTAACCCTGAATAGGAACACTGAAGCCCCAACCCTGAAGATGGATTTATGATCCGAAACGCGTTGGTTAGTTGTAAAACTCTGAAAGGGCTTCCTTGGAGGCAAATGTCTATCTCAAGAGACTGATGATGTGAAAATTTGTAAACACTAAAGCGGTTCCTCACACTACCTGACTATTATGTATTGCTTGTGTTTGTAATTGTTTGTTACACATTACACTCAAAATAATATCAGGCGCTTTGGAAACTGTATTTTGTTTGATTTGATTTTTTGAAGAATTAAAGTCTAACTTTTGTTTGTACAAACTGAATACTGACGTATATATACGTCTTATATGAATATGTGATTGAATTAAGTGATTTTTTGACACTACGTGCCAAATAACACACCTATTTAAAATTGACAAAAATTGAAAGCGAGTTTGTTTTATACATGTTTGCCCCTAGGGCCAAAATGTATATGAATAGCAGTTATTTATGATTGGGACATAGGTTCCCTAAGGAGTGCATTTGGGCTCACTGTGTAGCAACACACAGTTCTAGTTTTGTTCGATTGTTTTGTTCCAAGTGGCCTTGTGACGTCAGCCCGTCTGCACCTTAGACAACCATCACACACACATTGAATCCAGTAGTGATATATGTCCTGAAAGAAAACAACTCGAAATAATCATAAACTACCCATGAGAAAGATCTGTGCACCCATACTTCTTACTTTCTGCCCACAACCATTGACACACAAGCTATTCCTACCCAATGACCCCGAGCACAGTGGAGGCCATCACAACAGACATCACCACGAGGATAAAAGGTGACCACCTCCACCTCCATATAGTAACATACCACAGACGCTCATGTATACAGTATACTCTACATAAGGCCACGGAGCTCACCCAATATTACTGCAGGAACATGTCCACATAATTCCCGCTGAACAGCGAATACAGTTGAATCAAGGGGGGACGTTGCGCTAAGCTGACTCAACACAACGCGCCCACGCCCATGCCTGGGTAAACACAATCCCGGAACGAAAAGCAGCAGAGAAGGAAAGCGAGCAAGCCAAGGCATAACCCATTTCAACCGCAGAGGCGGAACCTCTACATATTATGAGAGAAGGCTTACCCACGGCTACTTTGGGGACACGCTAATCAACAAACACATAAAGCAATAACTGCAGAAAAGCGGATATACAGGTCCTGCAGACCCGTCCCAACCTGAACGCATACAACCAGTGCAAATAGTTACATTCTCAAGACAGATCACAGAGGGAAGACAAGGAATACGCGGAGAGTACCCCGCCTCTCCTAATAACAGCGGTAGCTGACGGATCCACATCATCATCCAGACAACTAGAAATAGCCTCACGGTACTCAACTGGGTGGAGCACTCAGGACACACAAGAGGCCCCGGTGCAACATGTGACCATCGCAACCCTCCCACCCTCTGGCCTCTGGTCGTAAGGATCCACAAGATATAATCAGCACCACAGAAGACAGCAAAGGAAGCAAAGTACGATGCCCAAGGGCTTCGGCCCCAAGAAAGGGAAGGGAGCCATAGAATAATACACGACGACAACGAGGAAAGACACAGAAACCACGATGTCCACGGAAAAAGCACCGCAGACACAACCGACTACAGTTCCCCAGGCAATGGACCCACAGGCAGTCTTCCTGGCTATGCAGCAAGGGTTCACCTCACTCAATGAAAAATTAGACGGGATAACTGCTAATGTCGCCTCTGTTAAAACGCAATTGGATAAGACCACAACCCGAATAACTGAAGCAGAAACGCGAATATCCAACACGGAAGATAGACTAGAAGCATTAAAGAATACTGTGACAACTATGGCTAAAGAACTAGGAACAGTGGTTAAAATCAAGTGCGAAGACTTAGAAGCTAGGTCCCGACGGAACAACATCCATATAATTGGTATGCCAGAGGAAGCCCTGAAAGGACCCATGGAACAAGCAGTGAAAAAACTCTTGCTGGATCTACTGGGAGATCCTGCCTGGTCTCCCATGTTTATTGTGGAGCGCGCTCACAGATCCTTGGCACCACGACCCAAACCTGGAGCATACCCGAGGCCCATCATAGCGCGCTTGATGAATTACAGAGATAGACACCTAGTGTTGAAAACTGCCACAGAAAAACAAGAACTGAGGTGGGAGGCCAATACTGTCCACATCTTCCCGGATTATACACTAGGAGTGTATAATCCGGGCAATTTACAGGAGTCAAGAAACTACTACGCCAACAACACGTTCCCTATGCCATGCTATACCCGGCTAGGCTAAAAATACAACATCAAAACAAAACCTACTTCTTCACATTCCCAGAGGAAGCGGCAAACTTTGTCGAGACACATATTCCCGTACCAACACGTCAGCCGAGTAATGAGCAAGACTCTTAAAGTTATGAGACCCTGCAACAAGAAACAAACAAGAGGAAGAAACGATGATGTGAAAACCGGGCCCCCTCCTCCCCACCCACTGGGGGAGCCCCATAAAGGAAAGATAAAAAAAGGGCAAGCTAAATCCAGTACATTTACAATAAAGAAATAAGCACCGCTTTTTACTTCAGAATGAGCTAGGGAAACAACATGCAGAACTGGCCGCAACGCATGAGAACATATGAAATGCGGCCTGGGATCCCACTACAGCACCCCTGTAGCAAGTGCACTACGAGTTAATGGGAAGGGAAAGGGAGGGACAAGCGGGCATAGTTGAAGTTCGGGGAACTATGAGGGTGTGGGAGGTCAGCCGGGTAAATTTGTTGTGGGCTAGTTCGGGGGGGGGGGAATTTAAAATAAAAAGCACACAGGTAAAGGTCATGCACATAGACAAGACCACACTAAAAACAGACCACATAGAACACACATACACGCAAATCTGGGAAAATGGCTGAATCGAGAAATGAAGATATTAAAATGCTAAACTGGAATGTCCGGGGCCTTGGATCCCAGATCAAAAGAAGGAAGATTCTTGCCTATATTAATAGACTGGGCCCCAAGGTGGTCTTCCTCCAAGAAACACACTTATTACACCAGCAGGCTGGAAAGCTCGCCCCCAAATGGGGAACACACCAATACTACACATCGTACTCTAGCCGTGCGAGAGGGGTGGCGACCCTCATACATAAAACCCTGCCATTCACAAGTCTCCATTCTGAATGTGACACCGAGGGCAGATATGTTCTGGTCCATGGCACTCTTCATGACAGGGAGGTGCTATTACTCAACATATACGGCCCCAACATAGATGACCCTGACTTCTATTCTACCTTATTCCGGAAACTGGCAAAGTTTCCGACAGCACACCTGATATGCGGCAGTGATATCAACACCATTCTACATACATACCTAGACCGCACGTCGGATCAACCAAGGGCACTATCTAGATCTGCCCAAATGATACTCACCCAAATGACTGATTTGAACTTAAGAGATGCATGGCGCTCCTTGAACATCACCAAAAGGGCATATACGTACTACTCGTCTGTGCACAACATGCACTCCAGAATAGACTTTTGGCTAATTGCTAACGACGCATTGAGCTGGGTGACTGATGCTCACATATACCCTAGGACGTTCTCCGATCACTCACCTATACAACTAACGCTCTGCATCCCCGATGTACAAATAGGCAGACCCCCCCTGGAGGTTCAAAGCAGCTGTTCTCCAGGATTTGGTCTATAAGACGTCATTAGCCCAACATATATGAGAATACTTTGAAATTAACGATGGGTCTGTGTCCAGTCAAGCGGTATTATGGCAAGCATTTAAGGTCTCTATTAGAGGCACTGCAATGTTCACTGAATTCGGAGTCCTCAAGGATATTCTCAGAGACCTGGCCCACCGAGAGGCGGACATTGCCAATAAACAAACCCAGTATGCACACTCACCTTCCTCACAACTAGGACTAGAAATCAAAACGAAATTAGACAAGTTTAAAGAAGCGGCTGATCGCGAGATCCGCTACTTCGACAGGCCCACTGCAGCACGTCGCTATGGGGAGAGAGAGCGCGTGGGAAGACTATTGGCCAGACTGGTGCGAGGAGAAAGGGATCTGACTACTATCCCCTGCATAAGGCAGACAGACGGCAGAGTGACCACGGACAAAAAAAAGGTGACGCCACTAGAGAGACTTTTGAAACCCTGATCACAGAGGCCGAGAAAGCAGAAGCTATAAAAATGTTACCCAATGGGAAGGCGCCGGGCACCGACGGCCTCGGGGCTGAATTCTATAAAGAATCTATAAAGAATTCAGCCAACTCCTCGTACTCAGACTACACGCAGTATGGACAGAGGCTTTAGAAAAAGGGGAATTACCCGAAACATAGAGAAGTGGTCATTACCTTACTGCTTAAGCCGGGGAAGCCACCGGAATACTGTGGCTCTTACAGACCACTCTCACTAATTAACACTGATGCTAAAATCTTCTAAACAATTCTGGCCACCCGGCTAACCCCACTTATTCCCTATATGGTTCATGAGGACCAGGTGGGATTTGTCACCGGCAGATCCACTGCTACAAATATCAGACGCTGTCACAAAATTCTGGCGGCAATACCGAACGAAACACAAGGGGTGGCAGTCTCTCTTGACATGCAAAAAGCATTTGACACAGTATATTGGTCCTTTCTGTTCAGGGTATTACAGAACTATGGGTTCGGCCCTAACTTTATTAAGTGGATTAAAATATTATACACATGCCTCCACGCCAGGATAAGTGTCAACGGCTCCCTATCAAATGTACTGGAGCTCCGTGGCAGCACCAGGCAAGGATGCCCACTATCACCTTTACTATTCGCATTGGTAATTGAGCCTCTGGCGGACATACTCGGGGCTAGGCATAGCACATGTGGGCTGTGGCTAGAAGGCATATTGGAAATCATTACAATATACGCTGATGATATCCTATTATATCTCAAAAACCCAGACCGCACACTGGGGAAAGTACTGTCAGAGGTGGCAACCTTCGGCGAGTTCTCTGGTCTTAAACTCAACGCTAACAAATCTGAAATCTTCCCGCTTACAGAAGCAACAGTTGCACAAAGTGAACTACACGGGCTCATTTGGAGCCCGATACATAGCCAATATTTGGGAGCGTACGCAGCCAGAACTATTCAACTAACCCACGCTCTGAACTATAACTCCTTGGCAGACGCACTACGTGCGAAAATAACACGCTGGAACATCCTCCCTATCTCATTGATGGGTAGAATTGCCCTTATCAAAATGATAATCCTCCCTAAACTCTTTTACTTATTTACCATAGTCCCAGTGTGGCCCGGCCACACTTTGTTTGCCAGAATAAAGAGTGCATGCACCACATTTATATGGGGGGGACACTCCAGACTAAGTTGGAGGGGCTAACTGATCCTTATGCACAAGGAGGCCTTGCGGCGCCAGACTTTGAACTCTATTATCTAGCCACACAAGCACACTACGCAGCCCAATGCGCTACAGACTATCTCAACCCCAAGGACGTATTGAACGACCATCATCCAACAAAACCCACCACACTACTCCACAATATGACGAAACCCCGACCCAAACGTTACAACTCCATCGACCCAACACAGGTCACCTTCACAGCTTGGGCCAGAATCACTGAGATATACGGTACGGATAAACTATACCACCCGAGCATGCCAATCTGCGGTGACCCCCAAATACCACCCACCTTGGACAGGGAGGCAGCTACACAGTGGGGCGCCAGAGGTATAGTTTAGTGGGGTCAACTATTCCCAGACAAAAGGTTTGCAACCTTGGACGACCTCAAAGACACAGTGGGCGATATAGCAAAACCCAGGCTGTACTATATGCGCATTAAATCATCCCTGGCGAACCTATGGCCCGTCTTTCCAGCCAAACCAGAGATAAACCTGGGTCTGGGATACATGTTCACTGCCGGGAACGGGAACATTTCGGCGTCCACATTGTACAAGACCATTATTCAGATTATTCAGTCTCGCCCACCTGAAAAACTGAACGCCAAGACTAAGTGGGAACAGGATCTAGGACACCAGATAGAAGACTACCAATGGCAACAGATATGTACTCTAACCAAACACATATCATGCAATTCCAGATACAAATTAATACATTATAAAATTGTCCAAAGAATACATTATACCCCTACCAAACTGAAACGCATATACCCAACAATAGCAGGCACATGCCCGAGATGTCACTCCGAAGAAGCAAACATCTTCCATATGTTATGGGCATGCATACAACTGAAGGAGTACTGGGCGGAGATCTGCGCAGCCCTAGACGAATGGCTGATCAACCCATCGAATGGTCACCAATGCTATGTTTGTTGGATGCAACAGGGAAGATGAATCCAACCTGGAAGAAGTTACTGAATCTGAGTCTACTGATATGATGATATGATAAGGCATTTGTAACGCGCCTATACACAAGTGTTTCAAGGCGCGACGAGGCAGGGAGGGGGGAACAAGGGGAAGACAGACAACGATCCTACTAGGCCAGGTGTCATTCAGATCGCGCAAGTGCAGGGGGAGGGGGAGGGGAGAGGTGCATGGGGAAGGGGAGGGGGGAAGTGCAGTACAAGGTAAGTAGAATAAATAAATAAAAGGGCCAGCTGGTGGCAAGTGCAAGGTAAGTGCAGAACAAGTGCTGGGAAGGGGGGGCTGTAGGGATACAGAGACAGTCCCGCAGTGCAGGGGTTGCCAGGGAGGCAGTGCAAGTGGAGAGTGGCTGGGCCCAGGACCGAGGTCGGTGAGAGTGGCCCAGTTGCAGATTCAGTGCAGTTTCAGAGAAGAATTAGCAGGGGAGAGGGAGAGAGAAAGCAGAAGCAAAGAGGAAGGTTTTGAGGTGCTTCCGGAACCGGAGATGGTTCTCCTCAAGTTTCAGGGGGGCAGGAAGGCTGTTCCAGAGGGAGGCCCCTGCCGCGGAGAGAGATCTACCCCCAGCTCGTTGCTTCGAGAAGCGGCTGACCCTGAGGGAGTTGGAGACGGATGAGCGAAGGGCTCGGGAAGGAAGATATTTAGGAAGAGAGAGTTGAAGGTATTTAGGCCCCAGGCCCCAGAAGGCCTTGTGGACAATGCAGAGGGTTTTGAACTTTATCCTGATAGCTAAAAGGGCCATACTACTGAAGTGGAAATCTAATAACCCGCCCAGCAAAAGAGATTGGGATAAAGACATGATATGGACAAGCGACACCGAAGAACTATACATAGACTCGGTAGAGCCCACCTCGAGACCCAGGAACATTTGGGCCAGATATAGACAATATCTGTCTGAGAGAACTGAAACTGATAATCCAGAATGACAAGAGAAGTAAACAATAGTAATGTAAATGTTTCCTAATCTAATGCATGATGTGTATGAACCTGCCTGTGTGCAATTATAAATAAAGGTTTAAAAAAAAAACATGGTGTGCCCACTGGAGTGACGACTATCACTGGATGTTTTAATCAATGTCGCCCAATTTTTATTTCCAGATCTGCAGTCCCTTCGACGGAAATGTCATTCCCATCTAAATTTCGGAGTTGTCCGGGAAGTGGTGTGAAGGGAATTTGGTGGCCCTCCCCTAGTCCTGAGTAGGTCGGAGGTCTTTTTGGACAGGAGGTTGACTTGGGATCCAGTATCCACCAGAGCTGATAATTCACACTGATCCTTCACCCTTAACGGTGAATAAAATCTGCCCTCTTGATCCTCTAGGGTGCAAAGAAAGTGTGAGTTATTTGCCAGCACGGTGGTCATTGTCTTAATATTTACCTCTGAAACTGTGTTATCTTGGGCAATTTTTCATGTCAGAGTTCGGGAATATGTAAAGAAAATGTTACAACTAACAATGGGAGGATTTGGGGAATCCTTTTTCACCTCCTTTTCCTGGGGCAGTTCTCAGAACCTGTTTGGGGAAAGGACACCTCTGTTTCTAATCGAGCTGGCTCACATTTTTGTGGTAGAATAGTTCCTTGATCTGGATTGGTCTCCATACTTTCCTTGTCCCACTCAAGGTCTTTTGGGACCCATTTTCCTTTGGGAGGGATCCTCTAATTTCTGAAAGAGAAGGTCTGATTACCTGAGTCCTCCAGGGACTCTTCTCTCTCAAAGGGGATAATCCTGAGTTGTTCCACAAAGTGGGTTCTACTTTGGCCTCTCCTACTTACCCTTTCCTCTTTGGGTTTTGACATTTCAAGTGTAGAAAAGTCACTTTCAGGCTGAGATGTTTTAGGAGTTTTGTTTGGCTGAGAAAGGAATCTTTGTCTAGGACTTTGCATCTCACCTACACCCGGGGCCCCTCCTCATTTACCTGTGGTTTGTTGGACGTGTCCTCCCGTCACTCCCCCTGCGGGGTATCAACCCTGCGGGTTGGGGAATTCTGGGAAGCAGGATTAGGTTTAGAGTTGGACTGAGCCCACAACATGCGCCCCAGGTCATCGGTCTGTTGCTGGACCTGTTGCATCAGCTGCAAGACCTTTTCTGGGTTGTAGGGAGGTCTCGGGTCATACCTCTGCTGCTCCCGAAAAGGGTAACTGCCCCTTCTCCATATGTAGCTCGGGGTACTGGAAATTCCTCCCATAATTTCCCATCCTGAATATCCCTTCGCCTGGGTTCAGGGATCTATTGTCCTTGAATTGGGGAGAGAGAGAAGGATAATTTTGGAAGTTCTGGTTCAGGGGATATCTGGGGGAAAAGTTCAGGTTGGCAGGTGGAGTGATACTTCTCTCCTGAGCGAGGTTTGGAGGTAAGGTACCTGGGGTAGTACTTACCTGATTAGTTCTCCCGCCTTGGGCTGGGCGAGTGTATACATACCCCAGGATTGGTTTGGTACCCTTGCACCCAGGGATTACATAGGTGGCAGCACCAGAGGGATCAGTGTTCTGGGCCCCTGCCTGACTACCAATCGATTGGTCCGGGCGGGGGGTCTCTTCTGCCTTCCATTTTGCTTGTTGGCAGGAGGGTTACTTTTAGGCCCCCCGTCTCCAGGTCCAAGGGAGGGGTAGTTCTTACATCCACCACCTTTCCAGCAGCAGGGGTGTTAGATGGTTTGGGGGTTTTACTCTCAGTGGGCTTCTGGACCTCAAAAAATAAGTTAAACGAAAAACAAATCTGACAAACACTGACCTAAAGTCTCAATTTTCAATGTTTACGTGCAAAAACAGAATTATGTTTTTGACCCAATCACCCAATCCAGGGTCCTGTGCTCGTGCAAATCAAGCACCAACTGAGTCATGATGTATTCGGGGAGTGCATGGAAATGTGCCGAGAGGTCTGAGAAAATGCCCACCTTAACTCCTGCACAAACTCCCTAGGCGCCTGATCCTCCCCACATTGCAAATCATTTGTAGTCTTACGGGCGGGCCTCTTGTGGGTTACTATGTGTGGAATTTCTTTTCAAAATGCCTAGTTCCTGATGGGGAGGGTATCACCCCGGGATCAGAGGGCCCTTTCCCATAACCTGATTGGTCAGTGTGCCTGTTTATATTTTTCAACTTCATTTGTCAAACTCTCACACCTGCTTCTCTCTGTCCTTATTTCCTGATGGTGTTCAGAGAGCTGGCTTTTTAACTCTAACACCAGGGCCTGATTGGCCGCAAGCACTTTACTCTGTGCCATAAATGGAACTTTCAGTTTTTTATGATTTAATTTCCGAATTGACTCATTGGCGTTTTATGTGGCCTGCATTGTGTTTGCATATTCAAAGCGGTTTCCTTTCAAAAGACCAATCTCTTTCTCTTGTGCGTTTCTACACGGTATTGGTGTTATGCTCACCTGGTATCTGCGGGGGCCTTGGGGCACGGTTGCAGCTCTCCCAGAAAGTAGATCCCCTCTGCCTACCTTCTTCCTCTGCAAATAGGATGTGGGCTGCGGTGAACTGTAGCACTGCTCCTGTGTAGATATGAGAGGACGTGAGTTTGCCAGCCTGTAACTGATTCTCATCTCAAACCCTTCTTCCCATAGCATGGTTTCCGTGAGCATGCATTGACCCATTAAGGCTCACCTGCTGATTCTTAATGGCGAGCTCTTTGTCCTGCTACTTCTGGCAGGGGCACTTTTATGATGAGGACTGTAATAACGCAAGTATCAGATAGGTTTGGTTATGCTTTATTCTTCAACCCGTACACCGTGACCATTGATCCCCTCCCAGCTCCTTCCCTTCAAAAACCAACTGCCGCCACGAGCGTGGAACTCGGAGAGATTCCACGCGCCTGGGACATAAGACAAAGGCTCGCGGAAGCGCGAGCAACTACAACACATCTCCCCCTGTAAACCTCAAAACAAATGAGGACAAATTCACTCATGAACATAAATGAAGGAAAAATGGGAAATTGGAAAGGAACAAGGGAACATGAAGGAGACATAAGAAAGAAGATTATTTAAATATATGCAGTCCAAGAATTAATTATCTGCAAATTCTAAAACAAAATCCTTGTACTTTGCTGGAATCTTCTTCATTCTGGTCGGGCGGTTATTCACATTGTTGGAAGCTTCTGCAAGAGCAGAGTCCTCACATAGTTCCCTTCCAGCTGGAACTAAAACCGAATTATCCGACACAAACACTGAAGACTCCTCAGCAACCTTTGTCCCCACCTCAGTCGGGCCAAGAGCCAAATTATCGGAAGTGATGGTGTTGCGCCATTTGATGGGGCGCCTTTTGCAAAGGAGGCAGATGAGTCTTCTGAGTGTGATTCCGATAATTTGGCTCTTGGCCCGACTGACGTGGGGACAAAGGTTGCTGAGGAGTCTTCAGTGTTTGTGTCGGATAATTCGGTTTTAGTTCCAGCTGGAAGGGAACTATGTGAGGACTCTGCTCTTGCAGAAGCTTCCAACAATGTGAATAACCGCCCGACCAGAATGAAGAAGATTCCAGCAAAGTACAAGGATTTTGTTTTAGAATTTGCAGATAATTAATTCTTGGACTGCATATATTTAAATAATCTTCTTTCTTATGTCTCCTTCTTCATGTTCCCTTGTTCCTTTCCAATTTCCCATTTTTCCTTCATTTATGTTCATGAGTGAATTTGTCCTCATTTGTTTTGAGGTTTACAGGGGGAGAGCAACTACAACAAGGACCGAGTTCCTTCACTGGCCCTTCGCATGTGGTTGTCCAGTCCAGCTGCGACTATTCCACACCTTTCTGGTAAGTGTCTTTCAGTTTTTTCTATGTCTCCCCTTTCTCGTTACCCTTCGTTTGCCGTGAAGTATTTGTATTGTTCTTTCCACAACCCGTTGTCCGCATGTTATTAATGCCTATCTCTGCTTTCTCCCCAATAGGTGTGATTGTGGCCCAGCAGAGCTACGGAGCACGAGGCGGCGCCGGATGAGAAGGGGATGCTCCCGCGGTGGTCCGGCAGCAAGTAAGTGGTTGTTTAAGGATGAGCACTAAGAATTGTGCAAGCGCAACCTCAAACTGAATGTTCGTCATGTCTAACCTTGTCTTTCGTCCTTTTACAGGTTCTGCCTTCGGAGATGAAGAATGCGTTGTGCTGCGGTGTCAAGAGCAGGAGTCCTGCGTTCCGGAGGATGAAGATGACGGAAGAATGGACATCAGGTTTGGCGAGTGAAGAATGCAGGTGAATGCTGGTTTCAGGATGCAAGCGCGTAGGCAGGAGACTGGATTCCCAAGGTAAATCTGCCTTATCCCAGGCGGCAGTGAGCGTTATACTGCATGAGAATGCACATTAATGCAAAGCTCTTGTCTTTGGATGGGAGCGGCTTATATAGCCGAGTTTGTGAGGCCACCTCATCAGGCCTGGCTTGCCTGCCACACCTTGCCACTCCCTGAGTTAACACGTGCACAGTAACTCAGGGAGGCCACACCCGAACAATGTGCACGTGGAGCTGCTTCAGAAAAATGAAGCTCCAGAGTAAAAGCATTTTTACACAAAATAAAGTGTTCCTGTTTACTGACTTTCATGAGCCTGGCGCCAAAGGCGCCAGGACTGTGTCCACCCGGGCCCCCTGTGGTTGTGACCCTTTGTCCTCTTCCGCACGATGTCAGTGTCCTTGGGCCGATTGGAACAGTGACCATGACAATTGGCATAGTTGACCTAATGCCAACTTGAGCTACTCCCATTTGACCGCATCTTTTTTACCTAATTCGGTAGGTCAAATGGTACACTTTAATTAAAAAATAGTTGTGGGGTGGGGTAAGGGAATAAGTTGAGGTGGTGGGAAGTCAGGGGGGAGTTTGCGGTGGGGTCTCTCTTCACAGTAGGTGAAATAAAATTAGGTCAAACAAATTAGGTCACATGGGCCATAGGTCAGGTTTTTTAGGTCAAACAACCCATATCCTTCTACACTGCACTGCCTGTAACAGGTCAGCTACTGCTCGCCTCACACGCTCCATGAGTTCTACATTTTCGTGCCTATTTCCAGTCAGTTCCTGAGAACCTGACTGCCTCTTTTCTGAATCCATTTTCAACTGATGCACCTCATGTTCCTTCACCAGATGCATTTTCTGTTGTTTTAAAGTATGTTCCTTCTGATATATCTGATTGAAGTCACTTTGGGAATCAACATCCTTTATAATTAACTGGCTGTTTTCATTTTTCAACTCCTTTATTTGTAATTGAAAGGCCATAAGGGCATCTAACAGCCCTCTATTATGAATATTTTGATAATTTACATAATGTTGCAGTGTGCTCAAATTTTCCACACACTCTTTATATGCATCTTGCAGTGCAGAAAACTGCATTTCATGCTCTTGTTTTAACTCGAAAATATGGCTCTGCCTGTGCTAGATCTTCTAACTGTTTAAGTTCTTTGTGCGTTTCATTTAGAATCTCAGTCTGACACCGTGCACAGGCCTCACTCTTCGGCGATTGCTCTTCCACTAACTGCAGGTGGAAGTATGGATAAGCTGTGAGCTGAGCCATTTGACTCAGTTCTTCTTGTGCATTTCGGGTCATATAAAATGCCTCTACTGCTTTGTGCCATATCCCACCTTCACACCAAATGTGAATTCCTTCTCGTGTAACATCTTGCATCATTTTAGCTTGCCAGCTTCCTTCCTCTGCCCCTGTCCACTCACCACAAATGAACAGCTAAGTAAGGAAATGTCTCCTGGCATCATTGAATTCAATTGCACTAATTTCTTTTTTAAACAGCCTTTTTTGCAAATAGTTTTTTAGAACTTCCTTTGCGCAGGGGACAAAATCACTCTCTTCCTGCTCAATTTCCACTCACAATGCCAAAAATCAATTCTTTCTCAATCTTAATTTTTCACCTATACACCTCCCTGGAACTCAGGGGTCAAGTCCTCACGGCACTTTACAAAGCAAAGATGACTTTCCCTTCACCTAAATGCAATTACATTAAAATGAATAGTCTGTCATAATGCACTTGTGATGAGTCAAAAATAGCCAGCCAAATCTCGGACCGAACCCCCAATTTGTAACGGTTTATTGAGAGGCCACCCTCAGCAAGGCGGGAGTTCATTCCCTGCCCCATCAAGGTGTCACACAACAAACTGTTTAATGTCAATTCTTTGTTCAGCCCTATTTCAGATTCATCTCATGCTCCTTAGATCCCTTCCCCTGTGCCACCAATGAGCCAAGAATCAGGCCGGTGTACAGGAAATATATTTGTATTTATTTGAATGATAGGTAATGGAGATCACACTAAAACTACACATACCACCTTCTTTGTGGCACAGAATTAAACTTCTTTTTACATAGATAATCACACAAGTTGGTTGGGAAAAACACAAATCACAATACTTTAGTGTATACCGATTTCAATTCAAGGAATAATCAACACTGGTCAATGAACAAAATCAATTTACATATACAGTGCTGTGCAATTTCGATTTTCCTACATGCTTAAAGGCTAGCAGTTTGGTTTACAGATTTGTACAAATGCATATGGCAATTACAAGGCATAAATTAGTCTTGCAACATTGATTAGTCGAGACTGCTAAATAAAAATATTTTGATTAGCAATTCAACGTTTATGATTAGCAAATTTGTATATCCTTACTTTCAATCAGGACCAATGAAAGACATGTTTCCCCTGTGCGGCAGCAGAGGGCCTAGGTGCCTTGCAGGTTTCACCACTGGTGCTATAATTAGGATGCCTTTTGTTGGACATGTGACCAGACACCGCTACCCATGCAAATTCGACACGGCTTCCAACTAGTGCCTCGCAAATAGTCAACAATTCCCAGAGCTGCTTAGGCCAACCGCATCACTCCGCCTAAATTGAAGAAGATCAAAGCGGGAGGCTCTCGTTTCCCAGCCACAGCTAGCAAACACTGGAACCTCCTCTCTCCAACCCTACATGCTGAACTCTCCTACTGGACTTTCAGAAGAACTCTAAAAACACTACTGTTTGCCTGTATGTTGGATACAGGCCCTTTGCCTGGTCTGAACTTCGAAACTACAATAACTTTTACTGAACAACTATTACACTGTGCCTATCCCAATGTCTGTACATTTCTGAGTAACTGGTCATGCAACAGTGCCTTGATGCTCTTGGGCTTAGTGTGCTATACAAATGTAAAAATAAATAAAATAAACATACACTTATCTATCAGCAGAGCCTTTAAATGGCATGCTCCTTATTAGTGGTGGTTCATTGATGAACCATTGTTTCTGACAAGTGTTCACATACCCATCACATGATATGCAGTAGCAAGCATGATTCTGTCAAGTAATGACTACAAGAAGGTGACCTTATCATACAATACCTTTTATGGTGTCTAAGGGCCTCATTACGACCCTGGCGCTAAGTGAAAAACGATGGCGGTAAATGGTTACCGCCATCGTTTTCCGCCAGGTCCGATCATGACCCGTGACCGTTAACTACAATGCCATTAGCGGCATCGTAGTTAACGCTGCCGCTAACTGCGCTAAGGGTGCGTGCACGCGACCGGCCACACCGTACTTAGCGCCATGGCGGAAAGGTACGCAAATGCCGACCCAAGCGGACATGCACCTAACGCCATCACCCAGCCCGTTAAGTACCTTACCGCCATGGTGCTAATTACGCCATCGCGAACCAACCGTAAAGGGCCATGTAAAGTGAATGCAGCTGCCACAGGTGCACAGAAACAGCACAGGTGAAGGCAATACAGACTCAGGAAGTACAAAAAGAGCACACCCCACCCCTTCCCACACCCAGTCACACTCCACAATGATACCAATATGACTAGCAATGTTGGGGCTGGAGGGCCTGATAGCAATGCATGTGCTACAACAGCAACAACAACAACAGGCAGCATAGAGGAGACGCAGGAGGAGAAGGAGGGCAAGGCAGGCCCAGCAAGCCCCACCAGCACAGCCAGTGCCACCACGCAGGCAGCCCCCAATCCCACGCATCAGAGCCAATCCATTCAACCTCACTGCTGAGCAGATCCACACCCTGAACCGTTTGGACCGGGACACCATCACCGCCATCGTAGACATGATACACAACGACATCGTCAGCATGATAGA
Source organism: Ambystoma mexicanum (assembly GCF_040938575.1). NCBI lineage: Eukaryota > Metazoa > Chordata > Amphibia > Caudata > Ambystomatidae > Ambystoma > Ambystoma mexicanum. The sequence goes on from NC_090923.1 coordinate 1,158,178,906, forward strand.
AACTCCAACCGCCATCCCCCCCCTACTGAAGGTAGTGTCTGTACTCCACTTCCTGGCCACAGGCACCTACCAGCACACAGTGGGGCACTTGCATGGCATTTCACAACCATTATTCTCACGAACACTCATCCAAGTGCTCGAAGCCCTCCTCAAGCACACAGACGACCACATCTCATTACCCCGGACTGCCAAGGACATTGCAAACACCAAAGTGGGTTTCCATGCACTAGCTGGCATACCCGGTTGCATTGGTGCCATCGACTGCACCCATGTGGAATTGGTGGTTCCACGTGCCATGGAGGTACCGTACCGCAACCGGAAACAGTTCCACTCAATCAACGTGCAAATAGTCTGTGACTCCAACAAGATCATCACACATTGTTGTGCCCGATTCCCCGGATCAACCCATGATTCTATGGTCCTGAGGAACTCCACAATACCACGCTACATGGAGCGACATGCAGGCCCAAGATCCTGGCTACTCGGTGAGTCCAATGTCATAGAAGTGGGCAGGTGAATGACGTACCGATGCATACTCCACCTGGCTGAAAGGGGGGGGGAATGATGCATACTCCACCTGGCTGAAAGGGGGGGGGGAATGATGCATACTCCACCTGGCTGATAGGGGGGGGGAATGATGCATACTCCACCTGGCTGAAAGGGGGGGGGAATGATGCATACTCCACCTGGCTGAAAGGGGGGGGGAATGATGCATATTCCACCTGGCTGAAAGGGGGGGGGATGATGCATACTCCACCTGGCTGATAGGGGGGGAGGGAATGATGCATACTCCACCTGGCTGAAAGGGGGGGGATGATGCATACTCCACCTGGCTGATAGGGGGGGGAATGATGCATATTCCACCTGGCTGAAAGGGGGGGGGGAATGATGCATACTCCACCTGGCTGAAAGGGGGGGGAATGATGCATACTCCACCTGGCTGTGAGTAACACAGAGAAGGGAGACAGAGGATGGGCACTCACAATGCACTCAACCCCTCTGCATACATTGGGTGATGGCATGCAAAACAGGCCATGGGAGCCATGAGCATATACTGGTTGCATTGTGTGAATCAATTAGTGCATGTAGAAGTGAGCCAAAGTAACAGTTGGATGCAAGCCATGTTGGCACATCATGTTCTTGATCAGACGACATGACTGACACATACATTCTCGCCTACATACAGGTGATGCAGGCTATCCCCTGAAGAGGTGGCTCCTTACACCAGTCCGTAACCCGCAGAACCAGCACGAGGAGGACTTCAACCGTGCACATACACGTACTCGTGTGGTCATAGAGCAGACATTCGGCCTATTGAAGGCACGGTTCCGAAGCCTCAGCAGGTCTGGTGGGGCACTCCTGTACCACCATGAGAAGGTGGCAAAGATCGTCATGCCATGTGTCATGCTACACAATATGTGCGTCAGACGGAATGTGCCCCTCCCCCCTGCACACCCCAACACACCCCCTCCCCCTGCACACCCCAACACACCCCCTCCCCCCTCCCCCCTGCACACCACAACACACCCCCTCCCCCCTGCACACCCCAACACACCCCATGTAGGTGTCAACAGATTCCTGTGACAGTGGGCACAGGCTGTTACAAGCCCCCTCTTCCGGCCCCCGGGGCACCCCTGGCTGTGGAGCGCAGGTTACGTCCGGAACGTCGGACAGGGCTGCTCTGTGCAGAACTGGCAGTGGAGGATGTCCCTGCCTGCCCCCGTGCATGCACGTCCTGTAGGGTGTGGGTGAGCTCAGTGAGCGCACGACGCAAGCCGGCAGGTTCAGCACAGATGTCCCTGGACATGGCCTGCATGGCATCCCTCAGGGTGGCAGTGCTCTGCGCAACTTCGGCCCTTAGGGTCTCCGTGGCCTTTTCAATGGTTGCCCTAGCCCCCACACATTCCGCGGCATGCTCAGCCAGCATCGTGGACAGTTGTTGCTGCCGTTCTGTGATGTCCTCGAGGGACTGCTGCCCCTGCTGGGCCATGGCCAGTGCTGGTGGTGTGATGGAGGGGCTGCTCCCCTCCTGTGGACTGAGGACTGGGCATGGGGTAGAAGGCCACTCCTCTACCTCTGTGTGCCCCTGTGTGTGATCCTCATGGGGGCTGGCGTCTGACAAACAGGGGGAATGTAGTAGGTCAGTGGGGCTTCTGACTTCGTGCTCCTCAATGTCTGAGTCTGAACATGCAGCTATTGCAGCTGTCTCACCCATGTTGCTGCTGGCCGCTGACCTGGTGCCTTCTGTGGCAGGCAATTTTGGTAGAGGTGGAGCAGCTGCTGCTGGCCTGCTGACTACAGGGGTGCTTGCCGGTGGGACGTCCAGTATGCTTGCAGTGGGTCCTGCTTGTTGTGGGGTCTGCCTCACTGCAGCTGAGGTCGAGGGTGCGGGGACGGTATAATTGGCCTTCTTGGCTCTCTTCGTCGCAGGGGTGTCCTGGTCCTCGGGGTGTGAATCTGTGCCTGTGGTGGAGCAAAGGAGGGAGGGCATTATTGATGGGTCTGCGGACTTTGGAATGACAATGATAGACATTATTCTGGTCAGTAGATGAGGCAGATTTCAGGCAGGGCCATGCAGGTTGTCTCCTTTTAGTGTGGAATGTGGATGCAGGTATGCGGGTGCCAGCAGTGTATACAGGGTGGTGCTCGCATGTGGCTATGGGCAGTGTGGAAATGTGTTGCATTTACACTCTAGGGCAACCTTGTGCTACACATGAATGGACTGCAGTGACTATGGCATGTCTTGTTTGAGGCACCTACCTTCATCGCCTGATGTCGGAGCTCCCCTTTCCATCCCTCCGACGCCTTCAATGGCTTCCATGCCAATCGTGGTTGCACAAATCTCCTCCCACGGTTGGAGTTTTAGTGGGGATTCCGACCCTCCACCGGTACCCATTGCAAGGTTGCGGTTCGCAGAGATGACCGCTCTGACCCGTATGCGGAGGTCGTCCCAGCGCTTCCTGCACTGCTGTGGGGTGCGGGGTACGGTCCCCACCGCGCTGACGCGCTCGGCCACCAGGGCCCAGATGGCCTTCTTTTTCCCTATCGCTGCCCTGGTCATTTCAGGGGAGAAAACGACAGCTGCGTTGTCTTGCAGGGTCTCCGCAAGCATGCAGAGTTCCTCCCGGCTGAATCTTTCCTGGCGCTGGCGGTCACATGCCTTCTTAACAGCTTTAGGCATTTTTGGGTAGTTGGATGGGTGGGTGATTGGTTGGGACAGGTGTCAGGGTTGGATCTGGTGTTGTTCGGTAGGATGGCAATGAATTGTGTTTTTAAAGATGGCCGACGTGCTGTTTCCCGTTCCGGCGCGATGACGCTATTTCCGGTCCTGCTTTTTACGGTCACCGCAAATTACGGTGGCCGCTAATTACGGTGGCCGCTGCTTACGGTGGCGGAAGTGCACCTTGCTCGCTTTACGATGCCGGTAGGGGCCTTTTCCGCCATGGCGTTAATTGCATTACCGCCATGGCGTAATGCTCGTGCGCGATGGGTTGTAATGTGGCGCTCTTTACGCCATCGGCCCACGGCGTAAACGCTCATTACGCCATGGCGGTAATGACGGAAGATTACCGCCTGTGTCGTAATGAGGCCCTAAGTCTTAAACGCACATTTACCAAACTCATAGGAGGTTTTTTAGTTTGACATTACTTTGCGTTCTTGTAATTTTCCATTCAAGAATTAGTAAATAAAGCTACGACCATGGTGTTTCTTCTCAACATGGATTTATATATTTTTCAGCTTGGATGTTGATTTTTTTGTAAGTTTCAACACATCTCTACAAAACAGAGTGTTATTTAAGACCAAGGTATTATTTCTACCAACTAAAGCTGAGAAGATATTTGGTTAAGTGCCTTATGTTGCAGACTGGTCTCAAATGCCAGCTTCACAATTAACTAAAGTGTGTGATCCTTGGCAAATCATTTGATCTCACAGAAGTGCCCACAAGCCATTCAGTTGACATGTGTATGCTACACAAAAAAGCTCACTCAAGGTACTGCTTCATAAATACTAATGATAATGCCACTTAATCTGCACAGCAAAGTTATTTGTCTCTTGGTTTACTTATAAAAACGTTTGTAATATAACTTACCATCATCACATTTAGTATCCAAGGCTGCATATGAGCTCATTTTCTGTGGTATTGCTTTCAGCGATGTCAATACATAGGCAAATTAGGGGAGGCTTCATGTACTGCACAGCCACTTAAATTATAAACCGGCAACTTTCAATGGAAAGCAATGTTCATGTTTTTCATGAGTTTTATGCTAGCATGCATATCAAGTTCCCATCACATGGCATGTGCATTAATTAAAAAAGACTAGTCTATGCTTCGCATGCTTGGTTCGGACTATAGAACCTGGTAATAGATGGGTTAACCATAATCTTAGCTTTTGTTGCGGTCATTGAACTAAGATGGTGTCCAAATGGTAATGTGTTCAATACCCACAGCAACACATACCATGGCACCGCAGCTTTAAATGATCAATGCAGACTTTCACATGAAAGAGGTTGTATTTGTTGATTCCCTTGGCTCACCTTGTTTTTTCATGTGTCCCCTAGGTGCCGGATTACGGCGAAGAAATGATGGCGACAGTGCCAGATCGAAAGATGCTGTGAGAACTGGTGAGTATGGTGCCGTGCTGGAGCTGGCGAAGCGACGCGTGCAGGACTGATGTACTTTCCAGGTCCAGAGATGAAATGGTTCCAAAATTAGGTGAAGATTTTGAAACAAGTTTGTTTTCTAACCTTGTCCTTTTCTTCTTCTTTATTCTAGGAGCTCCGGATTCCAGGCGGGTGTGGCAGAAGGCTGGATGCTGGCTGCAGGCACGCAGGCGTGGCAGAAGACTGGATGCCGGCTGCAGGCACTGTGAGCGTCACGCTGCTGGATGCAGAATAACGCGAAGCATGTACTGTTGTTCGGGTGTGGTTTAAATAGCCTCCAAAGTAGTTCCAGGTAAGAAGTTCCCTAGAGCCACGTCCGAGTAAAAAAAATAGTCCCTGTAACAAAATAGTCCCATCCAGGCCACATGTAGGCTTGGACTCTTTTGCAGCATGGTCTGCATCAGGTAAGTAAAGTCTATGAGCCTGGCGCCTATCGTGCCAGGACTGAACCCAGACAGCCCCTAGCCGGGGCTGCTGAGGTTTAAACAAATGTCTGGATGCCTGCTCCCGGAGCTGAGGGCCTTGGTCCTAATGCCCGGGGGTAGGCATCATGACAGCATTCCCCACCAAGGCCCCTCCTAAAGTTGTTCTTCCTCCTGGCCCCGGTTTGTCTGGGAAGTTCCGATGGAATCTTTTCACCAACCGAGGTGCATGAACGTGGTCGCTAGGCTCCCATGATCTTTCTTGTGGTCCGTAGCCCTTCCAATCGATCAAATAAAAATGTTTTGATTTAATCATCTTGGAGTCCAGGATATTTTTTACCTCGAATTCAGGTTCTCCATCTATCAAGATGGGGTGAGGTGGTTTGGTTAATCTTGTCCCTGGTTGAACTGGTTTTAGAAGTGAAACATGAAGACAGGATGAATTTGCATATTAGAGGGTAATTCCAATTTGACGGCCACCGGGTTGATAATGGCCTTAATGGTGTAAGGTCCCAAATATCTAGGATTAAAAGTCTGAGTTCCCTTCAGAGGTATATGTTTTGTAGCCAGCCAAACTTGATCCCCAATCTGGTATTGTGGAGTTTCACTTCTATGTTGATCAGCATTTTTCTTGTATTTCTCTTTTGCTTGTTTCAAATGTTCTGTGTCTTCCTTAAAGGCTTGTGTAATAGTAGAGTGCAAATGACAAACTGCGGGCATTTCTAAGTGCTGAGGCGAATCGAGTTCTGAGGTTCGAGGGTGATGTCCATATATGGTATAAAGAGGGCTCTGTCCGGTTCCTGAATGCACAGAGTTATTGTATGAGTACTCGGAAATCCATAAAATATCTTTCCAATTGCTTTCGGTCTGGTGTAGCATGCAGTGTAGGTACTGTTCAAGGGTCTGGTTGGTCCTTTCCGTCTGACCATCGGTCTGGGGATGGTGACTTGTTGATAGCCTCACGTCGATTTGTGCCAGTTGACAACATTTCTTCCAAAAATGCGAGATAAATTGACTACCTCGGTCAGAAACCAATACGGAAGGGAATCCGTGTAACCGAACAATGTTTTCGAATTAACTCCTTGGCCAGAATCGAAGCAGAAGGTAACCCCTTTAAAGGAATAAAGTGGGCCATCTTGGAAAAAAGATCCACAATAACTAGGATGGTGTTAAATCCATTACATGGAGGTAGATCTGTAATAAAGTCTAAAGACAAGGGCCCTCATTACAACCCTGGTGGAAAGTGACTGACCGGACCGCCACAGCGTAAATAGCGTTTCCGCCATTGCACGAAGGAGCAAAGTGCGGCCCATTCCGACCCATCGGGCACGAGCACCACGGCATGGCGGAAGTGCAAAGTCCGCGATGGCGGAAATGACCCCAAAACGGCCCACACCGCCGCCGTACGGCGCCCTAGGTGCAATACCGCCACCCATCACAGCGGACACCGCAGTGTGCGCCTACCGGAAAGTACGGTGACCGTAAATATACGGAAACAGAAGTAAAAACATGGGCCCGGAACGGGAAACATCCCGCCGTACACCTATAAAACCACAAAAACCACACAACCACTAAAAACACTACCCTGAGACACACCCCAACCCGTCATCCACCCTAGCGAAACCAAGAAAAATGGGAAAAGTAGCGAAGAAAGCGTGCGACCGCAAGCGGCAGGTCCACTTCTCCCGTGAGGAACTCACCGTGCTAACAGAGACCCTCCAGGAGAATGCTGCCGTCGTCTTCTCCACGCAAATGACCAGGACGGCACTTGCGAACAAGAAGGCCATATGGGCTCTGGTGGCACAGCGGGTAAGTGCGGTGGGGACCGCACCCCGCAACCCACAGCAATGCAGAAAGCGATGGGACGACCTGCGGATACGCGTCCGCAGCATACTCTCTGCCAACCGCAACATTGCCACAGCCACCGGGGGAGGTCCTGAATCACCCATCAAGTTGACCCCCTGGGAAGAAATCTGTGCCTCCACCATCGGAATGGAGAGCATAGAGGGAGTCGGAGGGATGGAGAAAGGAGTGCAGACATCCGAAGATTCAGGTAGGTGGGCCAGATAAAACAATGCTAAATCCACAATGTCCAATAATGTGAAGTACCATGTGTCCACATAGTGCAACAGAAACACATGTCCAGGAGAACGTCCACACACATCGGCCTGATAGCGCACTTTAAAACTCACAATAAATACATAAATAATTAAAAAACCCTAAAACACCCACTACACGTGCAGCAGGCACACCCTAACTGCAGGCTGCCAAACAACTGCACCCTCACTCCACACACAAATGAAAGCACCTCCAAGGCCCCGACCCAAATCACCCTCAGGTACCACCCCAATGCATGTGATACAATGCCATTCCAATACCCACAGACCCATTAATAACCCTCGCCCTCCTTTACTCCACCACAGGGTCCGATCCAAACGACGAGCATCAGGACACCCCTACCAGCACACCTGCAAAGAGGGCCAAGACCAACGGCCAAAGACCCTCCACCTCAGCTGCACGCATCAAGACACGGCAGCAGCACAAATCAGGTGGCAGCACAGAGGAGGGAACATCAACAGGCACCCCAGCAGCCAGCATGCCCACAACACCACCACCACAGGTCCCCCCAACGGATGCCACAGAAGGCACTGCCTCTGGTGGCAGCAGCACCATAGGTGACACCCCATTGATGGCAGCATGCTCCGACACAGAAGACGGGGATGTCGAAGTCAGATCCATCCATGACCTGTCCCAATCCCCCTGTCTGTCCCATCCCGTACAACATGAGGATACCACGCAGGGGCACCCACAAGACGACGACTGGCCATCCCCCACAAGCCCTGTGGCAAGGCAACATGAGGTCAACAGCCCCTCTGTGACACCCCCGCAAATGGCCATGGCCCAGCAGAGGCAACAGTCCCTCGACCAGTTAATCGTGCAACAGCAGCAACTGGCCACGCTCCTCAAGGACCATGCCGATGAATGTGGGGGCACTAAGGCAGACATAGAAACATCAACTGAGACACTTAGGGCAGAAATGGAGAGAAGTACAGAGACACTAAGGGCACAAATGGAGAGTGGCACCGAGAGCCTGAGAGTCCAAATGGAGAGAAGCACCGAGAGCCTGAGGGGGGAACTGCATGCGACGTCCAAAGACGTATGTGCCGAACTTACCGCAGTGCGCCGTGTGCTCACTGAGCTCTCACAAACCCTTAGGGACATGCATGGACGTGAGCAGGCAGAGACATCATCCGTTGCAAGTTCCGTCCAGGGCAGCCCCCAACGTAGATCTGGGAGGAACCTGCGCTCCACAGGCAGGGGTGCCCCTGATACCCGCAGAGGGGGCTTGCAATAGCGACAGCCCACTGACAATGAGCATCTTTGGACACTGGTGTTCGGGGGGGAGGTAGGAGGGTGGAGGGGGTGTGTTGGGCTCACTTGGGTGGCGGGTCGATAGGGTGTTCAACATGATATCACATATGCCATAAACAGTGCACGATCAACCAATGAGATGTGTGGACAATGATCTTTGTGTACTAGGCCATCATAGGCGTACAGTCCATATTGTGCATGTACCAGACACACACAGTGCCAAGAGTCCCGTGTCCATGTATCAGCCACCAGGCGTGAGTGCTAGAAGCATGCATCAATGAGATGCTGACGAATGTCACGGCCCTCCGGTGCCTCGCAGACTCCTTGAGGTGCTGCCACATCCCCACCCTCATCATGACCATCATCAGGTGCTTGCAGTTCTGCGTCAGGGGGCATGGGCACATTTCTACGTACGCACATGTTGTGGAGCATGACACATGCCATGACCATCTTTGCAACCTTCTCATGGCGGTACAGGAGTGCCCCGCCAGACCTGCTGAGGCAGCGGAAACGAGTCTTCAGTAGGCCGAATGCCTGTTCAATGACTACACGGGTACGTGAGTGGGCATGGTTGTAGTCCTCCTCATGCTGGTCCCGTGGGTTCCGGACTGGTGTGAGGAGCCATCTCTTCAGTGGATACCCAGCATCACCTGTATGTGGACGATAAACGTATGATGTGGAATGCCATTGCTACGTACGCACACCCCCCCCCCTTCCTGCCAGGTCATTGCCGCATCACATACCCCACATCATCATGCATGAAATGAGACTCACCGAGTAGCCAGGATCTGTTCCCTGCGTGTCGCTCCATGTAGCGTGGTATAGTAGAGTTCCTCAAGACCATAGAATCATGGGTTGATCCAGGGAATCTGGCACAACAATGTGTAATGATCCTGTTGGAGTCACACACCATTTGTACATTCAGGGAATGAAATTGTTTTCGGTTGCGGTACTGGGCCTCCATGGCATGTGGGACGACCAATTCCACATGGGTGCAGTCGATGGCACCAATGCAACCCGGTATGCCGGCAAGTGCATGGAATCCCACTTTTGTGTTGGTAATATCCTGCTCCGAGCGTGGTAGAGAGATGTAGTCGTCTGCGTGCTGCAGGAGGGCATCGAGCACTTGCAATAGTGTCCGTGAGAACAGTGGCTGAGAAATGCCATGCAACTGTCCGACTGTGTGCTGGTAGGTGCCTGTGGCCAGGAAGTGGAGTACAGACACCACCTTCAGTAGGGGTGGGATGGCGGTTGGGCTATCTATCATGCTGACATGGTCAGCCTGTGTCATGTCCACAATGGCGGCTATGGTGTCCCGGTCCAAACGGTAGAGGGTGTGGATCTGCTCATCAGTGAGGTTGAACGGATGTGCTCGGAGGCGTGGGATTGCGGGCTGCCTGCGTGGTGGTAGTGGCTGTGCTGGCGGCCCTTGCTGGCCCTGCCTTGGCCTCCTCCTCCTCCTGCGTCTCCTCCGTGCGGCCGGTTGTAGTTGGTGTTCGTCTTCTTCTTGGAGTTGGAGTACTTGCAGTGCTATCAGGTCCCCCAGGGCCAACATCGCGAGTCCTGCCGGTAGCATTTCGGAGTGGGTGTGGTTGTGGGAGGAGACTGGGTGTGCAATTTATGTGTTTTCAGGCTGTATGGCCTCCACCTGTGGTGATTCATTCCACCTGTGCAAGCTGCTCTCCCCTTTGGCCGAGCACGTCCCGCACACAACGCTGCAATTCGAGGAATGGCATCTTGCTATTGCAATCATGTATTTGTACCCGATGGCCGTGTAACATTTGTTGATATGTACATTCGGCTATGGTCCCATTGTTTCACATACAATCTTTGCAGTCGCGAACAGACTTGTGATGGGTCAGTGGAACGTAGTACTCGAGTAACGGTGGGCCCTCATGCATCACTGTACCGAGTTGCACCGACGGGCGGGGCGTCCCATTTGTGGGTGAAGGCAGTTGCCATTTTCACACACAGCCGCACTAGATGGATTAATTTGTGATTTCAAACGGCCACAGATGCCTTTTCGACGTGATGTTGCAAATGAGGAATTCGAAGGGCGGCGCTTTCGGTTTCCAGCTAGCGGCGAGGAGATGCCCACAGGTCTGACTGCAAATATAACGTTCTATTGTTCAATGTCCTTGAGACAGGGGCCATGGCGAGGATGCAATGATTGATATGAATAGTTTGGGATGCGCAATAGCGACGTGGGCGATGAGGCCGGACGTTCCCAAATACATGTTACTTCACAACACTGGAATTACGGGCTGGGGCACTGTGGATTTTGCAGGCTGCATAACGCACAGACTCAATGGATATTTCTAATGTTATGTGAGTAAATATTCAGGCGTTTTTATACCGGGATGAGGGAATGATGAATGGATGCATGGGCAGGTGATTTGATACAGAGTTTGCCATGTACAGGGCTTCTTGGAATCTATCCGCCTCCCCTGCACTATGTGATGCAGGGCTGCCATAGTGGGACCATCGTCTATCTGGCCTTGTTGAGCCCTCCCTGTCTCGACGCGCCTTCAGACACTTGTGTCCATGCACGTTAACATTCCCATCTGATGGATTCTGTTTTCACAGACGCATGCACAGGTACACTCGTTTGTGATGGTGTTTACACCTCGATATAGATGGTTATGAGTCGCAAGTGGTTTTGGGGTGGTGATGATCCTTTGGAGTGGGCTAGCATGCATATGGCTGTGGATTTAGTGTGATCATTGAAGTGAGTTGTTCGAATGTAGTTCTGATGGCCATTCTGTTCTTTTTCTTTTCTTTTGGTTGACAGGTATCTCCTCCCCTTTTGCCACTGCCATCTGTATGCCACTCCTGCAGATGGCTTTTACTCCCGACACCTGCTGCTTCGTGTTAATCAGTGGAGCAGCATTACGATCTTATGGGACGATCCCCAATGGGCCACATGCCCTTACGCAGTACTAGTGGCTCGGAGCAACATTTCGGCCTTTCAGCTGGACTAGTGCCTCCCCATTGGGACGGCCCTGCGGTTCTGTGCGCTTCCATGTTGCCTTTTCGTACGTGAATGTGGCTCTGTGTACCATGATGGAACAGGGCGTCACACAAGTAGTAGCTGGTCATTTCTTGCCGATGCAGCCCACAATGGTGATATGTGTTTTGGAGTTCATGGCCTAATGGCTGTATGGGCTTGGTGATTTTGTTGTGCATTAAATTTCTATTCTGATATGGGCCGTGTAGCGTTCTTCTTTGCGAGTGATGTGGCATATTCCTATTTGGGGAGCGATGTATTGTGAGGAGATCTGCATTGGGTTCCAGCTTCGGAGTTTAGTTGCGTGGTACTGTGCTGGGCGCGTTTGCCTACGAAGCCCAGTGAGGTCAGGGATGGGGGCTGCCAATATGACTGTTTGAATGTTGTCATGCTCAGGGGCGGGGGATTGGGTTTTGTGTAACAGATGCCGGTCAGCCAGGTGGACTGGTGGAATGATGTGATTTTCGGAATATTGCTGGTCACAGGTGCCTGTGTTTGCGTGCGTTTCTGGGGGGGGGGACTGTGGTCATGTCCATTGGAATGGCTTCTGTATTCGTGCCATCTGTGCCCTGCAGCTCCCATTGGCCCCTCTTGTGATTCTTTTGTTCGTTGGCATGCATGGGTGACTTGTACATTTCACTGGTTGCATTGTGACTTCATTGCACCTACGGGGAGTTGTACTTTGTGGGCAGGGAGCGGTGTACAGGCACTCAGTGGGGCCGTTTACGGTTGATTCGCGATGCCGTACTTCTACCCATGGCGGAATGGTACTTTCCGCCATGCTTGATGGCGTTAGGTACATGTCCGCTAGGGTCGGAATTCGCGTACCCTTGCGCCATGGTGGTATTTACGGTTTGGCATGGCGTGCGCGCGCGTACTTGGTGCAGTTAGCGTTGGCGTTCACTACGGTGTCGCTAATGGCTTCGTACTTTGCGGTGACGGGTCATAGTCGCACCGAGCGCTATTCGATGGCGGTATTGCATTTCCGCCATCGTTTTTCGATTTCCGCCAGGGTCGTAATGAGGCCCAAGGTGTGCCATGGTGTAGGTGGAATATCCAAAGGTTGTAAAAGGCCAGCTGATTTTTTCTTCTGGCTTTTGTTTTGGGCGCAAATGCCACAAGACATCACAAATGACTTTACATCTTTTCGCCAAGTGGGCCACCAGAACTGTCTCTTAATGTTCGCTTCAGTTTATGCGATACCTTGGTGCCCTTCCATCAGGGTGTCATGGTAATTGGAGATGACTAGTTCTTGTATTTCCTTGTGTGGTAGAAATAGTCGTCCTTGATAGTAAGGTAGGTCATTGACGACTGAGTAGTCCGGGCCTTTCTTTACCCAGTCCTGCAGGGTTGCTGGATCGACGAGTTGTTGGATTTTTGAATGAATATCTTCTAGTGTCTGTAGAGTAGTTATGCCAAGAATTCTTTGCTCGGGAATTATTGGCACCGGTTCCGGGTTTGCATATGCTTCTCCCATCCCTATTCGGGATAAGGCATCTGCTTTGCCATTTTTGCAGCCTGGTCGATAAGTGATCACAAAATCGAATTCGGCAAAGAACAATGCCCATCGAAGTTGTCGCGATAATTGGGCTTTGGCTGTTTTTAAATACTGCTGGTTCCGGTGATCGGTGATTACGGTAATAGTATGCCTGGCACCAAGAAGATAGTGCCACCAGGCCTTAAAGGCGGATTTGATGGCTAATAGCTCTTTATCGGTAACCGCATAGTTTAACTCAGGTGCTGAGAACTTTCTGGACCAAAACGCTACTGGGTGAAGTTGACCGGTTTAAGGATCCTTCTGGGACAGGACAGCTCCCATGGCTAAACTGGATGCATCAGTTTCTACTATGCATGGAAGCTCAGGGCGTGGATGCTTTAAGACAGGTGCTGATGTGAATTTCGCTTTCAGCACTTGGAAGGCCTTTTCAGCCTCCTCGGTCCACAAGAAGCGTTTGTTTTCTCGCAAAAGTGCTGTGATGGGGTGTACAACATGGGAGAAGTCTGGAATGAATCTGCGGTAGAAATTAGCAAATCCGAGCATGCTTTGTACCCCTTTGACTGAACTGGGTGATGGCCACTTGAGAATTGCGTCCACCTTTCGAGAGTCCATTCGGACTCCTTTTGGACTCAGGATAAATCCAAGAAATTCAACTTCCGTAGCATGAAAAACACATTTTTCCAATTTTGCATATAACTTGTGCTGGCATAGTTTCTCAAGGACTGCACGCACGTGCTTAACATGGTCTGATTCTGAAGAGGAGTACACTAGAATATCATCTATGTATACGACGACACAGACGTCAATGAGTTCACGAAGGACATCGTTCATAAAATACTGGAAGGCTGCTGGTGCATTGCACAACCCAAAGGGCATCACCTGATATTCGGATAATCCGTACTTGGTGCGAAAGGCAGTCTTCCATTCGTCGCCTTTCTTGACACGTACCAGATGATATGCCCCTCGAGATCTAACTTAGTGTAGATACAAGCATCCTTTACTTGGTCTAGTAATTCGGGGATTAGAGGCAATGGGTATCGGTTTTTTACCGTCATCTGATTTAATGCGCAGTAATCTATGCACGTTCTAAGGTCACCTTCCTTTTTTGGCACGAAGAATAAAGCTGAGGATGCAGGAGACTTGGAAGGACGAATAAAGCCATTAGCAAGGTATTGGTCCAAGTATTGCCATAGGTGACGATTTTCAGGTTCCGTGAGGGCGTAGATTCTACTGCATGGGGGTTGTGCACCGGGTAGGAGGTCGATTTGACAATCGTATGACCTGTGAGGAGGTAATGTATTGGCCTGTTCTTTTTTAAAAACATCCTGAAATTCTTGGTATTCCTGAGGTAACTGCACGATTGGGTTAACGACTGTAGCCAGGCCTTTGTTCAAAGTTTTCTCCGGGGAACAGGTGTGTGCACAATCCGGGAAGGTTATTCTCTTCTCTCGCCAATCTATACAAGGATTATGTGTTTCCAACCAGGGCATCCCCAGTATTACCTGGAACTGTGGGGCTTTGATTAGATCAAACACAATAGTCTCTCGATGCCCATCTTGACTCAACAATGTCATCTCTGTAGTGGAATGAGTTACAGGCCCCGAGGCAATCTCAGTTCCATCAACTGTGGTGATGACATCCGAAGTGGTCTTTTTGCAAAGAGGTAGATTCATCCTTGACACCAATTCGTGGTCCATATAGTTTACTACGGCCCGCTATCTATGTATGCCCTTACTGCGTGCATACATGATGGCTGCCTAGGATCAAGAAGGACCATTGGGATGATCAGATTCGAGGTCTGAGTGTCCTTCTTTAAGCTCGGCAAGCGGACCTCTACGCTTGTCGGGCGTGGTCGTTTCTCGAATCAGGCTCTATGTGGCTTTTATCAGCAACTTCTACCACCTTCTTGGGTGGTTTTGTAGGGCAATCCCGTAGAAAATGTTCTGAGGTTCCACAGTACAGACACAACTGCATCTGTCGTCTTCTTTCTCTTTCCTTTTGAGTTAAGGGTCCTTTAACCCCCCCGATCTGCATAGGTTCACATGTATCTGTTCCTTTGGGGGCACCGTTGGGTTTAACCAATACCCGGTTCTCGAACTTAGCTCGATCAGCCTTTTGGTTCTGAAGTCGGTGGTCTAGCTGGACCACTAAGTCTATAAATTCTGTGCAATCCTGAGGTGGGTTCACAACTTGAGCCAAGACATCTTTGAGTTCTCCCCGAAGTCCACAATGAAGCAATGTAATTCATTTTTCCTCCGGCCACCGGGTTTCCACCACCAACCTATTGAAGGTTGCAATATAGGTTAGCAGATCCTGGTTACCTTGTCGTAAGGATAAAAGTTTGTTGTCCAGGGCTTGACCCTGTGAGTGTCTGGCGAATAGTTTTTCCATGCTCCTTTGAAAACCCTGAAAATCCCGGAGAAGAGGATCATCCTGGTTGACTAATGGAATGGACCAATCCGCTATGCTGCCACTAAGATATGACAATACAAAGGCTACTTTGGCTTGGTCATTTGGAAATGCTCCCGGTCTGCATAAAAAGTGCCAGCGGCATTGGGTCATAAACACGGCGGACCTTTTGGGGTCCCCAGCAAAGCGTTCGGGTGGAGCTAACGGAATATTTCCTGGTAAAACCACTTGCAGTGGATTGCTTGATGAAACGGGGGTTGGGTTTCCCCCATATCCAGGTAGGGGCGTTTGCCCAGCTTGGTTTTGCAGTAGTTGCCTAGCCAGATCAACCGTGCGCTCCTTTGAGACAATCAGTTCTCTCCTGAGGGCATAAGTCTCTTGGCGAGCGGCATGTACTTCCGCCCTAACTTCCCCCAATAATTGGGCCAGTTGGTCGGTTTCCGAGGTTTCCATAACACCTGGGTGGGTATTTGTAGAGACGCTTGGCGTTCTGTTACGCTCACCTGGACCCCACAGGGGTGTCGATCGGACCCGGACAGCTACGGTCTCCATCAACGTGATGCGTAGTGCAGAGATGACTGTCTGGACTGGCCTGCCTAGTCTTGTCTGCTGGACCCGAAGTAGTATTTTCCTGCAAGTGGAGACAGGGATTAACCACCTGTGGGTTTTAGTGATGACCTCCCAACTGTTCTCAATCTCCCCCACTAATCACCTCCCATATCCCCTTAGTAACCTCACCTTATGTTCGTAAAAGATGAGCTCTCCATCCTGCGTGTCTTGCAGGGGCGCGTAGATACCAGTTACTTCACTGGTTTGAAGGCGTTGGGAGAGTTCCGGTAAGTATTGACTCTGAAGTCCCTAGCGGGATTAGTAAGTATCAAGTTCAAAGAGTTCAATGTGCCCGATGTTCACTCTTGTCCCCTTCCTTCCTTAAGTGAGTTCTCAACTGAGTTCGTGAGAAGAAGGTCTCGTAGCTGCTGCTGGCGTTCTGGTAAGAGTCTGTGTTACCCAAAGCTATCCGGTAACTATTGCATGCGTTAACGTGTTGTTTTTCTCCCTCTTTACAGATGCGGCATATGAAAATGTGGAGAGTTATGGAATAATACCGCCGGTGGTAAGTCTATGGTGGTAAGAGGTTGTATTTGTTGATTCCCTTGGCTCACCTTGTTTTTTCTTGTGTCCCCTAGGTGCCGGATTACGGCGAACAAATGATGGCAACAGTGCCAGATCGAAAGATGCTGTGAGAACTGGTGAGTATGGCGCTGTGCTGGAGCTGGCGAAGCGACGCGTGCAGGACTGATGTACTTTCCAGGTCCAGAGATGAAATGGTTCCGGAATTAGGTGAGGAATTTGAAATAAGTTTGTTTTCTAACCTTGTCCTTTTCTTCTTCTTTATTCTAGGAGCTCCGGATTCGAGGCGGGCGTGGCAGAAGACTGGATGCTGGCTGCAGGCACGCAGGCGTGGCAGAAGACTGGATGCTGGCTGCAGGCACGGTGAGCGTCACACTGCTGGATGCAGAATAACGCGAAGCGTGTACTGCTGTTCGGGTGTGGTTTAAATAGCCTCCAAAGTAGTTCCAGGTAAGAAGTTCCCTAGAGCCACGCCCGAGTAAAAAAATAGTCCCTGTAACAAAATAGTCCCATCCAGGCCACATGTAGGCTTGGACTCTTTTGCAGCATGGTCTCCATCAGGTAAGTAAAGTCTATGAGCCTGGCGCCTAGGACTGAACCCACACAGCCCCTAGCCGGGGCTGCTGAGGTTTAAACAAATGTCTGGATGCCTGCTCCCGGAGCTGAGGGCCTTGGTCCTAATGCCCGGGGGTAGGAATCATGACAGCACTCCCCCCCCAAGGCCCCTCCTAAAGTTGTTCTTCCTCCTGGCCCCGGTTTGTCGGGGAAGTTCCGATGGAATCTTTTCACCAACCGAGGTGCATGAACGTGGTCGCTAGGCTCCCATGATCTTTCTTGTGGTCCGTAGCCCTTCCAATCGATCAAATAAAAATGTTTTGATTTAATCATCTTGGAGTCCAGGATATTTTTTACCTCGAATTCAGGTTCTCCATCTATCAAGATGGGGTGAGGTGGTTTGGTTAATCTTGTCCCTGGTTCAACTGGTTTTAGAACTGAAACATGAAAGACAGGATGAATTTGCATATTAGAGGGTAATTCCAATTTGACGGCCACCGGGTTGATAATGGCCTTAATGGTGTAAGATCCCAAATATCTAGGATTAAAAGTCTGAGTTCCCTTCAGAGGTATATGTTTTGTAGCCAGCCAAACTTGATCCCCAATCTGGTATTGTGGAGTTTCACTTCTATGTTGATCAGCATTTTTCTTGTATTTCTCTTTTGCTTGTTTCAAATGTTCTGTGTCTTCCTTAAAGGCTTGTGTAATAGTAGAGTGCAAATGACTAACTGCGGGCATTTCTAAGTGCTGAGGCGAATCGAGTTCTGAGGTTCGAGGGTGATGTCCATATATGGTATAAAAAGGGCTCTGTCCGGTTCCTGAATGTACAGAGTTATTGTATGCGTACTCGGAAATCCATAAAATATCTTTCCAATTGCTTTCGGTCTGGTGTAGCATGCATTGTAGGTACTGTTCAAGGGTCTGGTTGGTCTTTTCCGTCTGACCATCGGTCTGGGGATGGTGACTTGTTGATAGCCTCAAGTCGATTTGTGCCAGTTGACAACATTTCTTCCAAAAATGCGAGATAAATTGACTACCTCGGTCAGAAACCAATACGGAAGGGAATCCGTGTAATCGAACAATGTTTTCGAATGAACTCCTTGGCCAGAATCGAAGCAGAAGGTAACCCGTTTAAAGGAATAAAGTGGGCCATCTTGGAAAAAAGATCCACAATAACTAGGATGGTGTTAAATCCATTACATGGAGGTAGATCTGTAACAAAGTCTAAAGACAATGGGCCTCATTACACGGTAGGCGGTAAAAAACGGAATTTACCGGCATGGCGCTATTAGCGTGTCCGCCCTCGCAGGCGACCGTTAATAGCGCCCCATTCCGAGTACGCGGACACGCGCATAGTGCCATGCCGGTAAATGACCCTACCACCATGCCGCAAAAGTCCCCCAAGAGCACCTTGCCGGCTTTGACCAAAGTGCTGATAGCACCTCCGCCCTCACGCTACATGGAAATAGCGGTTACCGCTAATAGCGCTTACCGCCATTAGCGGTCACCGCTATTAGCAGTCACCGTAAAAAAGCGGAACCGGAAATAGCGTCATCGCACAGGAACGGGAAAGAGCTCGGCGGCCATCTTTAAAAACACAATCCATTGCCATCCTCTGCACCCAGGACCTGCAGCAACAACACAGCTGGAAAAACTTCTACCCACGACATCAAAGAATGCCCAAGGCCCTAAAGAAAGCTGATGTGCGCCAGCGCAAACAACGCTTCTCCGATGAGGAGTTGACAATGCTAGCAGACACAGTAGCTGAAAACGCAGATGTAGTGTTTGCAAGCAACATGCGGCGTCCCGCACTGCTGAGAAAAAAGGAGATCTGGGCAGAGGTGGAATGTAATGAGGCCCAATGTGTGCCATGGTGTAGGTGGAATATCCAAAGGTTGTAAAAGGCCAGCAGATTTTTTCTTCTGGCTTTTGTTTTGGGCGCAAATGCCACAAGACATCACAAATGACTTTACATCTTTTCGCCAAGTGGCCCACCAGAACCGTCTCTTAATTTTCGTTTCAGTTTTTGCGATACCTGGGTGCCCTTCCATTAGGGTGTCATGGTAACTGGAGATGACTAGTTCTTGTATTTCCTTGTGTGGTAGAAATTGTCGTCCTTGATAGTAAGGTAGGTCATTGACGACTGAGTAGTCCGGGCCTTTCTTTACCCAGTCCTGCAGGGTTGCTGGATCGAAGAGTTGTTGGATTTTTGAATGAATATCTTCTAGTGTCTGTAGAGTAGTTATGCCAAGAATTCTTTGCTCGGGAATTATTGGCACTGGTTCCGATTTGCATATGCTTCTCCCATCCCTATTCGGGATAAGGCATCTGCTTTGCCATTTTTGCAGCCTGGTCGACAAGTGATCACAAAATCGAATTCGGCAAAGAACAATGCCCATCGAAGTTGTTGCGATGATTGGGCTTTGGCTGTTTTTAAATACTGCAGGTTCCGGTGATCGGTGATTACGGTAATAGTATGCCTGGCACCAAGAAGATAGTGCCGCCAGGCCTTAAAGGCAGATTTGATGGCTAATAGCTCTTTATCGGTAACCGCATAGTTTAACTCAGGTGCTGAGAACTTTCTGGACCAAAACGCTACTGGGTGAGTTGACCGGTTTCAGGATCCTTCTGGGACAGGACAGCTCCCATGGCTAAACTGGATGCATCAGTTTCTACTATGTATGGAAGCTCAGGGCGTGGATGCTTTAAGACAGGTGCTGATGTGAATTTCGCTTTCAGCTCTTGGAAGGCCTTTTCAGCCTCCTCAGTCCACAAGAAGCGTTTGTTTTTTCGCAAAAGTGCTGTGATGGGGTGTACAACATGGGAGAAGTCCGGAATGAATCTGCGGTAGAAATTAGCAAATCCGAGCATGCTTTGTACCCCTTTGACTGAACTGGGTGATGGCCACTTGAGAATTGCGTCCACCTTTCGAGAGTCCATTCGGACTCCTTTTGGAGTCAAGATAAATCCAAGAAATTCAACTTCCGTAGCATGAAAAACACATTTTTCCAATTTTGCATATAACTTGTGCTGGCGTCGTTTCTCAAGGACTGCACGCACGTGCTTAACATGGTCTGATTCTGAAGAGGAGTACACTAGAATATCATCTATGTATACGACGACACAGACGTCAATGAGTTCACGAAGGACATTGTTCATAAAATACTGGAAGGCTGCTGGTGCATTGCACAACCCGAAGGGCATCACCTGATATTCGGATAATCCGTACTTGGTGCGAAAGGCGGTCTTCCATTCGTCGCCTTTCTTGACACGTACCAGATGATATGCCCCTCGAGATCTAACTTAGTGTAGATACAAGCATCCTTTACTTGGTCTAGTAATTCGGGGATCAGAGGCAATGGGTATCGGTTTTTTACCGTAATCTGATTTAATGCGCGGTAATCTATGCACGTTCTAAGGTCACCTTCCTTTTTTGGCACGAAGAATAAAGCTGAGGATGCAGGAGACTTGGAAGGACGAATAAAGCCATTAGCAAGGTATTGGTCCAAGTATTGCCGTAGGTGACGATTTTCAGGTTCCGTGAGGGCGTAGATTCTACTGCATGGGGGTTGTGCACCGGGTAGGAGGTCGATTTGACAATCGTATGATCTGTGAGGAGGTAATGTATTGGCCTGTTCTTTTTGAAAAACATCCTGAAATTCTTGGTATTCCTGAGGTAACTGCATGATTGGGTTAACGACTGTAGCCAGGCCTTTGTTCAAAGTTTTCTCCGGGTAACAGGTGTGTGCACAATCCGGGAAGGTTATTCTCTTCTCTCGCCAATCTATACAAGGATTATGTGTTTCCAACTAGGGCATCCCCAGTATTATCCGGAACTGTGGGGCTTTGATTAGATCAAACACAATAGTCTCTCGATGCCCATCTTGACTCAACAGTGTCATCTCTGTAGTGGAATGAGTTACAGGCCCCGAGGGAATCTCAGTTCCATCAACTGTGGTGATGACATCCGAAGTGGTCTTTTTGCAAAGAGGTAGATTCATCCTTGACACCAATTCGTGGTCCATATAGTTTACTACGGCCCGCTATCTATGTATGCCCTTACTGCGTGCATACATGATGGCTGCCTGGGATCAAGAAAGACCATTGGGATGATCAGATGCGAGGTCTGAGTGTCCTTCTTTAAGCTTGGCAAGCGGACCTCTACGCTTGTCGGGCGTGGTCGTTTCTCGAATCAGGCTCTATGTGGCTTTTATCAGCAACTTCTACCACCTTCTTGGGTGGTTTTGTAGGGCAATCCCGTAGAAAATGTCCTGAGGTTCCACAGTACAGACACAACTGCATCTGTCGTCTTCTTTCTCTTTCCTTTTGAGTTAAGGGTCCTTTAACCCCCCCGATCTGCATAGGTTCAGATGCATCTGTTCCTTTGGGGGCAACGTTGGGTTTAACCAATACCCGGTTCTCGAACTTAGCTCGATCAGCCTTTTGGTTCTGAAGTCGGTGGTCTAGCTGGACCACTAAGTCTATAAATTCTGTGCAATCCTGAGGTGGGTTCACAACTTGAGCCAAGACATCTTTGAGTTCTCCTCGAAGTCCACAAAGAAACAATGTAATTCATTTTTCCTCCGGCCACCGGGTTTCCACCACCAACCTATTGAAGGTTGCAATATAGGTTAGCAGATCCTGGTTACCTTGTCATAAGGAAAAAAGTTTGTTGTCCAGGGCTTGACCCCGTGAGTGTCTGGCGAATAGTTTTTCCATGCTCCTTTGAAAACCCTGAAAATCCCGGAGAAGAGGATCATCCTGGTTGACTAATGGAATGGACCAATCCGCTGTGCTGCCACTAAGATATGACAATACAAAGGCTACTTTGGCTTGGTCATTTGGAAATGCTCCCGGTCTGCATAAAAAGTGCCAGCGGCATTGGGTCATAAACACGGCGGACCTTTTGGGGTCCCCAGCAAAGCGTTCGGGTGGAGCTAACGGAATATTTCCTGGTAAAACCACTTGCACTGGATTGCTTGATGAAACGGGGGTTGGGTTTCCCCCATATCCAGGTAGGGGCGTTTGCCCAGCTTGGATTTGCAGTAGTTGCCTAGCCAGATCATCCGTGCGCTCCCTTGAGACAATCAGTTCTCTCCTGAGGGCATTAGTCTCTTGGCGAGCGGCATGTACTTCCGCCCTAAATTCCCCCAATAATTGGGCCAGTTGGTCGGTTTCGGAGGTTTCCATAACACCTGGGTGGGTATCTGTAGAGATGCTTCGCGTTCTGTTACGCTCACCTGGACCCCACAGGGGTGTCGATCGGACCCGGACAGCTGCGGTCTCCTTCAACGTGATGCGTAGTGCAGAGATGACTGTCTGGACTGGCCCGCCTAGTCTTGTCTGCTGGACCCGAAGAAGTATTTTCCTGCAAGTGGAGACAGGGATTAACCACCTGTGGGTTTTAGTGATGACCTCCCAACTGTTCTCGCTCTCCCCACTAATCACCTCTGATATCCCCTTAGTAACCTCACCTTATGTTCGTAAAAGATGAGCTCTCCATCCTGCGTGTCTTGCAGGGGCGCGTAGATACCAGTTACTTCACTGGTTTGAAGGCGTTGGGAGAGTTCCGGTAAGTACTGACTCTGAAGTCCCTGGCGGGATTGGTAAATATCAAGTTCAAAGAGTTCAATGTGCCCGATGTTCACTCTTGTCCCCTTCCTTCCTTAAATTGCAACTCAGTTCGTGAGAAGAAGGTCTCGTAGCTGCTGCTGGCGTTCAGGTAAGAGTCTGTGTTACCCAAAGCTGTCCGGTAACTATTGCATGCGTTAACGTGTTGTTTTTTTCCCTCTTTACAGATGCGGCATATGAAAATGTGGAGAGTTATGGAATAATACCGCCGGTGGTAAGTCTATGGTGGTAAGAGGTTGTATTTGTTGATTCCCTTGGCTCACCTTGTTTTTTCTTGTGTCCCCTAGGTGCCGGATTACGGCGAAGAAATGATGGCGACAGTGCCAGATCGAAAGATGCTGTGAGAACTGGTGAGTATGGCGCCGTGCTGGAGCTGGCGAAGCGACGCGTGCAGGACTGATGTACTTTCCAGGTCCAGAGATTAAATGGTTCCGGAATTAGGTGAGGAATTTGAAATAAGTTTGTTTTCTAACCTTGTCCTTTTCTTCTTCTTTATTCTAGGAGCTCTGGATTCGAGGCGGGCGTGGCAGAAGACTGGATGCTGGCTGCAGGCATGCAGGCGTGGCAGAAGACTGGATGCTGGCTGCAGGCACGGTGAGCGTCACGCTGCTGGATGCAGAATAACGCGAAGCATGTACTGCTGTTCGGGTGTGGTTTAAATAGTCTCCAAAGTAGTTCCAGGTAAGAAGTTCCCTAGAGCCACGCCCGAGTAAATAAAATAGCCCCTGTAACAAAATAGTCCCATCCAGGCCACATGTAGACTTGGACTCTTTTGCAGCATGGTCTGCATCAGGTAAATAAAGTCTATGAGCCTAGCGTCTATGGCGCCAGGACTGAACCCAGACAGACCCTAGCCGGGGCTGCTGAGGTTTAAACAAATGTCTGGATGCCTGCTCCCGGAGCTGAGGGCCTTGGTCCTGATGCCCGGGGGTAGGCATCATGACAGCACTCCCCCCCAAGGCCCCTCCTAAAGTTGTTCTTCCTCCTGGCCCCGGTTTGTCTGGGAAGTTCCGATGGAATCTTTTCACCAACCGAGGTGCATGAATGTGGTCGCTAGGCTCCCATGATCTTTCTTGTGGTCCGTAGCCCTTCCAATCGATCAAATAAAAATGTTTTGATTTAATCATCTTGGAGTCCAGGATATTTTATGCCTCGAATTCAGGTTCTCCATCTATCAAGATGGGGTGAGGTGGTTTGGTTAATCTTGTCCCTGGTTCAACTGGTTTTAGAAGTGAAACATGAAAGACAGGATGAATTTGCATATTAGAGGGTAATTCCAATTTGACGGCCAACGGGTTGATAATGGCCTTAATGGTATAAGGTCCCAAATATCTAGGATTAAAAGTCTGAGTTCCCTTCAGAGGTATATGTTTTGTAGCCAGCCAAACTTGATCCCCAATCTGGTATTGTGGAGTTTCACTTCTATGTTGATCAGCATTTTTCTTGTATTTCTCTTTTGCTTGTTTCAAATGTTCTGTGTCTTCCTTAAATGCTTGTGTAATAGTAGAGTGCAAATGACTAACTGCGGGCCTTTCTAAGTGCTGAGGCGAATCGAGTTCTGAGGTTCGAGGGTGATGTCCATATATGGTATAAAAAGGGCTCTGTCTGCTTTCGGTCTGGTGTAGCATGCATTGTAGGTACTGTTCAAGGGTTTGGTTGGTCCTTTCCGTCTGACCATCGGTCTGGGGATGGTGACTTGTTGATAGCCTCACGTCGATTTGTGCCAGTTGACAACATTTCTTCCAAAAATGCGAGATAAATTGGCTACCTCGGTCAGAAACCAATACGGAAGGGAATCCGTGTAATCGAACAATGTTTTCGAATGAACTCCTTGGCCAGAATCGAAGCAGAAGGTAACCCCTTTAAAGGAATAAAGTGGGCCATCTTGGAAAAAAGATCCACAATAACTAGGATGGTGTTAAATCCATTACATGGAGGTAGATCTGTAATAAAGTCTAAAGACAATGTGTGCCATGGTGTAGGTGGAATATCCAAAAGTTGTAAAAGGCCAGCGGATTCTTTCTTCTGGCTTTTGTTTTGGGCGCAAATGCCACAAGACATCACAAATGACTTTACATCTTTTCGCCAAGTGGCCCACCAGAACTGTCTCTTAATTTTCGCTTCAGTTTTTGCGATACCTGGGTGCCCTTCCATCAGGGTGTCATGGTAATTGGAGATGACTAGTTCTTGTATTTCCTTGTGTGGTAGAAATAGTCGTCCTTGATAGTAAGGTAGGTCATTGACGACTGAGCAGTCCGGGCCTTTCTTTACCCAGTCCTGCAGGGTTGCTGGATCGAAGAGTTGTTGGATTTTTGAATGAATATCTTCTAGTGTCTGTAGAGTAGTTATGCCAAGAATTCTTTGCTCTGGAATTATTGGCACTGGTTCCGGGTTTGCATATGCTTCTCCCATCCCTATTGTGAAGACTTGATGGTCGTGTAGCCGATGGAACCTCCGTCCCCAAGTACCACTCGAGCAAACAAGAAATTACTGCCCGAGCGGTCCTTGAGACCACAGGTGGTGAATATCGTCAGCCGGAACCAGGAATGCCGGAAGATGCCCCCTATGACCACTGTAAGGCAAACACGAAGTTAGGTCATAAACACAGAACCCTAGACTTGTATATGAATATGTAAGAAGTCTACAATAGGGCTTACCCTTAGGAGTTGGTCGGGACCCAATGTTGGTGTAAGGATGTTATCGGAGGCAGCCGGCAAGGGTGACGACAAGATGACAGCTTGGTAATGCACTTAGTAGGATGAAATCACCACCTGACGTAGAAGCCAGAAGCTGTGAGTCAATCAGTTGAACGGTACGTGATCCAAGAACAAAGTTCATAACAAAAGGGCAATCCAATAGCAGTCCGGGGACGAAAACGTGGTCGAGTCCAGGAGAGAACAGTTCCAGCAGGGTATAGCAAAAGGAGTAAGTTCCAGGCAAAGGTACCGTGAAGGAAGAAGCCAAATCAGAGTCCAAAAATCAATCCGAGGTCAGTGGTAGTCTGTAATCCGTAATCCGTAATGCGCTCAACAGGATCAGCTGTGAAGCGCTGGAGGGCAGTCAGCGTGTCGCTTTTGAACGCTGACTAATGATCACGTGACTCTCATCATCCGTCACGTGATCAAACGTGCTGAAGGAGGAGCTCCCAGGTGCCGGCAACTGAGACGTTGTAGAATGCCCGTGGCGCGTCTCCATGGCAACTGCCAACGCCGGAATGGAAACCAACGCCGGGATGGGAAATGAGGCAAAAACCGGCGTCGCTGATCTTGTCCCACCCTTTGCCGGCAGGCCTGCAGGGGAGAGTATGTCCTGGCATGTATTTTGGTGGTGATAGTGGGGGCTGGATTATGGGATGTGTCCACGGAACGCGTGGATGAAGATGGGGGCGCGACAGAGCCCCCCCTCAAAGGCCCACGACCCCGTGGGCTGGAAGGGTGTTCCTTATGGAACCGAGCCACCAACAACGGGGCATGGACATCAGAAGATGGAACCCAGGACCTCTCCTCAGGACCATATCCCAACCAGTCCACCAAGTATTGTAACCTCCCTCTAACAACCCGGGACCCCAGAATAGCGCTAACCTCATACTCCTCTTGGGAAACCACAGGGACAGGACCAGGAGCGGGAGCAATGCGTGTAGCATCAGGACAAGGCTTGAGGAGAGATGTGTGAAAAACGGGGTGTAATTTCCATGAAGCGGGGACGTTGAGTCGATAGACCACCGGGTTCAGGACCTTGGAGACCCTATACGGGCCGACAAAACGGGGCAGCAGTTTACGACAACCCGGTATATGGAGGTGTCGTGTAGACAACCATACCCGGTCGCCTTGCTTGTATGACGGGGCATCTTTCCTTTTTTTGTTAGCGGCGGTACTCATAGATACCTGGGCCTCCTGGAGATGGACAAGGGTTTGGGCATGGATGGATGCGAGATCTCTGGCACAATCATTTGCCGCAGGGGTACTGGTACACACTACAGGGGCACTGGCAAGATCCGAATCAGAAAAGGGTAGAGTACGTGGATGTTGGCCTTAGAGCGAGAAAAAAGGGGAAAAAACCAGTGGACGAGTGCAAGGCGTTGTTATATGCAAATTCTGCAAAATGAAGAGAATCAAGCCAGGTATTCTGGAATTGCAAAGTTAGACACCTTAAGTACTGTTCCAAGGCTTGGTTTACTCTCTCAGTTTGGCCGTCGCTTTCTGGATGGTAAGCTGAAGAGAAGCGGGCATCTATACCTAGTAGTTTGGTAAGGGCCAACCAGAAACGTGACGTGAACTGAGACCCCCTATCTGACACAATGACACTCGGCAAACCGAACAGACAGAAAACAGATTCAAAGAACATTCGAGCCAATGAGGGAGCAGTAGGAATGCCTTTGCATGGTAAAAAACGGGCCATTTTTGTGTACGAGTCTACTACCACCCAAATCGTGTCATAGCCTTGTATACGTGGTAGATCGGTTATCAGGTCCATGGACACCGTATGCCATGGTTTCGGGGGTATGGGCAATGGTTGTAGCAGTCCCAGCGGACAACCCTTCCGAGTCTTGCATTGTGCGCATGTAGAGCAGTTGTTAACATATGTCTCCACGTCTCGCCGCATCGATGGCCACCAGCACCAGCGTTTTAACAACTCCAGAGTACGTCGCTGACCTGGGTGGTCATTGATAGGAGCATTGTGGGACCACTCTAAAGCCTGGTTGCGAGAGTCACTGGTGGGGAGGAACAGTTTTCCTTGAACAAAAGGCAACCTATCCTGCATAACGGTATCCCAATCATCCAATACCTGGGGATGTTGTATAACCCATTGGCGTATAGCCGTTAACATAGGCGGAGACGGAGTACAGGTACAAACAACATGGCCTTTACCCAGGAGAGTTTCGGTATATGATGGGAGAGGAACCCCCCCAGGCGAACGGGACAAGGCATCCGCTTTACCATGGGACAACCCCGGTCTGTGTTTGACAAGGAAGTCGTATGCGGCAAAAAAAAGGTGCCACCGAACTCGTCTACTATTGGCGCATTTCAGTGACGCTAGGTCCTGTAAGTTTTTATGGTCTGTGTAGACGATGGTCTGATGTTTTGCCCCCAGAAGATGGTGTCTCCAGACCAAGAAAGCATCTCTGATGGCCAGGAGCTCCTTTTCAGTGACCGTATAGTGAGTTTTGGTCGGTGTGAATTTCCTGGAATGGTAGGCCACCGGGTGTAGTGCTCCGGTGGTAGGACAAGGCTGAGACAGGACGGCCCCTAAGGCAAAGGAAGAAGCATCTGCTTCTACAATATACAGGAGCTCTGGATCAGGATGCTGCAGGACTGGGGCCGTGGTGAACGAGGTTTTAAGGGAGTCGAAGGCTGCTTGATGTGCAGCGGTCCATATAAATGATACTGCAGAACTGGTCAATGCGGTTAATGGTGCCACAATGGAGGAAAAATTTGCGATGAACCTCCGGTAAAAATTTGCAAACCCTAGAAAGGATTGTAATTGTTTCAATGTAACAGGTACCGGCCAATCTGTGATAGCCTGGACTTTGGATCGGTTCATTGTTAGCCCCCCAGGTGAAATATGAAAACCCAGGAATTCAACTTCAGCTGTGTGAAACAGACATTTCTCAGGTTTAGCGTATAGCGAGTTCTTCCTGAGTCTTGTGAGTACCTCTCTGACATGAAGGACGTGTTCGGCCAATGTTTGGGAGAATATCAGTATGTCGTCCAGATACGCCACGACATAAACATCCAGAATATCACTAAATATATCGTTTACCAACCGTTGAAAAATGGCAGGGGCATTACAGAGGCCAAAAGGCATCACCATGTACTCATACAATCCTTGGCGAGAGCAGAAGGCAGTCTTCCACTCATCACCACAGCGCATGCGGACTAAATTGTATGCCCCCTGGAGATCCAGCTTGGTATAGATGGAAGCATTGGTCAACTTGTCTAACAGGGTAGAGATGAGTGGGATGGGGTAACAGTTCTTTATGGTGATCGCATTCAGGCGTCTGTAATCTACACAGGGGCGGCGATCTCCCTCTTTTTTCGGGACAAAGAAAATGGGACTGGCCACGGGTGAAGAAGAAGGCCTGATATGACCTAAGTGTAAGGTGTGGCGGATGTATTCTTTAAGGGACGTTTCTTCAGATGGTGATAGTGAATATATGCGTCCTTTGGGAAGCGATGCCCCATCAATCAGATCAATAGAACAATCATACGGTCTGTGAGGGGGCAGTATCTCGGCAGATGTTTTATCAAAAACTGAATGTAAATCATGGTATTCTGGGGGTACTCCTGACAAAGTGGCTCCCACCGTATGGGTTGTTTCGGGTGGGTCGTTATCCCCTACAGGGACTAAGTGTAGGCCCCCAAGTGCCCTCGCAGGGTTGTTGAAGTCTTCTTCCAGTAAACAAAAATGCTGGCAAATGTCTGATTCGAAAGAAACCTGACCCGTACCCCAGTCGATGAGTGGGTTATGCCTTTTTAACCAGGGAAGGCCTAGGATTATCCCGAACTGTGGTGTGGATATCAGATCAAAGGACAGTTGTTCTTTATGGTTACCCTGAATAATCACGTCCATCTGGGCGGTCTGTTGTTTGATCGGACCAGAAATGAGAGAGGACCCGTCCACAGTTTGGACTGGCTCGGGATGTGTCTTGGTCACTAGTGGAAGATTCAATGCTTTGGCCAGAGATATATCAATAAAGCAACCAGTAGCCCCTGAATCAATAACTATATGTACTGTGTGTGAACACTCCCTATCAGGATGAAGCACTGCCTGAACGACCACTGGTCTTACTGGGCCGAAGGTAGGAACCCTGGGGTTGTGAATCGAGCTCGTCTTGTCCCCCATACTCAAGGACGGGCTTTCTGAAAACCCGAGGACTTGTTCTTCGGGCGTCGTGGGCACTCTTTGACGAAATGACCACTGAGTCCACAATAGAAGCATGCATTGTCGGTACTCCGACGCTCTCTTTCGGTCTGAGTGATGGGACTTCGTAGACCTCCTATTTGCATGGGTTCACTTGCGCCATCCAGCGGAGAGGGCAAGGGTTTACCTGAAAAACCAGATTCCGCCCGACGTTCGGTCTTCTGAGCATCTACCTGGAGAGTTAGGTCTACTAGTTCGGGATATGCGTCAGGAAGGGAAGGGATGACAGAAAGAGCGTCCTTCATAGCGTTACACAGACCTTTGTAAAATACCACAGCTTTTTTGTTTTCGGGCCATGAAGTCTCAGCTGACAATTGGTTGAAGCGTGTGATGTATTCTATTAAGGTTTGTCTACCTTGGGATAGTTCTAGGAGCTCTAGATCCCGGGACTGGGCTTTGTACCGGGTATCGAATACTTTGGCCAACTCGCTCACCAGGAGATCAAAATCCTAAAGGGCTGGGTGGTTGTTCTCAAGAAAAGGATTAGCCCAGGTAGCTGCAACCCCGGTCAAGTGGGATAGCAAAAAGGCAGCTTTTGTGGTGGAATCATGGAACACCAGTGGTCGGCAAAGAAAGTGAAGTTTACACTGATTAATAAAGGTGCGATATTTTCTGGGATCTCCCTGGAACTTCTCAGGGGGTGCCAATGGAAATTGGGTAGGTAACACCACGGGAGTAGGTGGTGTAGTGGGTACAGAGGGACCCGGTGTTGGTGTTGCCTGATCACCAAATTCGGCATCAGCCGGTAACGGGTTGCGGGTACTTTGGATATTATCTAAGCGATGATGTATCGCGGTTGTGGCAGCCGCCACTTCGCTTCTAAGGGATGCAACAGCTTGCATTAGAGCAGCCACAGGGTCCCCGGCAGCGGGTTCCATTGTCTGGACGACCAAAAAAAATGGCTTCACAGTCTGTCAAGACTTGATGGTCGTGTAGCCGATGAAACCTCCGTCCCCAAGTACCACTCGAGCAAACAAGAAATTACTGCCCGAGCGGTCCTTGAGGCCACAGGTGGTGAATATCGTCAGCCGGAACCAGGAATGCCGGAAGATGCCCCCTATGACCACTGTATGGCAAACACGAAGTTAGGTCATAAACACAGAACCCTAGACTTGTATATGAATATGTAAGAAGTCTACAATAGGGCTTACCCTTAGGAGTTGGTCGGGACCCAATGTTGGTGTAAGGATGTTATCGGAGGCAGCCGGCAAGGGTGACAACAAGATGACAGCTTGGTAATGCACTTAGTAGGATGAAATCACCACCTGACGTAGAAGCCAGAAGCTGTGAGTCAATAAGTTAAACGGTATGTGATCCAAGAACAAAGTTCATAACAAAAGGGCAATCCAATAGCAGTCCGGGGACGAAAACATGGTTGAGTCCAGGAGAGAACAGTTCCAGCAGGGTATAGCAAAAGGAGTAAGTTCCAGGCAAAGGTACCGTGAAGGAAGAAGCCAAATCAGAGTCCAAAAATCAATCCGAGGTCAGTGGTAGTCTGTAATCCGTAATCCGTAATGCGCCCAACAGGATCAGCTGTGAAGCGCTGGAGGGCAGTCAGTGCGTCGCTTTTGAACGCTGACTAATGATCACGTGACTCTCATCATCCGTCACGTGATCGAACGTGCTGAAGGAGGAGCTCCCAGGTGCCGGCAACGGAGACATTGTAGAATGCCCGTGGCGCATCTCCATGGCAACTGCCAACGCCAGAATGGAAACCAACGACGGGATGGGAAATGAGGCAAAAACCGGCGTCGCTGATCTTGTCCCACCCGTTGCTGGCAGGCCTGCAGGGGAGAGTATGTCCTGGCATGTATTTTGGTGGTGATAGTGGGGGCTGGATTATGGGATGTGTCCACGGAACGCGTGGATGAAGATGGGGGCGTGACACCTATTCGGGATAAGGCATCTGCTTTGCCATTTTTGCAGCCTGGTCGATAAGTGATCACGAAATCGAATTCGGCAAAGAACAAAGCCCATCGAAGTTGTCGCGATGATTGGGCTTTGGCTGTTTTTAAATACTGCAGGTTCCGGTGATCGGTGATTACGGTAATAGTATGCCTGGCACCAAGAAGATAGTGCCGCCAGGCCTTAAAGGCGGATTTGATGGCTAATAGCTCTTTATCGGTAACCGCATAGTTTAACTGTGCTGAGAACTTTCTGGACCAAAATGCTACTGGGTGAAGTTGACCGGTTTCAAGATCCTTCTGGGACAGGACAGCTCCCATGGCTAAACTGGATGCATCAGTTTCTACTATGTATGGAAGCTCAGGGCCTGGATGCTTTAAGACAGGTGCTGATGTGAATTTCGCTTTCAGCTCTTGTAAGGCCTTTTCAGCCTCCTCGGTCCACAAGAAAGAAGAAGCGTTCGTTTTTTTGCAAAAGTGCTGTGATGGGGTGTACAACATGGGAGAAGTCTGGAATGAATCTGCGGTAGAAATTAGCAAATCCGAGCATGCTTTGTACCCCTTTGACTGAACTGGGTGATGGCCACTTGAGAATTGCATCCACCTTTCGAAAGTCCATTTGGACTCCTTTTGGAGTCAGGATAAATCCAAGAAATTCAACTTCCGTAGCATGAAAAACACATTTTTCCAATTTTGCATATAACTTGTGCTGGCGTCGTTTCTCAAGGACTGCACGCACGTGCTTAACATGGTCTGATTCTGAAGAGGAGTACACTAGAATATCATCTATGTATACGGCGACACAGACGTCAATGAGTTCACGAAGGACATTGTTCATAAAATACTGGGAGGCTGCTGGTGCATTGCACAACCCGAAGGGCATCACCTGATATTCGGATAATCCGTACTTCGTGCGAAAGGCAGTCTTCCATTCGTCGCCTTTCTTGACACGTACCCGATGATATGACCCTCGAGATCTAACTTAGTGTAGATACAAGCATCCTTTACTTGGTCTAGTAATTCGGGGATCAGAGGCAATGGGTATCGGTTTTTTACCGTAATCTGATTTAATGCGTGGTAATCTATGCACGTTCTAAGGTCACCTTCCTTTTTTGGCACGAAGAATAAGGCTGAGGATGCACGAGACTTGGAAGGACGAATAAAGCCATTAGCAAGGTATTGGTCCAAGTATTGCCATAGGTGACGATTTTCAGGTTCCGTGAGGGCGTAGATTCTACTGCATGGGGGTTGTGCACCGGGTAGGAGGTCGATTTGACAATCGTATGATCTGTGAGGAGGTAATGTATTGGCCTGTTCTTTTTGAAAAACATCCTGAAATTCTTGGTATTCCTGAGGTAACTGCACGATTGGGTTAACGACTGTAGCCAGGCCTTTGTTCAAAGTTTTCTCCGGGTAACAGGTGTGTGCACAATCCGGGAAGGTTATTCTCTTCTCTCGCCAATCTATACAAGGATTATGTGTTTCCAACCAGGGCATCCCCAGTATTATCTGGAACTGTGGGGCTTTGATTAGATCAAACACAATAGTCTCTCGATGCCCATCTTGACTCAACAGTGTCATCTCTGTAGTGGAATGAGTTACAGGCCCCGAGGCAATCTCAGTTCCATCAGCTGTGGTGATGACATCCGAAGTGGTCTTTTTGCAAAGAGGTAGATTCATCCTTGACACCAATTCGTGGTCCATATAGTTTCCTACGGCCCGCTATCTATGTATGCCCTTACTGCGTGCATACATGATGGCTGCCTGGGATCAAGAAGGACCATTGGGATGATCAGATGCGAGGTCTGAGTGTCCTTCTTTAAGCTCGGCAAGCGGACCTCTACGCTTGTCGGGCGTGGTCGTTTCTCGAATCAGGCTCTATGTGGCTTTTATCAGCAACTCCTACCACCTTCTTGGGTGGTTTTGTAGGACAATCCCGTAGAAAATGTCCTGAGGTTCCACAGTACAGACACAACTGCATCTGTCGTCTTCTTTCTCTTTCCTTTTGAGTTAAGGGTCCTTTAACACCCCCGATCTGCATAGGTTCAGATGCATCTGTTCCTTTGGGGGCAATGTTGGGTTTAACCAATACCCGGTTCTCGAACTTAGCTCGATCAGCCTTTTGGTTCTGAAGTCGGTGGTCTAGCTGGATCACTAAGTCTATAAATTCTGTGCAATCCTGAGGTGGGTTCACAACTTGAGCCAAGACATCTTTGAGTTCTCCCCGAAGTCCACACTGAAACAATGTAATTCATTTTTCCTCCAGCCACCCAGTTTCCACCACCAACCTATTGAAGGTTGCAATATAGGTTAGCAGATCCTGGTTACCTTGTCGTAAGGATAAAAGTTCGTTGTCCAGGGCTTGACCCTGTGAGTGTCTGGTGAATAGTTTTTCCATGCTCCTTTGAAAACCATGAAAATCCTGGAGAAGAGGATAATCCTGGTTGACTAATGGAATGGACCAATCCGCTGTGCTGCCACTAAGATATGACAATACAAAGGCTACTTTGGCGTGGTCATTTGGAAATGCTCCCGGTCTGCATAAAAAGTGCCAGCAGCATAAACACGGCGGACCTTTTGGGGTCCCCAGCAAAGCGTTCGGGTGGAGCTAACGGAATATTTCCTTGTAAAACCACTTGCACTGGATTGCTTGATGAAACGGGGGTTGGGTTTCACCCATATCCAGGTAGGGGCGTTTGCCCAGCTTGGTTTTGCAGTAGTTGCCTAGCCAGGTCATCCGTGCGCTCCTTTGAGACAATCAGTTCTCTCCTGAGGGCATAAGTCTCTTGGCGAGCGGCATGTACTTCCGCCCTAACTTCCCCCAATAATTGGGCCAGTTGGTCGGTTTCCGAGGTTTCCATAACAGCTGGGTGGGTATTTGTAGAGACGCTTCGCGTTCTGTTACGCTCACCTGGACCCCACAGGGGTGTCAATCGGACCCGGACAGCTGCGGTCTCCTTCAACGTGATGCGTAGTGCAGAGATGACTGTCTGGACTGGCCCGCCTAGTCTTGTCTGCTGGACCCGAAGAAGTATTTTCCTGCAAGTGGAGAC
This sequence comes from Ambystoma mexicanum, assembly GCF_040938575.1. Taxonomy (NCBI): domain Eukaryota; kingdom Metazoa; phylum Chordata; class Amphibia; order Caudata; family Ambystomatidae; genus Ambystoma; species Ambystoma mexicanum. The sequence goes on from NC_090923.1 coordinate 1,158,213,471, forward strand.
AGGGATTAACCACCTGTGGGTTTTAGTGATGACCTCCCAACTGTTCTCGCTCTCCCCCACTAATCACCTCCGATATCCCCTTAGTAACCTCACCTTATGTTCGTAAAAGATGAGCTCTCGATTCTGCGTGTCTTGCAAGGGCGCGTAGATACCAGTTACTTCACTGGTTTGAAGGCGTTGGGAGAGTTCCGGTAAGTATTGACTCTGAAGTCCCTGGCGGGATTGGTAAGTATCAAGTTCAAAGAGTTCAATGTGCCCGATGTTCACTCTTGTCCCCTTCCTTCCAAAAGTTGCAACTGAGTTCGTGAGAAGAAGGTCTCGTAGCTGCTGCTGGCGTTCAGGTAAGAGTCTGTGTTACCCAAAGCTGTCCGGAAACTGTTGCATGCGTTAACGTGTTGTTTTTCTCCCTCTTTACAGATGCGGCATATGAAAATGTGGAGAGTTATAGAATAATACCGCCGGTGGTAAGTCTATGGTGGTAAGAGGTTGTATTTGATGATTCCCTTGGCTCACTTTGTTTTTTCTTGTGTCCCCTAGGTGCCGGATTACGGCGAAGAAATGATGGCGACAGTGCCAGATCGAAAGATGCTGTGAGAACTGGTGAGTATGGCGCCGTGCTGGAGCTGGCGAAGCGACGCGTGCAGGACTGATGTACTTTCCAGGTCCAGAGATGAAATGGTTCCGGAATTAGGTGAGGAATTTGAAATAAGTTTGTTTTCTAACCTTGTCCTTTTCTTCTTCTTTATTCTAGGAGCTCCGGATTCGAGGCGGGCGTGGCAGAAGACTGGATGCTGGCTGCAGGCACGCAGGCGTGGCAGAAGACTGGATGCTGGCTGCAGGCACGGTGAGCGTCACGCTGCTGGATGTAGAATAACGCGAAGCATGTACTGCTGTTCGGGTGTGGTTTAAATAGTCTCCAAAGTAGTTCCAGCTAAGAAGTTCCCTAGAGCCACGCCCGAGTAACAAAAATAGTCCCTGTAACAAAATAGTCCCATCCAGGCCACATGTAGGCTTGGACTCTTTTGCAGCATGGTCTGCATCAGGTAAGTAAAGTCTATGAGCCTGGCGCCTATGGCGCCAGGACTGAACCCAGACAGCCCCTAGCCGGGGCTGCTGAGGTTTAAACAAATGTCTGGATGCCTTCTCCCGGAGCTGAGAGCCTTGGTCCTGATGCCCGGGGGTAGGCATCATGACAGCACTCCCGCCCAAGGCCCCTCCTAAAGTTGTTCTTCCTCCTGGCCCCGGTTTGTCTGGGAAGTTCCGATGGAATCTTTTCACCAACCGAGGTGCATGAATGTGGTCGCTAGGCTCCCATGATCTTTCTTGTGGTCCGTAGCCCTTCCAATCGATCAAATAAAAATGTTTTGATTTAATCATCTTGGAGTCCAGGATATTTTATACCTCGAATTCAGGTCCTCATCTATCAAGATGGGGTGAGGTGGTTTGGTTAATCTTGTCCCTGGTTCAACTGGTTTTAGAAGTGAAACATGAAAGACAGGATGAATTTGCATATTAGAGAGTAATTCCAATTTGACGGCCACCGGGTTGATAATGGCCTTAATGGTGTAAGGTCCCAAATATCTAGGATTAAAAGTCTGAGTTCCCTTCAGAGGTATATGTTTTGTAGCCAGCCAAACTTGATCCCCAATCTGGTATTGTGGAGTTTCACTTCTATGTTGATCAGCATTTTTCTTGTATTTCTCTTTTGCTTGTTTCAAATGTTCTGTGTCTTCCTTAAAGGCTTGTATAATAGTAGAGTGCAAATGACTAACTGCGGGCATTTCTAAGTGCTGAGGCGAATCGAGTTCTGAGGTTCGAGGGTGATGTCCATATATGGTATAAAAAGGGCTCTGTCCGGTTCCTGAATGTACAGAGATATTGTATGCGTACTCGGAAATCCATAAAATATCTTTCCAATTGCTTTCGGTCTGGTGTAGCATGCATTGTAGGTACTGTTCAAGGATCTGGTTGGTCCTTTCCGTCTGACCATCGGTCTGGGGATGGTGACTTGTTGATAGCCTCACGTCGATTTGTGCCAGTTGACAACATTTCTTCCAAAAATGCGAGATAAATTGACTACCTCGGTCAGAAACCAATACGGAAGGGAATCCGTGTAATCGAACAATGTTTTCGAATGAACTCCTTGGCCAGAATCGAAGCAGAAGGTAACCCCTTTAAAGGAATAAAGTGGGCCATCTTGGAAAAAAGATCCACAATAACTACGATGGTGTTAAATCCATTACATGGAGGTAGATCTGTAATAAAGTCTAAAGACAATGTGTGCCATGGTGTAGGTGGAATATTCAAAGGTTGTAAAAGGCCAGCGGATTTTTTCTTCTGGCTTTTGTTTTGGGCACAAATGCCACAAGACATCACAAATGACTTTACATCTTTTCACCAAGTGGGCCACCAGAACTGTCTCTGAATTTTCGCTTCAGTTTTTGCGATACCTGGGTGCCCTTCCATCAGGGTGTCATGGTAATTGGAGATGACTAGTTCTTGTATTTCCTTGTGTGGTAGAAATAGTCGTCCTTGATAGTAAGGTAGGTCATTGACGACTGAGTAGTCCGGGCCTTTCTTTACCCAGTCCTGCAGGGTTGCTGGATCGAAGAGTTGTTGGATTTTTGAATGAATATCTTCTAGTGTCTGTAGAGTAGTTATGCCAAGAATTCTTTGCTCGGGAATTATTGGCACTGGTTCCGGGTTTGCATATGCTTCTCCCATCCCTATTCGGGATAAGGCATCTGCTTTGCCATTTTCTCAGCCGAGTCGATAAGTGATCACAAAATCGAATTCGGCAAAGAACAATGCCCATCGAAGTTGTCGCGATGATTGGGCTTTGGCTGTTTTTAAATACTGCAGGTTCCGGTGATCGGTGATTACGGTAATAGTATGCCTGGCACCAAGAAAATAGTGCCGCCAGGCCTTAAAGGCGGATTTGATGGCTAATAGCTCTTTATTTGGTAACCGCATAGTTTAACTCAGGTGCTGAGAACTTTCTGGACCAAAACGCTACTGGGTGAAGTTGACCATTTTCAGGATCCTTCTGGGACAGGACAGCTCCCATGGCTAAACTGGATGCATCAGTTTCTACTATGTATGGAAGCTCAGGGCGTGGATGCTTTAAGACAGGTGCTGATGTGAATTTCGCTTTCAGCTCTTGGAAGGCCTTTTCAGCCTCCTCGGTCCACAAGAAGCGTTTGTTTTCTCGCAAAAGTGCTGTGATGGGGTGTACAACATGGGAGAAGTCCGGAATTAATCTGCGGTAGAAATTAGCAAATCCGAGCATGCTTTGTACCCCTTTGACTGAACTGGGTGATGGCCACTTGAGAATTGCATCCACCTTTCGAGAGTCCATTCGGACTCCTTTTGGAGTCAGGATAAATCCAAGAAATTCAACTTCCGTAGCATGAAAAACACATTTTTCCAATTTTGCATATAACTTGTGCTGGCGTCGTTTCTCAAGGACTGCACGCACGTGCTTAACATGGTCTGATTCTGAAGAGGAGTACACTAGAATATCATCTATGTATACGAGGACACAGACGTCAATGAGTTCACGAAGGACATCGTTCATAAAATACTGGAAGGCTGCTGGTGCATTGCACAACCCGAAGGGCATCACCTGATATTCGGATAATCCGTACTTGGTGCGAAACGCAGTCTTTCATTCGTCGCCTTTCTTGACACGTACCAGATGATATGCCCCTCGAGATCTAACTTAGTGTAGATACAAGCATCCTTTACTTGGTCTAGTAATTCGGGGATCAGAGGCAATGGGTATCGGTTTTTTACCGTAATCTGATTTAATGCGCGGTAATCTATGCACGTTCTAAGGTCACCTTCCTTTTTTGGCACGAAGAATAAAGCTGAGGATGCAGGAGACTTGGAAGGACGAATAAAGCCATTAGCAAGGTATTGGTCCAAGTATTGCCGTAGGTGACGATTTTCAGGTTCCGTGCGGGCGTAGATTCTACTGCATGGGGGTTGTGCACCGGGTAGGAGGTCGATTTGACAATCGTATGATCTGTGAGGAGGTAATGTCTTGGTCTGTTCTTTTTGAAAAACATCCTGAAATTCTTGGTATTCCTGAGGTAACTGCACGATTGGGTTAACGACTGTAGCCAGGCCTTTGTTCAAAGTTTTCTCCGGGTAACAGGTGTGTGCACAATCCGGGAAGGTTATTCTCTTCTCTCGCCAATCTATACAAGGATTATGTGTTTCCAACCAGGGCATACCCAGTATTATCTGGAGCTGTGGGGCTTTGATTAGATCAAACACAATAGTCTCTCAATGCCCATCTTGACTCAACAGTGTCATCTCTGTAGTGGAATGAGTTACAGGCCCCGAGGCAATCTCAGTTCCATCAACTGTGGTGGTGACATCCAAAGTGGTCTTTTTGCAAAGAGGTAGATTCATCCTTGACACCAATTCGTGGTCCATATAGTTTCCTACGGCCTGCTATCTATGTATGCCCTTACTGCGTGCATACATGATGGCTGCCTGGGATCAAGAAGAACCATTGGGATGATCAGATGCGAGGTCTGAGTGTCCTTCTTTAAGCTCGGCAAGCGGACCTCTACGCTTATCGGGCGTGGTCGTTTCTCGAATCAGGCTCTATGTGGCTTTTATCAGCAACTCCTACCACCTTCTTGGGTGGTTTTGTAGGGCAATCCCGTAGAAAATGTCCTGAGGTTCCACAGTACAGACACAACTGCATCTGTCGTCTTCTTTCTCTTTCCTTTTGAGTTAAGGGTCCTTTAACCCCCCCCGATCTGCATGGATTCAGATGCATCTGTTCCTTTGGGGGCAACGTTGGGTTTAACCAATACCCGGTTCTCGAACTTAGCTCGATCAGCCTTTTGGTTCTGAAGTCGGTGGTCTAGCTGGACCACTAAGTCTATAAATTCTGTGCAATCCTGAGGTGGGTTCACAACTTGAGCCAAGACATCTTTGAGTTCTCCCCGAAGTCCACAATGAAACAATATAATTCATTTTTCCTCCGGCCACCCGGTTTCCACCACCAACCTATTGAAGGTTGCAATATAGGTTAGCAGATCCTGGTTACCTTGTCGTAAGGATAAAAGTTTGTTGTCCGGGGCTTGACCCTGTGAGTGTCTGGCGAATAGTTTTTCCATGCTCCTTTGAAAACCCTGAAAATCCCGGAGAAGAGGATCATCCGGGTTGACTAATGGAATGGACCAATCCGCTGTGCTGCCACTAAGATATGACAATACAAAGGCTACTTTGGCTTGGTCATTTGGAAATGCTCCCGGTCTGCATAAAAAGTGCAAGCGGCATTGGGTCATAAACACGACAGACCTTTTGGGGTCCCCAGCAAAGTGTTCGGGTGGAGCTAACGGAATATTTCCTGGTAAAACCACTTGCAGTGGATTGCTTGTTGAAACGGGGGTTGGGTTTCCCCCATATCCAGGTAGGGGCGTTTGCCCAGCTTGGTTTTGCAGTAGTTGCCTAGCCAGATCATCCGTGCGCTCCTTTGAGACAATCAGTTCTCTCCTGAGGGCATTAGTCTCTTGGCGAGCGGCATGTACTTCCGCCCTAAGTTCCCCCAATAATTGGGCCAGTTCGTCGGTTTCCGAGGTTTCCATAACACCCGGGTGGGTATTTGTAGAGACGCTTCGTGTTCTGTTACGCTCACCTGGACCCCACAGGGGTGTCGATCGGACCCGGACAGCTGCGGTCTCCTTCAACGTGATGCATAGTGCAGAGATGACTGTCTGGACTGGCCCACCTAGTCTTGTCTTCTGGACCCGAAGAAGTATTTTCCTGCAAGTGGAGACAGGGATTAACCACCTGTGGGTTTTAGTGATGACCTCCAAACTGTTCTCGCTCTCCCCCACTAATCACCTCCGATATCCCCTTAGTAACCTCACCTTATGTTTGTAAAAGATGAGCTCTCCATCCTGCGTGTCTTGCAGGGGCGCGTAGATACCAGTTACTTCACTGGTTTGAAGGCGTTGGGAGAGTTCTGGTTAGTATTGACTCTGAAGTCCCTGGCGGGATTGGTAAGTATCAAGTTCAAAGAGTTCAATGTGCCCGATGTTCACTCTTGTCCCCTTCCTTCCTTAAGTTGCAACTGAGTTCGTGAAAAGAAGGTCTCGTAGCTGCTTCTGGCGTTCAGGTAAGAGTCTGTGTTACCCAACGCTGTCCGGTAACTATTGCATGCGTTAACGTGTTGTTTTTCTCCCTCTTTACAGATGCGGCATATGAAAATGTGGAGAGTTATGGAATAATACCGCCGGTGGTAAGTCTATGGTGGTAAGAGGTTTTATTTGTTGATTCCCTTGGCTCACCTTGTTTTTTCTTGTGTCGCCTAGGTGCCAGATTACGGCGAAGAAATGATGGAGACAGTGCCAGATCGAAAGATGCTGTGAGAACTGGTGAGTATGGCGCCGTGCTAGAGCCGGCGAAGCGACGCGTGCAGGACTGATGTACTTTCCAGGTCCGGAGAAGAAATAGTTCCGGAATTAGGTGGGGAATTTCAAATAAGTTTGTTTTCTAACCTTGTCCTTTTCTTCTTCTTTATTCTAGGAGCTCCGGATTCGAGGCGGGCGTGGCAGAAGACTGGAGGCTGGCTGCAGGCACGCGGGCGTGGCAGAAGACTGGATGCTGGCTGCAGGCACAGTGAGCGTCACGCTGCTGGATGCAGAATAACGTGAAGCATGTGCTGCTGTTCGGGTGTGGTTTAAATAGCCTCCAAAGTAGTTCCAGGTAAGAAGTTCCCTACAGCCACGCCCGAGTAAAAAAAATAGTCCCTGTAACAAAATAGTCCCATCCAGGCCTCATGTAGGCGGGGACTCTTTTGCAGCATGGTCTGCATCAGGTAATTAAAGTCTATGAGCCTGGCTCCTATGGCGCCAGGACTGAACCCAGACAGCCCCTAGACAGCCTCAGGCTGCTGAGGTTTAAACAAATGTCTGGATACCTGCTCCCAGAGCTGAGGGCCTTGGTCCTGATGCCCGGGGGTAGGCATCATGACACTCGATTTCACAATTGGGCAGGGCCCTGCAAGAATTCTCGCAACCAGGATTGGACAGTTACCATTCTCTCTCCCCCATCAAGTCATGTCAACTTTCTGGCAAAAATTAGTTCTGTGGCAAAACTTTATAATTTACTAGTGACTGCCATAATGTGGATATATATATTCTGCTTCAGCTAATCATGGGGAATTCAATAAAACATAGCCAGGTCTGCCCCATGTTGCAAGGGCGGGTGGAAATATTCTGCCGCTCATACAAAAAGCATAACAGTTATGAACATGCAATTTACTCTCCAAATACCTAATTTTACCCTCCACCAGCATGCCAGTTCTTAAATTCGGGAAATGTTCAGTGTAACCGGAAACACATTTTAACTTGCCATTACGACTTTCTAAGTCGCAAGTGGATTAATTTTATTTTAGCAAAATTGCCTGGAATTGATCCTAGAAATGACACATAAATGAATGCAGTACGGCTTATGGTTGATGAGAAAAATGCATAAATTATAATAGTCCTTTCAAACTAATGGGAAATATTCATGTGTATGCACATTGTCTCTCCTTTCTTCTGGCCATGTGCCATTCTTGGGCAGCATGTGACCAGAGCTTCCTGGACTGTGTTTATATTAGCCTCTTTGTTGTTTGAAGTTGGTAAGCTGCAGGTCATAAATACTTGGGATGCATCGGCTACACAGAGATCCCCCACTGCAGATAATGAGCTAGGCCCTCCCTGTGATGTCACGTGGCCCTGCTGACATCTGGCATCCTGTCCTGTTATCTGAAATTGACCACCATTTCTATCTGATTGCAGCCCATCCCACATTCCAGTCACGCACTGGCTAGGAATGTTGTTATTCTGTACAGAATGAGCCTTCAGAGACAACAGGTCAGGTAAAAGTTTGTTTTCAATACCCTTAAGAGCAGGCCACACTTTATTGCCGTTGTAAATAGCTGGGATACAAGAGCTAGGCTTGCAGTGGGGGAGTTGTTTGTGAAGTCTGCCCAACAAGCAAAAGGGTCTGCCTCAGACCTAAATGAAATTTACATGTGACCCATTGAAACAAAGTGGCCTTTTCTTTTCAATTGTTGTCAGTATTTTGCATATGAAGCATAATATACATTACATCTTGTCAACACACACTAATGGCCTCATCGCAAGTTTGGTGGTAACCCTTAAAAGTGATGCTAACGGAATTAGCCCCGACAATACTGCTCTGCCAGATCACGAGCTGGCGCAAATACTGCTGACTGTAATATCAGCCAGTGCTATTACAGCCGGCACTATTACAGTCGGCGCTATTATAGCCGCAAACGCAAGGCGCAAACACAGCTGCATCACAAGTCCATGTCTGGCACTATAAGCGCCGAAAACACAGAGCAGTTACCTCCAGCTTGCAGCTGCAGGTAAATGAACACAGGGGCCTGAAATTAAGTCACATGTGCTCCCAATACATCCCAGAGGGCTACAAAAGGCACACCCCTACCCCAAACACTTTTTCCAAAACCATGCTGCCACTAGCCACTGTGAGCTGGCACAGGCAGCTGCACATGCTGCGCTTGGATGTAGAGGGGCTGGACAGCCAGGACAGGGTACACAGGAAGTACGGGGGGTGGTCTGGGGGAAGAGGAGAGCCCACGCAAGGCGTGCCCCAATCTCCAGGATCAGGCCCTCATCTTGGACCCTCACAGGCAGCCAGTTGGTCACCCTGTACCACCTCAACAGGGAGGCCATAATAGAGCTGCTCAACAGAATACAGGATGACATAGGGATCAGGATCAACATAAGGACATCTGTGTCCCCACTGCTGGAACTAGTGCCCGTCCTACACTTCCTCGGAACTGGCCCCTTCCAGCACTCTGTGGCCATGATGCACGGCCTGGCACAGCCCATGTACTGTGCAGTGCTGACCAAGGTGCCTGAAGCCCTCCTGCAGCAAGTCCAGTGCCACTGACCACCACAGGTCAATGCCATGAAGGCACAGTTCTATGCCATTGCCCAAATGCCAAATGTGATAGATACCCTGAACTGTATCCATGTTGCACTGGTGGCCCCCCAGGCCCACAAAGCAGTGTACTTACCCTAGCCTCATTTTCACCCACTGCTGTGCCCGCTAACCTGGTTCTACGGAAAAGCACACTGCCAGGATACATGGAGAGGCACAGAGGACAACAGACCTGGATAGTGGGGGGGTAGGAAAGCTAGCACACATGTGCTGCAGGTCAAAGGCCCAAAGGGGTGGTGGTAAGGTGCAAATGACCACACAAAGGATGGCATGATAAGCAAATGTGAAATCCACACTTAACCACCCCCTGCAGCAACCTCACAGTACAGTCATTGGAGCATGCACATGTCAGACTTAACTGCACGGAGAAGCAGTAGTACACATACAGTATCAATCAATTACACCAACATGACTACAGGTATCACAATGCAACATTCAACCACCAAAGCAATGCAGAGAAATTGCTAAATTGCTACATAGTACCACTTCTGTGCTGATGCCATGGCCATGCACCCATGTGCGGCCAGCCCACTATGCCCACCCATAGCCACCAGATGCCCAGGGAGGGTCCATGGGGAACCCAGCATGCCACATGTACAGTGTAAAGACACAGCCACATGACTAAAACTATATCCACAGCACATGTAACCGACAGACACCGTACATAACATATGCTGCAAGGGAACAGGGTGCATGTGAAGCACAAACATTACATGGCATGAGTGAAATGAAGGCCCATCTGTATGCACAAGTAGTCCATGAACCTGATGTTGTGTAAGTCCACCCCCACACCTTACACTGTGACTAATGCCTGTGCCTCCACCCATGCAGATGACTCTGGATATCCACAGCTGCCCTGGCTACTGACCCCGGTGTATGATCCACAAACACCTAAAGAGAATGCCAACAACCACGCGCACAGCCGGACCTGTGTGTGCATTGAGCGCCCCTTTGGCTTCCTGAAGGCATGTTTTCGCTGCCTCAACCGTATCGGTGTAGCCCTGATGTATGCTCCAAACGTCAGCAAAATTGTGCTTGTGGCTGCAATATTGCACAATATCTGCATGAAGAGGAATGTGCCCCTACCCCCTGACATGGACATGCCACCCCCAGAGGATGAGGATGCAGTGCCTGTGGCTGAGGCAAATGCACGCATTGCCAGAGATGACACAAGGGATGGGAGAATGGCACGCCAGGCACTGATAGACAATTTATTTTGCCACTTTCACATAGCACAAGCCATGCAACACTGTGTGACACCACCCAATCAATGAACTCGACTAAGTCTCAATCATGAATGTCCTCGCACTGAAGAATCTTGACGTTTTGTATGGAATTAAGTGCCCCAACGATCCTCCTCCCACCAGCAACTCCCCAAGAAACTATCCCCCTCCCACCACCAACTCCCCAGCACACTATCCCTCCTCCCCCCACCAACTCCCCAGCACACTATCCTGCCACCCCCTTCCACAACCAACTCCCTAGCACACTATCCCCCACCCCCCTCTCACCACCAACTCCCCAGCACACTATCTCCCTCCCCCACCAACTCCCCAGCCCACTATCCCCCCTCCCACACCCACACCCCACCAACTCCTCGGCATGGCCACTCATGGCGGCCAGTGTCCTGGAGTCATTCACAATCGGGGCCTCCTCCCCTCCCCCTGATGACTTTGCGCGAAGAAGGCGCTGGGATTGTTGTTGCAGCGTGCCCTGCTGTGACCCCTCTGTGGGTGTTGTGGAGGTGGAGAGGACAAAGCATGTCACCAGGTTCTGCTGCTGCTGCAACTCATTGCCCTGCCAGATGGTTCCGTTAGGCATTAACACCCTCCATAATCTCCCTGACACGTTGTGCATAGAGTGTCAGGGCAGAGGTGTTGGCACTCATCTCGGCCCTGTTCCAGACCATTTGCCGCACAGACCCACGCATGGCCCCCTCCCTGGATACCCTCCCTGATGACCTGCAGGTGGGCGGAGTGAGTGTGCCCAATGGCCTCCATCTCACGCTGTCTGTGCTCCATGTCGTCCAGCCTTTGCAGCACCAAGCTTCGAGGCGGACTATGCGGTTGGGAAGGGGGGGCTCTGCACTGGGCTAGAACTGTATGCGGGTGAGCCATAGGATGTAGTGTCCTAATCTGGTGTTGCTGTGCGCCGAGGCAGCGATTGTGTGCGCCTTGGTGGGGTGGCGGTGGCAGACCTCGAGGGCCTTTTAGAGCAACTCCATGATGGGCATGCAAAGTCCTCCTCTGAGGCATCGTTCACCCACGTGTGTTGGCATGCAAGATGCAATTGCAATGGTAGAGTGTGACTCACACATGGGCAAATGGGCATGGTTGGCCTTGGGAGGATGCATGTGGGACCACCGTCATGGGGTTGCCATTGGCGATCCATGGGAGACCCATGGCCTGTTGGTCATTGGCCTGTATTTGTGTAGGGCAGGGTGTCCATGCTGGGTCGGCTTATGTCTGACATACATGCTTGTGGACCTTCATGGCCCCACAGCCCCTCCACAGGTGTCACTGACATGATGGGATTGGGGGGTCCCTTGTTCCATGGCACTGTCATGGCTCCATGAGGCAATGCAACACTGCCAGCAGGGTTGTACTGTGGTGCATGGTGATTGGCAGGCTGTGCACATGTCTGTGTGTAGGACGTGTACTTCCCTGTGGCTTGTCTGCCATGCCATCATTGGGCAGGCCTACTGGGACAGCTTCTTACTGGAGTGATTGCTGCACGGTGTCATGGTCATTCACGCACTTCAATCCCGCTGAAACAGGGTTCGCCAGTAGGGGTGTGGTGCGGAGGGCATTTGTTGTGTTCACTTGCTTGCACTTCCCGCTGCTGTGATGCTCAAGGGTGCTGATGTGCGGCTCCGTCATTCTGCTCTGCTCAGCTTTGGGGTCTGCTGACTTGTGTCCCTGTCCACTGGGGATTCTTACACTGGGTTGCCATTTATGTATTTATGCATGCATTTGTTGGGGGGGTTCACTCACCTCAGGCCTCCTGGCTCCCGCCTCTGCACTGCCGACTCCCTCTATCCCCTCGAGGTGCAGCACTGTGCTGCATTTCTCCTCTCAGGCAGTGAGTGCCAGTGGCTCGACAGTGTCTCCTCCTGTCTCTAGGGACTCACAGCGGTGTTGAGACAGCAGTCCCTGCACCCTTTCCCTAAGGTTGATCCACCTCTTGCGGGAGTCCTCACCATCACAGGGTACACTGGCAACTGCTGACACCTTCTGGGTGATGGTGTTCCAGATTGCTGTCCGCCGCTGGCCATTGGCCTTCATCTGCCTGCTCCCGTACAGTGGACCACTACCTCATCTGTGAGGACCACACACTCCCCCTCACTAAATTTTGGCTTTCTCCTGCGATGTTCAGCCCCCTTGCCTGTAGCCTCTCCTGTGACTTATTTGCAGTTTTATAGGATCAGATAGCTGCAGGTTGTGGAGATATTCAATGGATTGTGTTTTTCAAAATGGCCACCGCAATGCTTCCCATTCCGGCGATGATGCAATTTGCACCGGCGCTGATAGCGCCGGGTTTGCCGGCAGTAGCGCTATTAGTGCTGCTACTTGGCAGCAGCCCTTATTCCAGCACAATTACCGCCGGGCGCTGATAGCGTTCGATATGGTGTTCTGATATGGCGTTAATTGCGCCGCACAACCCAGCAGTAATTGCGCCGTTTTACCGCCAAACTTGTGATGAGTCCCTAAGTCTTTTCCCTGACATGTTTATGTTAGCTGGGGAACATATTTCTCACGTCTTGCTTTAAAACTGCAAACGCACATGCAAACCATTTTAGTGTCAGTGTTTGAAAATCCTGCTTTTCACCTGAAAGGGGCCTTTGAATTTCTTCTGCCACTGTGAATTAAAAGGCTGATTTTCCTTTTGTAATGACAGACACGCCTTTTTCACATAGCACTTCCTTGTGTTACCTGCAGAAACCCTTACAGTCTGCCTTAATAGGCCCAATTTCAGTGTGAAGGTTTTTAAAGGCTGCCAGATAATTTTTCCAGTGGGCCCTTCAGCTCTGTTTGTTGGGGCCTCGAAGTAGCATTCCCACAAAGGGTGTCTGTACAATAGCATAAAGATGAGAATAAGTAGTGAGCCAGTTAATGAGGATGTAAAAAATTAGGATATATACCGCGGACAAAACAGAAACAAAATGTATATAAGAAAATGGGTGACTTATGTTGGCAAGTGCTTTAAACTAAATAGTATGGATTAAATATACAAAATAACATTATTAAGCGTCACTGCAGGCAGCGGTGGGGTTAATTAGGGGGGATGGGAAAGGGCAGGTGGAGCTTTCTCTTTAGCAAATAAGTGAAGTTTAAGCCAAGCTTTGAAAAGATCCACAGTTTGGATGGCTTTCATTGTGCAAGGGGATCCAGTGAAGCAGGGCAGGGCAAGTAGGGAGAAAGAGCAGAAGCGAGAGGAGGCACAGAGAGGGTATGGGGCGGTGAGGTTAGTGGGATCTATGTGATTACTGTGACTCAAACACTGCAAAGCGGAAAATGTTGCTGCATGTATATGTGGGGGAGACCCCAGCAGCGCCCTCTCCCATACTCCCACACTGTTATCACTGTTACTTTCCTTTCCGTAACATATATACATGTCGAAATGCAGCATAAAATATGCCAAATATTTGGCTTTGCAGTGTTTAGCTGCGCAGTAATAATGGGGATGTCCCAGGTAACTGCATAGTAGAATTGGAGGGAACAAAATGGTGAGTAAACTGAGATACAATTAAACGGGTACTGAGAAATATCATTGATAGCTTTGTAGACTAGGAGAAGGAACTTGAAAAGAGAGCGGTTGTGCATCTATTACCAACCAGCATGTTGTCAGTCGGTAGAAGTGGGGGAGGATCTGGGTAGGCCCTGTCACTTCTACAGTTGAGTGAGACTGGGTGATCTGCTCCACACGGTTTCCTCGCCTGGCTTTTGGTAGATCCCATATTGCCAAATTGCCCACCCTCCCCCTCCCCTGTTGTTGCCCCCCCCCCTGTGTACATCCTTCCCCCACCAGATCCTTTTTCCTATGTTAGTAATGCGCTCTGTTGCTACACGAAGCTAGGGCACTCTATAACTACCCGAATAATAATAGTACAAATCCAGTTGCAAAGCAATAACATACAAAATAGCATGTGTCCAGCTGTATAGCATTTGCAGTAGCACAAGTCCAGCTGTATAGCATTACTGGACATTCAGCCTACACATTATTAGAAGCATAAGCAAGAGTTTGGTCATTTTAGCACACACACAGCATTAGGAATAGTCCTGAAGCATAGCATACCAGACAAATAAGCAGAAACAAGTATTCAGGTTTATTAAGAGGAAATGTTGGTGTTTATTCACAGGCATCACCTTGACAGTCCAGCGATGTAGAACTCCACATAGTGGCAGCCCACCGAGGATTTTGGGCAACGTAGACACAAGTGCAATTCTGGTGCATCACCTGGTTTTATGAGTTCAAAAATGCAAGAGCTTTCCACAAGGCATTCTTTGAGCAGTCCCCTTGCAATCCTTTTAACCACATATTCGTTCCTCCCTTGTCACCATGCACATAATCATGACATTCAAATATATAAGCGTGATAACAAGCTAAGGCTCTCCAGAAATCAGTGGCACAACACAATTGAGCTCACCCGGCTTCAGAACCCCTGAAATGTTGGTCTGTGTTGACTCGACCTGGCTGACGGCACGTACTAACATAAAGCATTTCATTGTTAGCACCTGCATTCATATGCATACATTTTTAGGCCATTTTTCTTATTTATTTTTATTTACTTGTGTTTAATCTATAAGATTTTTACAAGACCACAGAAAGAAGAAAACAGAAGAAGATATTCAAGTCTATGAAGCTGAAAACAGCTGCAGCGAGTTGCAAAAGAAAGAGCATTCAAAGAACACAATACGGCACACGATGTTCCAGTGAAACCGTTCGCTATTTTAAAGCTATGTCCAGCAACTTAACAGTTGCCAAAGTCCATCTTGTGGTCTCGCTCACGATCAAGCGGTTCCACATTTTATCTTCTTCGATGATAAAAGAAACCGCCAGAAGCGGTGACAAATATGCAGCTCTTTCTTGTCTCATTTGTGAGCATGTCATCACGAGGTGTCTTAAAGTTTCGGGTTGATCAGGGCTCTTGCACAAACTGCACTCGTTTGGGCCAGTAGATGATCTGATAGCCAGGATTTCACGCGTCATTAGCAAGTTCAGCCGAGCCCTCATGAAGGTTTTCATCAGGGATTTATCAGGGAATTTGACACAATAGTTGAGTGGGACTTTCACTTTATTAACAGTTGAAGGTAAATAATTCAACAATTTGTTTGCTTTTGCTTTCTCGTTTGTGACAATCCAGTCTTGGTTTTCCATTTTGGATTTTACTCTTTGAGGATTGAGTTTCAAGTCTTCTTCAGTGCACGCTACCTCGCTCAATTTCGTTTTTTGGGTTATCAGCCATGCATTCAGCACTTTGCACTTCCCACCTTTGATTTCTTCTGCGATCAGTTGGTAGATCGGCAGACTATCAGGCAACAGTATTTTCCTAAATAGTTGCATGGTACTCTGCTCCACTGTTGCTGCCAGAGACAGGAGACCCAATTCATGTCTGATTGCTGCCATAGAAGTTGACCTGGGCACGCCCAAAACTGATTTCCATAAGAGACCTTCCAATTTTGGTCATAGCGAAGTGGGCATGTTTAAGGTGGCGTCCATTCCATACATGAGTGAGGGAACCACTTTGGTCTTGTAGAACTGGATAGCCCGGAGAAGCGGGAATCTGCCAAATTTCTTGTCGATGGCTCTTGTTTGTGCAGTAAGATGTTTCGCTTTGTCCCAAAGGGTCTTCTGCATTGTGATCTCCTTTGCTAATCCGTTGATTACCACTCCCAGGTATTTGAAGTGTGTCACAACTTCGATTTTGGTGTTGTCCAAGAACCAATTCAGACAGCTATTGACTTTCTTTTTGTTTATTTCTGAGACTTTTCCATAATCAAGAATTTTGTTTTTGTTTCATTGATTTCCAGGTTGTTTTCTTGTATATATCGTGCTGGATTAGTAAGTTTGCGCTGTAGACCGATTTGAGTTTGGTCTTCTAAAATCGGGTCATCAGCATACAGGATGCGTGAGACAGCAGCTTTGCCAATTTTTGGTGGGAAGGATCTTATCTTGGCTTCAGATTTTTTGTAATCACCCAAGAAGGCAATGAAGAGTGCAGGTGCTAAAGGACAACCTTGTTTTACTCCTCGTTCAGAGGATATTTCATCCACAATGCGCCTTGACGATTTAAGCGGACACGTAGCTTTGTGTTCGTATGTAGCGTAATCACTGGCTCCAAGACTGATGTAGGGCAGTCCCAGATATTCAGTGTAGACCATAGTTTTGTGCGATCTACTTTGTCGAAAGCCTGTGACAGGTCGACAAATGCTAAAAAGACTTTTGGGGTGCCAGACTTGACGTTTGATTTTATTATATTCAAAAGCAAGATGTTTACTGCTGTACATTTTTTGAAAGCCCATTTGGAAGTGGTCTACACTAGGCGAATTTCTGGCCCATTTCTGAAATAACACAAGTAGTAAGGTTGCGTAAATCTTCCCAATGATGTCTAAAAGCGCAATTGGTCAATAGTTGCCTGGATCTTCTCTGCAACCCTTTTTATAAATTGGAATGACCACTGCTTGGAGCCAAGAATCGGGAATCATTTTAGCGTTTCCACTGTGAGCGAAGATTTTACTGATCAAGACGGCCCATTCATCTCGGTGTTGTTTTAAATCGATGTTCATCAGACCGTCACGGCCAGGTGCTCTGGAAGGTTTGAGTTTAAGTATGGCTCTTCAGATCTTCTCTACATCTGTAAGATCTGCCCATATTGCTTTTGAATCACAATCAGGGTTTTGGCTACTGGCTGAAGGGAAGGCAAACAGCAACAAGAAATAGCTAATCCAGTTTGCTTCAGAGACTAAATTAGAAAGCTCGTTCACGTTTTGGCTCTCAGTTCTTTTAATGAATGCCCAAAAGTCATGCAATTTCTTAGTACTCAGAGTCCTTAGCATTTCCTCTGAGTCGTTTTGATACAGAGTGGTTCTCTGGTGTTTTAGCCATGCAGTGTATTTCTTTGACTCACTTCGAAAGGCCAACCATGATTCTGCTGTGTTGGCGGTTCTGGCAGTACTTTTCAGTTTCCGCAGATACCTTCTTTTCAGGACCACACTATTATCGTAGACGTGCCTGTTTTGCTTGGCCCCACTCTTTAAGCCAACAGCAGAGGTAGATAATTTGGTCTTGTTGGTGCTTTTTGAGTTGGCTCACTTGAAAGGTATGTATTGTATTTTGCATTCAACTCTGTGAAATCAGCTGCTGTCAGGCGCAGACGCGTTTGCTGATTATTGACTTCTACATTTGAGTTATACGTCTTTTTTTTCAGGACGGCTACCAAACCATGACATGATCAGCAAGTTATGGTTGCAGTGTTACGTTCTTTGCACTTCAAATGTTGCAATGTGTGGTAACAATCCATGGCTTATAAATGTGTATCCAGAGTCCTTTGGAGTGTAGTTGTTCCCATGATGGAATCATGGGTTGGTGAGCATACAGAAGTGCTTTATTGTGAACATTTCGGGAGTTCATTAAGCTCATCCACGATTTACCTCTCTTTTGTTGAGCAGTTAGGCAATTGAAATCGTAATGTGATTGGAAGGATGGAGAGGGTACAGGAGGCAGCTCATTCTCACAGCAGTCCCTAAGTGGGTGCTTTCAGACTTAAAGGAGAGCTAACTGTTTGCACTAGAATGGTCTCATTAGAATGCTAAAGAAGTTAGATGCCGCCACACAATTAAGTTTCCCTCTCCCCCACCTTCTCTGAAGTTGCCGCCTCTCCCAACATTTGAAGCCCACACTCCCCTGAAATGTATGTTTCGTTGCGCCCTTGATCCAGGCTATCTCTTCAGAAGCACATTGAGAGCCTCGTCGCTTCCCCCATAATACCATAATTCAGAGCTACCCTATTTACTAAGACGATCCACACTCTCCGTAGAGATGCCTCAAATACTATCCGGATCAGTGCAACTATATCTGCAACATTCGCAGGGAACCGCATTCTCTTCATCAGACTGTGCGTGGATTGGTTATTCCGTCCCTGACACAGTCAACGTTTCAGTATTATAACCATCCTAGAACCTGTGTATGTATTACGTACATCATGTTGCGTGAATGTTATGTGTAGGTCACGTAATTTGTACGCGTTACTAGGTCCGTTCCTCTAATTAAAACATGTAACACTGGGGCAGCGATTGTATGGAGATTGGCTGTATGGTGGGAAATGTAGTTTTCCCTCACTGTTGTGAGAGGAAAGATGGCGGAGGAGTCCGCACCAGCGACCACCGCGATCCCACTTTCCTTCAGCTTCAGCCGCGTAGCGCCGCGCAAGAAGCTACCTGTGGCTGATGGGGGAGAGATAACGGATGGGAAGGAGTGGGTCCGGGGCGTGGAAGACAGCCAGGTGTTAAGGTGAGGGAGTGTGCATTTGAGTTAGGGAGCTGGCTGGGGCGCTGGGCGTCTAACTACATTTTAAAGGGAGAAGGATAGGCGTGGGATGTTATACCAATGTGCTAGAGGGAAGGACGAGATGTCTGATACGGGGTCGGTTACTCCAGTAATCTTCATTATTCTTAGTCCCAGTCTTCCTCGTTAAAGTACTTACTTTTTATGTCCGAACTGCCATATCAGGAATCCATTCCATTTTTATAATATAACTCATATGTCCCGCCCCACTCCACTGAGAACATAGACATTTCCAGCCACCACTATGTATCTGTTCAGTATCGGCAAGCGCATAATAATAGCTGCTAATATGATGCATTACAATCAGGTGCTTATGGAGAGTCACCTGGTTTTTCTTGGCATTTGTTGTGTTCTCCGGAGGCCCAGCACGAAGGGGCTGGCTCCGGTCCAGGAGGCCGCGTGGGCTGGAGCGCGGCCTGGGCAGGAGCGCTGAAAGGGAACACACGCACACGCTGGTTTCGCTTTGCCCGGAACTGCTCCCCACTCGAGGGGGCGGGGCTTTTATTAAGCTGCCCTACGTCACCGCGCTGCGGGACGTAGGGCGGATATAGCATTCCTCCTTTATTTCAAAATAACCTAACAAAACAAACATAAGCAATATGCTCAACTATAAACTCCTGCCATTGCTGTTGGCTTAGCATACATAGTCATTCAGCCTCGTAGGCGGTCTCGTGGTCTTTCTCAGACTGTACCGCTTCGCGTGGGGGCTGTCCCCGCTCGGTTCGTAAGTCTGCTCACCTTCGCTGCATGTGTCCTCACTGCCGGGCAGTCTCGGTGATTGCCAGCTGCAATCCCCTGTGTGTTCCTCCTCGGGGTCTGGCGCCGGCACGTCGCTGCCTTGTTGCTCGTTGTCGTCGTGAGGCCCCTCGCAGTCCGTCCAGAGGTGCTGGGGCACGGGCTTGAACCAGGAGGCGTTCCTTGTTACTTCCCGACCTCCCCGTGTGACAGTTATCATGGTCCCACGCCGGTTGCTGATAGTCCATGGCAGTTCCTCATACCTGGTGTCTAACTTGGATTTCGTGGGATTTCGCAACATGATGACTTGGTCGCCCACTCTGTGGTTTGAGGGCCTTGCTCTTCTCTTGGTGCTCATGTGAGCATTGGCCCGTGTTCTCCTCGTTTCCACGCGTGCATGGTCGACGTCGTCAGGGGTTCTGCTTGGATGATGGGGGATCGACGAGTTGATGATAGTTCCGAACATAAGGTCAGCAGGTGGTATGCCCGTGGTACTGTGGGGGGTGACCCGATAGTTCCTTAGGAACCGGAATAGGTCGACCCTCCACGGGCTGGCGTTTGCCTTTGATACTCGGAGTACCTTGTTGATGGTCCTCATGAATCGCTCGACGTCCCCATTCGCTTGTGGCCACCTTGGCATGATGTGGTGATATTTAATGCCCAGTTCCTGTAGGTATGACCTGAATTCCTCCCCTGTGAATGGGGGTCCATTGTCACTTTTAATGGTCGTGGGCAGGCCATGGGTGGCAAACATCTTTTCTATTGCCGGGATGACCACTTCCGCGGCGGTGGACTCCACTATCTCGACCTCTGGATAGCGTGAGTGGTCATCGATTGCCACCAGTAGATGTAGACCCTCTCTGATTTTGCAAAAGTCAATGCTGATGGCTTCCCATCGTGCTCGGCCACGCTCGGCCGATAGGATCGGTTCTGGGTCCGGTGGTCCACTCGTTATTTGGCAGGGTAGACATGTGTTCACTAGGTCCTCAACACGATCGTCGATGTGAGGGAACCATACCCTGTGTCTGATCCGTGCCTTTGTTCTTGCCAGCCCTTGGTGTCCTTCATGCGCTAGAGCCACTATCCTGTCCTGCAGCCTCGGGGGTATGATGATGCGGTCACCCCTTAGCAGGAGCCCTCCCTCCGTGATTGAGAGGTCTTGCCGAACCGTGAACATGCCTGCTAGGAACTCCTTGGCCCCCTCGGTTCTGTTGCGTGTGTGCGACATGAAGTCTTTCCAGTTGCCTGACATGATGGCATCTTTTACCAGATCGCAACAGGGGTCATTCTGGGTTTCTGTTGCAATGTCCTCAATGTTTATTGCCTTGGGCCTCATGGTGTGGACTACTTGACAAATGTGCTCCTCCGTTTCTTCGGCGACTAGCACTTCCTGCTGGGTGGCTGGACGTGGGTGTCTCGACAGGAAGTCCGCGGGGTTGCCACTGCCCGGTTGGTAGACAAGTTCGAAATCATATTGCTGGAGGTGTAGTAACCACTTGGTGATTCTGGCTGGTGGGTGTGCCGATGACCCAATGAAGATTGGTAGTAGGGGCTTGTGGTCGGTGATCGCCGTGAACTTACGCCCGTATAGGTACATGTGGAAGTGTCGACACCCCCATAGAACGGCGATGGCCTCCTTTTCTATATGGGAGTACCTTTGTTCCGTTGCTGTGAGCGCCCTGGATGCATATGCAATTGACCTTTTGGTACCCTCCTTCGTGACCTGCATCAGGATTGCTCCAAGTCCGACAGGGCTGGCATCCACAAATAGTTTGGTCGTGAGGTCCGTGTCGTAGTAGGCCATCTTGGTATCAGTCGACAGGGAGTCTTTTATGCTCTCTAAGGCTTGCTGGCATTCGGGCCCCCAGTCCCATTTGGTGCTGGCCTTTGTTAGTTCCCGCAGCGGTTCGGATAGGGTTGCTAAGTTCCGAATGAATCTGCCACAGTAGGTGGCCATTCCCAGGAAACTGCGCACCTCGGTGGGAGTCGTGGGGGGGCTGGCAGCTTGTATGTCCGCCACTTTCTGGGGATCAGGTGATATGCCGGTGCGGTCGAACCTGTATCCAAAAAAAGTTATTTCCGGTTTTAGGAATTCGCACTTCTCTCGATGGATTGTGAGTCCGGCGCTTTCCAGCCTGCCCAGTAGTGTCTTGAGTCTCATGATGTGTTCCTTGGTGTCCGGTGCATGTATTAGGATGTCATCGCTCACGTTCAATACCCCTGGTATGCCTCTGATGACCTCCTGGATGGTCTGTTGAAAAACCTCAGCGGCCGACGATATGCCGAAACTCAGGCGCTTGTACCTCCTCAGACCTAGGTGGGTTGAGAACGTGGTGATATAGCGCGACTCTCTGTGTAGCTTCAGCTGGTGGTACCCCGCCTTTAGGTCTACCTTCGAGAACACACACGATCCAGTGAGGTCAGTGATGATTTCGTCAATTGTAGGCGTTATGTGTCGCTCTCTTTTGATGGCAGCATTGGGCAGGCGCATGTCAATGCAGATCCGAACTTTTCCTGGCTGTTTGGGCTTCCGGGTGACTACCATCGGGGAAACCCACGGTGTTGGTCCCGTGACTTCTTCAATAATACCAGCGGCTTCGAGCGACCTTAGCTCCTTCTCAACTTGTTCCCTCATGTGGAAGGGTGTCCTTCGGTGTCTTACAGCACGTGGTTGCACTGATTGATCAATATGTAGTTTGATGGTCTTTCCTTTGAGACAGCCTATCCCCCTTTGTAGCTTGGGGTGTTGCCTGAGGAAGTTCTCAACCTCGGATGTGTCGTCAACGTGGCATATGAATTTGACCACGCCCAGGTCTTCAGCCGCATCACCGCTCAGCAGGCTTTCAATTCCCGCCTTGACAACATAGATCTTCGACCATAATTTCTGTTCGCCATGCCCAAGAGTGGTGCGGAACCTCCCGATGACTGGTAGAGGTTTCCGACTGCCGTAGGCAAACAACCGAGTGTCTGTGGATTTTAGCTCGGGTCGTGGTGCGAGGGTTTGAAAAACGGTGGTTGGCATGACGTTTACCGAGGCCCCCGTGTCAATGGTCATTTGTATGTCCTGGCCTTGTATGTTGACCATGCATTTTCGTCGCCTGGCGGTTCTTTTCGACGCTGCTGGCCCTTGGTTTAGTGTCGATACTAAGTACACCTTTCGGCCCTTTCCTTCGTTCTCAGTGCCTGCTGTTTGTCGTAGGGCTGAGAGGTCATCCCCTTCTTCTTCTGTCGAGGAGTTGACTACCGCTACCCTCCTCGCGCTGGCTTGTTTCTTTTTTTTCGATGACCCTTTTTCCTCGGATCCTTGTGGAGGCTGCAGTGGCGTGTTCACAGATCTGCACACTTTCGCGTAGTGATCCTTCCTGCCGCATGCTCCGCACGTGGTGCCTTGCGCCGGGCAGTTTCGCCTTCGGTGCCTTTGACCGCCACACCATCCACATTCGGTTGGTCCTGGTGCTCGAGGCTGCCCCCTGTTCTGGGTGTAGCCGCTGCCACTTTCGCTCCTCGTTGATTGTCTGTCCGAGATTTGAGCAACCATCGCTGTGGAACATGACGGCTGGAGTTTTTGTAGGGTCACTTCCATGTTGGCGGCCCTGGAGTGGGCAAGCTCCCTCTGTCGACCCAGTTCCAGGATGCGTTGTAGAGGGATGCCCTTTTCACTGAGCACGAGACGCCTCAGCTTCTCCGAGTGGATTCCATTTATGATTTGCCTCCTGATCTCCCTTTCAGTGTTCGTAAACTCACACGACATGGCCAGCTTCCTCAGCCTCGTGTGGTACGCGTCGAGAGTCTCATCGGGGGCCTGGATGGTTGTGCAAAAGATAAAAGTCTCATAGTCTGGATTTAGTTGCGGGAGAAAGTGTGCTGTTAGAGCGTCCTTCGCACTCCGGTATGCATCTTGGCCGTCACCCACATCCAAAGAGTTAAAGATGCGCAGCACCTCGTCGCCCACACTGAGGAGTAGATGAGCTTTCATTTTTCTGGATGACGTGACGTCCTTACATTCCATGGCCATCTCAAACTTCTGTAGCCATAGCTGCCATCTGGGCCCACTGGACGATGGGTCTGTGAATGGGTCGAATGGTTGGATCAACGTCGACGAACTCCCCTGCGTGCGAGGCGGTGGTGACGCCATAGACAGGTTTGCCGCCATCCTGGACGGTGTGGAGGGTCCAGGGGTCGATGACCCAGTCGCCATGGTGTGGCGTTCGCCTGATCACCGATTCACTGCCTTCTGGGTTCGTGCGCGCCCTGTGTTAGGGCAGTGTCCTACCGGCACTTGTACTCCGATGGATTGACGCTTCGTGGCCTGTGTTCCATGCAGGAGACGTTTTGCAGGTGATGACTGGGATGACACGAGAAGAGCAGAAATTTTTTTTTTTTCACCCCCTGAGGATGAGGTGTGGGAGGGGAATGAAGAAAATTTTTTTTTTTTTTTTTTTTTTTTTTTTTTGGGGGTGGGGGTCACGTGACCGTGGGGACCCCCACCGGGTGTCCAAAAATTCACACAGAGCGTCCGTGTGGCTTCCGCGTGCAAAGTCGTGGTGGAGCGCGTGGATGCTCGCTCACCTCGTCGCCATTGTTGTGTTCTCCGGAGGCCCAGCACGAAGGGGCTGGCTCCGGTCCAGGAGGCCGCGTGGGCTGGAGCGCGGCCTGGGCAGGAGCGCTGAAAGGGAACACACGCACACGCTGCTTTCGCTTTGCCCGGAACTGCTCCCCACTCGAGGGGGCGGGGCTTTTATTAAGCTGCCCTACGTCACCGCGCTGCGGGACGTAGGGCGGATATAACAGCATTCTGCGACTGCGTCAGCGTTTTATGACAGGAAAAGCTTTAAGTCCCCCCAAAAAACAGGACTGGGTAAGCACTTACAGATTGAAATGGCTCATGTTGGCAACTGCGTGTCATGGTCCTTTTTACTTTGCCATAGCGCGGTAAAGGTGGGTTGTAAGTACTGTGTTGAGAAAAGGCAGGGCTAGGAGTACTGAAGATTGCTGATAACGAATAGGCTCTGCGTCCCTCTTCCTTGTACTAGTGCTTAATTTTGTGGCATACAAAATACAGCGCTGAAAACAGACTTGAACAAAACACAGATCACCAAGAGTGCTGCTCAAACACCCCATTGCCAATTTATTTCCAGGCAGATCAACAAATCGCCTTTGAAAGTACAGAAAGCCAGAGCTCAAAACCCCTGCCCCAAAGAGGTTTGACCTCTGCTTATGAAAATGGAGGCAGTATTAGCTGGCAAAAGTATTCACATTTGCCCAGGTCTCTGCTATGCACATGTCTTGAATAGGTACTCGCTGTGCCTCTGCCCAGGATATGACATTTATAACGCTCCCATACACAAGTGTTTCAAGGCACAAAGAGGCAAGGGAGGGGGAACAGAGGAAAGACAGACAACGATCCTACTAGGTCAGGTGTCATTCAGATCGCGCAAGTGCATGGGAAGGGGGAAGTGCGGGGGCAAGGAGGAGGGGACAGTGCAGTACATGGGGAAAATAGAATAAATTACAATAAGTAAAAGTAAGGCCAGCAGGTGGCTAGTGCAGGTGTAAGTGCAGACATCAGGTGTCAAGTGCTGGTAGTGGGACTGTAGGGATACAGAAAACAGTCCCCAAGTGAGGGGGTGCGACTGGTGAGGAGGGGACCTGGGCCCTGAGTTCAGAGGGTAGCCAGGTAACTAGTGCAGTTTCAGCCAGGAAGTCAGAAGGGGAGAGGAGGAGAAAAAGCAGAAGCAAAGAGAAAGGTTTTGAGGTGCTTCCGGAACCGGTGATGATTCTCCTCAAGTTTCAGGGAGGCTGTTCCAGAGGGAGGACTGAGCTGAAGAAAGACCTCTCCCACCAACTCGTTGCTTGTAGAAGCGACTGACCCCAATGCAGTTGGAGGCGGATGAGCAAAGAGCTCGAGAAGGGAGATATTTAGGAAGAGCGAGTTGAAGGTATTGAGGCCCCAAGCTCCAGAAGGCCTTGTGGACAATCCAGAGGGTTTTGTACTTCAATCCTCGCAGCCACTGGGAGCCAGTGCAGAGATTTCAGTCCTGGAGAGATACGATCCCTGGGCTTGAGGCCAAGGACAAGTCTCGCAGGCCTGTTCTGGATGAGTTGCAGAGGGCGGAGAGTAGAAGCAGGCAGATTTTAAAAGAGACTGTTGCAATAGTCCAGCCTTGAGAGAACCAGAGCTCTGGGGACAGTGAGCTTCTGGGGGAAGGAGAGGAAAGGGAGAATACCTCTGAGGAGGTGCAGCTGGTAGTGTGACTTCTTAGAGACGTCAGAGATGTGAGGAGAGAAGGAGAGTGTGGAGTCGAAGATGACCCCAAGGTTTTTTCCCATCACAGGTGGGAGCAGGAAGAGGGCCAAGAGAGGCTGGCCAGAGAGTGACCGGAAAGGAGGGTGTGGGTGAGCCGATGAGGATTCTGCCATAGCTCTAGTTGAGGGACCGTGAATTGAGTCAGGAAAGGGAACTTGTGCCACAGAGTAGGCCATTGCAATCGCTTACTGAATTCATCTGCTAATAATAGGGACTAATGCGTGCAGGCCAGGCTTGGTACCCCAAACATAACAAACAGGCTCTCTGATGCCTGATAGAAGCAGTCTTGTCCAGATCAACTCCACACTTTTCCCCTTCAACTTGTTCCACCTCTGACAGAGAGGCTGGGTTCAAGAAAAAGTCAGCAGAACAATATCTCATACCTGGTGGAATTTGAAAGAACTTGAAGAAGAAACCACAGATCACAATGAAGAACAAGAGAATCAGAATGGTTTGGAAGTATCGGAGCCGAACATAGCAACACCCCAATCTCCCCCAGCCTAGTGGCAGCCTAAAAAAAAAAGAAAGACTTTCAAGTCAGGAATTTCAGCTTCACAGACTCCACAAGACTCAAAAGGCAGGCAAGTCTTGCAATACTCTTAACACCAAGGGAAAATCCCAAGGCGGAACTCCGGCAAACATAATGGGCCTGGCATGCAAGAAAGGTTTTAGCAGGTGGGCTTCAGTGGTTCACAACCAGTACTGAGAACCCAGGGCTCTCGAAAAGCCTAAACAGTCACCCATTCAGCACATAAAGAGGACACAACCAGGCACATATTCCAACTTTTCTGCAAGAATTTCAGAATCATTGGGACAGAGCAATCCACAGCCTACATCAATCATTTGGCACACCACAGTGCACAGTTCTTCCAATGTTCATCATAAACCTTCAGTGTTGAAGGCTGCCTGGAATTTTACACAGCCAGCTACAGGGTCAGCCCCTGGCATTGAAACCCACGCCTCCCATTTTCCACAACCCCAAAATGGAATGCAGGAGTCTGGAGTCCCCTGAATATCTTGGAGAGGACATGGGGAGGATGGCAGGAACCACACCAGAACCCCTGCCAGTTTGATCAGAAAAGGTTAACGGAACACCCTTGGCCACGCTGGTGCCACCACAATCACCTCCAACCCGGAGTCTCTGTTTTTGATTTGCACATTCGGAAGCCGAGGCAGAAGTGGAAAGGCTAGAGAAGTCTGAACGGCCAGGGCACCATCCTTGCATCCATATCACCGGATGTGGCAACCAGGAGCAGAAACTGGGAATCTCAGTATGCTGAGGAGAGTCAAAAGGACCAGCACTAGTAAGCTGAGCCTTCAGTAGATCAGGCAAAACACTCTCGGAAACACTGTCCTCAAACTGTTGGACGGGACATTTTCCACCCCCTGTTATGAACCTCCCTCAGCGATAGTAGGTTGCTCTCTGCGCAGTAACCTAACTCAAGACAGTGCCTCCAGCTGCCGGGATCGAGGCCTCCACTTTGCGCTATCGCTGACTTGTTCAGGCAACCCCTTGATGTAAGGTGAGAAGACTTTATGAGCCCTGAACATCTTCATGGTCCCTCCAGTTGGAGGAGTAAGCAGCCTGCGTGGGAGACCATCACTCCTGGCAACTGAGTCCCATCAAAGTCACCTCCCCAGCCAAGGACACTGGTATCAATGGTAGTTCTGTTCAGCAAGAGCTGCAGGAGCAGAAAAACCTCAAGAGATTATCCATGTCCAACCACCAGTGAAGCTGTTCCCACATGTCGATAGCGATCTGTCTTGCCAGTGTGTTCCTGTAAGCCTGTCCTCCAACACTTGTAGTGCAACACTAACAAGAGAATGGGACCACAAAGACACTGACCAGGATATGGCCCTACACAATGAGAACTTTTCTTGCTGCCACCCATTCCTGGGACAGCAGGTTTCTCAAGAGATGCTATAGGCAGAATGCCCTATCCAATGGCTGGAACACCTGTCCCTGCACCATCCAAAACCGAGCCACAGTTTATTGAAGGTCCGGGGATGACTGCAAGTCAGCCGAATACAGGTTCAGCAAAACCACCAGCTCCTGCAGCAGCTTGCATGTGACCCCCTCCCTCATGTTCCAACAAGTGGTCCGAAGGAAGACTCCTATCAACCAATCGCCCAGATACTGGGAAACGTGCACCGTCCTGGCGTGAAGATGCACCAATACTGGTACTGGGCATCATTTTAGTAAAACACCCTTGGAGCTCTCAACAAAAGAGCCCGAAATGGAAATTTCGCCCCCTATCAGTAAATGCAGAAATGTCTGATGCATCTCCTGATGGGCTAATGAATGTCAGATGTCTCGACCAATGGAATATCATCTGCAGACTCTCCATCTTAAAGCGCTGAGTCTGCTCCAATACTTGCAACTTCTTCAGGTTCTTCACCAGCTGTAACTTGCTGTTCTGTTTTGGGACAACTAAGATGATGGAGTAAAAGCCTAGAGTTTTCTCGCTCTTGGGATCGTCCTAAATTGCCTCTTTCTTCCACAAGTCCACATCCCCCTGAGTCATGGCAAGAGCAATCTTTGTCCTCCTGGGCATGGGGCTCGCAACTTGCCGATAGGGAGGGGGATAAGAACCAAACTTGATCTTGTACCCCTACCTAAAATATCTGATTCACCCAGGTGTCGGAGGCCACAGCCTCCCACACATTGCAGGACCACCAGAGTCTTTCCTGTGTCAACGTCTGCGACTTTGCAGGGGAAAAAGGCTTGCCAGGCTTTAGGGGCAACTTTGGACGATCCCATCTCGGGGATTTTCTTTGGCCCCCTTTGACATTGTATTATATTATATTGTATTGTATTTATTTACATTTATATAGCGCTTGACAGGAAAATGTCCTGTGCCCAGCAGACTCCCCCACCCGAGGCTTAGAGTCGGAGCGTTTGCGAAGTTTGTCAGCGTGTTTGCCCACTCTAAATTCTTGATGAACCCTCTCCTCCAAAGACTTGCCAAACAGAATCTTCCACGCAAAGGGAATCTTCAGTGCTGCAACCTTTTGATGCTCATCTGAATGCCAGTTCCTGAGGTGTCGTTGACGGCAGCCAGACACAGCAGCCCCTATGGTTACTGCTGTTGCACCAACAACACCATAAGTCAAGTACAAGAGAAGTTCCTCCTGCATTTGTACAGCCTGCAGCAGGGGCACAAAGTCGGCCCCTTTCTCCACAAGCTTAGACCACTGCTGAAAACCACCTAATGCAGAGTCCTCTGTGTAAGAGGAAATTGGCTGCCCAGAAGGCCATATGAGCCCCAGTGTAGGCTCTTTTCAAAGCCAAATCTGCCTTTCAGTCTGGCTGGTCACACAAAACATCCTCCTCCGCTGCTCACAAATTTTTGACATAATTATATCCATCTGCAGAGACTGGCATTGAAGCATCTTCCCCCTGCAAAGGATACAGCTTGGATGTAAAGCAAGGCAAACCAAGTTTTTAGCCTCAGCTTGCTCCTTAATTTCCCAAAGCCCCACCTTGATTGGGCAAACAATCTGGTCATAGGGAGGGCAGGCCCCAGAGACTGCTGGAAACCCATATACCCCACCCACCTGAACAAGCACCACAGCCAAAGCGAACACAACAGCGTAGCAGAGTAGCACAGAGAGGGACCACTCCACAGTGCAACACACCATACTCAGAAAGCCAGGAACAGCATGTTCACCATCATGACTGCACGTAATTATAGTTGACGTGCAGCAGGTGAAACCACTTCACTTATTAAAAGGAGGCTTGCAGCAATTAGTTTATTGCAGTGAGGATGGTCCTCTAATCACCTTAAACCAAAGCAATCCCACCACTTAAGAAGCAAGTGCACGTTTGTACGTAAAGCAAGTTCATTGTACAATCGGCCAGGAGGAGCTAGATGATGCTGTAGAGTCAAACTAATCCAAGTCTCCCTGAACCACACAACCACTTCACATTATGTACATTTTGCAACAGTTAAAACACTCCTGCATATTTTACTACAAATCGCACCTCCCCACCACATGATTGGTCAAAGTATACAAAAGAAATCTACTCTTCTCTAATTCCCACGGTCTTATTCGTCACATTTTATCTAACTACCACCATCAGATCATAGTTACAGCACACCCTTTTTTGCGATTTGTCCTTGGTAGGTCATGACATCATCACATAGTTACACATTAAAACACAAACATAATTCATTATAAGTTCCATCTGGCCTGGGACCTTCTAACCCCAGGCATGATTGCACATGGTTTGCAAGGACACTTCAAACAATATGGGGAGGGGGAGAATAAACAAGTTTACTTTGAACTATCTGGCCCACCCACCCAGGCTTGCTGGCGGCCCTCGTTTCACTATAATCTAAACAACTACCAATTGAACACTCATGGCCTCCGGTCACAATCTGTGAAAATAATCGAAACCCATAAAGTTTCGGTTAACTTTGCCCTTAGGTGTCTCTTCACCCCAGGTTTATTACTCAGCCGCAAACAGATGGCCGAAATCCCCTGGACAATAAATAACAAGCTACTCTGCACTTAAAAAGATTGCATCTCCTTTCTGCAAAACTGCCAACTCATAAAACCCAGCCTGGCTGTAACTGACCATCTGATCATATCACAGCTACTATTGCCTTCCCTCAGCCTGCAGCCCCCCCCCCCCAGAACCCTCTCCAGTCACACAGAGTTCACCTTGCAAATCCCTGACTGCAGGGCCAGGCCACACTATGAAAAGCACACAGGATACAGATTTGTACGTTCCCCATGTGCCCCAAACTGTCCTTAACATATATTCCTTGAGACCCCCATGTATGTATGGCGGTGCATGCATGTTTTTAAAACTACTGCGTCCTCAATGGTTCCTTAATGACAAATCTCCTTTCTCGCATGTGCATTATGACGCTCCTTGTTGCCCAGCTTCTAGGCGCTTCTTGGCACACCATACCCACCCATATTGTATCTATATTTCAGAAAATCTATCTTGCTGCGCTGTGCAAATCTAAATGTATCAACTTAAACACAAGGTAACACTAAAGAAGCACACATCCCATTCTCATTAACTATGCTAGATATATTTAAAATTGCAGCATCGTGCCAACTTTGGCGCTCCGCCTTCACCAATATGGCATGTGCAACGTGAACGCCTCTTTCTCACTGGGACCTTTCCTGACCACCCCAACATTCCCCCTTTAGTTAATACTTTAGCTAATAAACCAAGTTTTTGTTCTTGAAAACCTTTTTCTTAGGGTGGGTTGGGTGGAACCCTACAATCGTCTCTCACATTGGTCCCAATATGGGCATACGCCTTCGCAGAACAACCCCAACTTGTCTTGACAGCTAGGCTCATCCAAGACGGCACCCAAAAAAAGTTCAACAAGGGCCATTTGTGATTACTGCATTGTTCTCCATGACCACCCTAAGCTTGTGCAAGGTGGCGATTGTTTGGGCCTCATCACAAGTTGCGCAGTATCCCGACTGGTATACCGGCCAACTTTATTTGCGTTACCACCCGTCCGGCGGTATTACCACCAGATCACGGGTTGGGTGAACAACGTTATTCCCCATCCTCCATTGCACCCAATGGGGAATTGCAGCGCAATTACCGCCAGCGGTATTACAATTCGTCTTTGTCCACTTTGTACCCCTTTTCTGCAAGCAGGGTGAGGAGCATTATTGAATCTCAACACTAGTCTGAAGTGATGCAAACTAGTAAGTAGTTCACATACTGAATTACTTTACTGGACACATGTAAATTCCACAAATCCACCCTGTTGAAAATACTCAGAAATTCACAGTACCCCTGAGGCAACCTTGTGTACTCTACTCTCTGACCACAATACGTAAACGCTGTGAGGTACTGAGAATCGCGGTGTGAGGGGACTGGGAAAAATGCATTCTTCAAATCAATCACTGTGAAGTGGGTCGACACATAGTATTACAGAGAATGGTAGCAGGATTTGGTACCTGTCATGGCCACAGGCCCCAGAACACACAAACCACACCCTCTAGTGATGGTGGCAATGGGTCACTTGACTCACTTATGTCCCTTTTGGGACCCATAAACACAGGGGCCCTGGATGGACTCAGTCCTGGTGCCTTTGGCACCATGCTCATATAGAGATGTGAGCAGGAACACTTTATTTCAGTGCAGGAGTGCCTTTATTTTACAAGAACTTTCCAGGAGCTGAAAGCCTTTATTCCAGAGAACATCCTCATGTGCTGACTCATCGGGTGTGGCTCCCTAGGCCTGGTCTTCATGTGCTGACTCATCGGGTGTGTATTGCAGGCTGAACCTGGTGGGTGTGGCATCAGAAGCTCAGCTATATAAGCTGCTCCATCCTTAAGGCCGGTGCTTCGCGTTACTCTGCACTCGCATGCAACGTGATGCTCACCACTGCTTGGACCAGTTAACCTACCTTTTGAAACCAACCGTTCTCCTGCATACTCACCTCCAGGAAACCGGTGCTGCATCGCTTCATCTACAGACTCATCTCCTGACATCCAGTAATCTTGATCCCGACGCCGCAGTACCGCACTCTGCATCCACGAACTCGGACCCTGTGAAGAAGAAGAAAGACAAGGTTACAACATCTGTCCTAGGGCCGTGACGCATTTGAACCCCGCGCACGCCCTAGTTAACAATTTACCAGCTACTGTACGGGTGCAGCTTCGTTCCTCATTGCCGCCGGCTGCCGCCTCGTGCTCAGCAGCTTCTAGCGGGCCGGCAACATCACCTGCAAGGGAAGAAAGCAAAAGAGCAACATCAAAAGTAGAATGGACAGCAATAAAAGACAACAAACTTTAAAAACGGACGAGGAAAGACAAAGGCAAACGGCAACACTTAACTGAAGTATAGTGGCTTAGTCGCAGCAGGATTGGACTACCACGTGCAAGGGACCAGTGAAGGAACTCTGGTCCAGATCATACAAGCGCCCCTGCCAGAAGCAGCAGGAAGGAGTGCTCGCCAAAACTAATCAACAGTTGAGCTTTCCAGGGACGGCGCATCCCACGGGTACCACGGTTTGGGAGAAGGGGTCTGGAAGGGGATCAGGTGCACAAGCTGGCATACTCACGCCCCCTAATCTCCATGCAGGAGCAGTCCTGAGCAGCATCACCTATTACCACCAGTCACCACATAAGCGCATAGGGCGAAGTCGGACCCGAGTGACCTCACCCCTGGGAGGGCTGCAGCCGTGCCGCAACGCCCCCGCAGAGACCAGGTGAGCGTAACAGTACCACCGGGAACTCCGCCTCAACAATATTATTGAGGGGACGCAAATCTTGGACCATCCTCCAACTGCACCCCTTCACTTTCTTCACAGGGTAGACGGTATGTTAAATGGGGACACAGAAGGTTGTATTATGCATTGTTTCAACAACGCCATAATGGTCTCATAAATCTCTTTGTCCGCCTCTCTAGACATGGAGTACTGCTTAACTCGTGGCAATATTGCACCAGGTTTCAATTTTATCCGTACCGTTCCAACACTCTTTAACAGACCCACATTATGAGGATTGTTGGTCCATAAATGGTCCAGCACTTTCTCCAAATCCTCCTTTCAAAACAGCAATGTATTTCTAACAATGAGCATGGTCTGTGGTACTTCCCTTTTGCTCTTTCGCTATCTGGCAAGGGAGCCCAATCTAAAAAATCATCTCATCTGTGTCTTCGTTGTCTTTGAACAATTGTTCATCGGAAATGTCCCTTACCAATAAGGTTGGATCGATGCACAGAACTGGCTTCCTCGTCAGTCCCTGAGAGAACCACCCTGTTCTTCTAGATGACTACTGCTTCTAGGTAAATCGTAACAATGGTGCCTGGTGTTACCTCCTGCGGCACAGCATGCTGCAACAAAAACTCAATTGGCAACTGCCATGTCGGATCTCTGATTCCTCTGATTCCTTGGACTCAACAAAACCATTACTCCATAAAGAAACCAAGTATGTACACGTACGCCCCTTCTTGTGCTGTCACTACACTAGGCATGCAAACGCGTTGCTTCTCTTACTGGATACAAACCTGGAGTCGAGCCTACTATACGTTCTTCCATGAAAGCAATCGACATTTGGAGTCGACTGAGGAGATCACTGGCCAAGAGATTCGCCAGGGTATCTGTGCAGTTCAACAAAGGAGCAGATACGTTTTGTCTACCTACCTTCATAAGTAGATCTTCAGTGTAAGGAACAGACGGGATAGCCCCAGAGAATCCGTGTGTCCATAGTTTTGCCTGACAAGAGGAACTCGCCTTCCTTGATGTAAGATTTTCTAGCCCCTGTATCGACCATGAATGAAAACGCACGGTCACCTACCTACACACCTCTCTGGTATTCCTCTCTCGGATAGGTGGTAACAGACAGGACTGGACACATCCGAAATACCTGTGGGCTGTCCTAATCCTGGTACATATTAGCATGGGGGAGCGGGAAAGGATTCCCTCCAAAAACACTTGCGCCAGTGTAGTGAGTGATCGTTCCTTGGGTTAAAGGATTTTTCTCCCATGTCTGTACCTGTGCCTGTGCAAGACTCAAAAGAACTACTCTGACTCTCCTGAGAGACTTTGGGGGTTTTGGCTTACCGGACTTCTATTGCTATTATAAAGCTGCGCAAATGAAGGTAATGCTGGAAGTCATGCGAGACGACATGGGTAACTATTGGACATATCTGGAAGACATGTACACTCATGCAAAGAAGGTTAGATACTTTCTGTGGTCCCGCCGTAAAAGCATCCCAAATAGGGTAAGCAGTCACGTGACCCTGGGGGTGCTTTGGTCGGTTTGGAATACAGGAGGTAAAAATGATAGCCTCTCTTCCTGGCCGTCTCGAGTACAGTGTGGGGTCCCCCTTTAGATTTAGGCAAGCACAGCTTTAAACACTCCCAAATGTGGTCAGATAGAGGCTTGGAAAGGGTGGGACAATTGTTCAGGGAGGGTAGATTTAAGGAGTTCGAGGTTGTGGCCGATGTGCTGGGACAGGAGGCAATAAGCATATTTTTCACGACCCACTGTGGCGTGGGGGGGCTCTCATGTCTCATGACTACTGTGGAACACATCATGAACAGCGCCAACTCATGAAATATATAAGGTCTTGGTCTCAGCCGAAATGGAAGGAAGACAAAACTTTAAAGATTACTGGGCCCATCAAACTGGCCCCATAATTGAGGAGGGTACTTGGGAAAGAATTCATATGGCAATGTTTGTTGTAATGTATTCTTGTCATGTGATGTCACTGGCTGTCCTGTACTTCACGTCTTGTATATAGCTGAAGAGTAACAGAATTTATGTATATACTGTACATCTAAAGCTACCTGGAACAACTACTGAATCCACAACAGGTCTGTGTGTGAGTGCCAGCTTTATTAACCAGCAACCTGACTTTGTTAATGTTAGTGTGCGGTACAAACGTCCTTTAACATTATCACCACCGTAGTGATCCCTTGGCGCTCTGGCGGCTCTGAAAGAGGAGGGGAGGTTGAGTTAGTGGGAGGAAGCAGGAAAAGTGCAAGAGAGCAGTGATGTACTGTTGGCGGCCTCAGCCCGGTGGGTCTGTTGGCTGGGCCTGGGGTGTTTGCGGCCGGTAGTCGTCATGTACTGTTGTGCAAGGCTATGTGTGTTTTTGTTTTGTTGTTGCAATGTAGTGAAGTTTGTGCGGTTTGTTGTGCTGTAGGTTTTGGTTGTGTTTGGTTTGGAGTTTGAGAGGTGTATGCAGAAAGGGAAAATTGTTAGTAGGGTTGGTTAATTCGCATCTCTATCCTGAATTGAAGTGCTCGGCTTGCGTATTCTCCCCTGTTGCGGCTCTGTCCAGATCTGGGTCTGACTGGCATACAGGTTCCATACTCCTCTAGTCCTCGTCTCCAACTTGCTCTCTCATGGCTCCCCTTATCCTCCATTTAGACTCTAGTGACCAGTGCATCTGCTAATGACAACCTCTCAGGTAGTGGGGAGATTGCCAATGTCTCGATAATTCCACACTAACGTGGTATCTGGCGGTAATTAAATTACGGGGTGGACGAAAGTGTTGGTGGGAATGTCTGGGTTAGTTGACTCAGTCTCTGTGTGTGCCGCCTGTGTTCCTGTCTGGCCGATGTAACCCGTCCAGCTGCCGTGGGCTTTACTCTCCCCGGTCAGGGATGTCCGTGTCTTTTCGGTTTAGTTATCCTTTTAACCAGTTTCGTTTCCAGGTTTAGTCTGTGGTGTTGTAGAGCCAGGTTTTTAGTGATTTCCTGAATTTTAGGTGATCTTCAGTGTTTATTTCCTTTGGGATGTTGTTCCAGGATTTTGCGGCTAAGTGGTAGAAGGAGGTGCCTCCAAGTTGTTTCTTGTGGTATGGTTTGAGTTCCAGGCGGATTTCGTTGCTTGATCGGAGGGGTCTCGTTGGTTTGTAGACTGTTATTTTCTAATGTAGGAATTCTGCTCCTTGTCCATGGATTGCCCTGTGCGTTATGCACATTGTTTTGAAGGTGATGCAATGTTTAACTGGGAGCCAGTGTAGGGTTTTTAGGGCTGGAGTGATGCGATCTCTTCTGGATAGTTTGAGGCGTAGTCTTGCTGCTGCATTTTGGATCCGTTGCATTTTCTTCAGGAGGTATTCAGGTATTCCGTGGTAGAGGCTGTTTGCATAGTCTATATTAGACATGATTAGGGCGACGATAGTGTTTTGTGCGCGAAGGAGAGGAAAGGTAGAATTCTTCTTGCCGTTCAGAGGAGGAAAAAGCATTTCTTCACTGTTACATTTATTTGTGGCTCCAGGGTTAGGTTGTTGTCCATTAGGACTCCCAGGTTTTTTACTACCTTTGACGGTGTTGGTGCGTTTCCCATTTCCGTAGGCCATGGGATGGTGGTTTCGTTCTCTTGGTCTTTGGATACGATCATGATTTCTGTCTTTCCTGGGTTGATTTTCAGGTTGTTGGCATCCATCCAGTCGAAGACTTCTTTTAGGCAGTCGGTAAGGGTTGAATGATCGGCATCGGTGTCCTTGATTTTGTATAAGATCTGGGTGTCATCTGCGTAGTTGTAACATGTAATGTTGTATATTTTGTAGATTCTGATGACTGGAGTCTAGTAGATGTTGAAATGTAGTGGGGATAGTGAGGATCCTTGTGGTACTCCAGTCGTTCACTCGTGGGGTGGATTTGAAAGGTTTTAAACATACGGTTTCTGTTCTGTCTGTTAGGAATGATTTGGTCCAGCGTAATGCTGTGTCTGTTATGCCTATGTTTTCTAGTCTTTTGGTCAGGGTGTTGTGGCTAACTGTGTCAAAGGCTGCAGAGAGGTCGAGCAGAATAAGGGCTGAAGTAGTGTTGGAGTCTGCGTTAGTTTTGAGGTCGTCCCAGATAGATAGTAGTGCTGTTTCCGTTCTCTCGCTGGTCTGAAACCGATTTGAGCTTGGTCCAGCAGGTGGTGTTTTTCTACGTGTTCTTGGGTTAGTTTATATACGTAGGTTTCTAGAAGTTTTGCTGGATAGGGGATGTTAGAGATCGACCTGTAGTTGGAAAGGTCATCTACGTCACCACTTGTGTTTTTTAAGAGTGGCTTGATGTATGCTGATTTGAAGATCTTCGGTACAGTCCCTGTTGATAGTGATAGATATAGAAGGTTTCTGTAGTGTTCTGCTGGCGATCCTTGCGCGAGGATTGATTTGTAGATGTCTCGGGGACATGGGTCCATGGGTGATCCCGCTTTCTTGCTTCGTTTAACCAGCATTGCGAATGCCTCTGCTGATATTTCAGGAAAGCTTCGGAGTTTGTGTTGTGGTTCCGAGTTGGGTTCGCTGTGTTGTATGTTGTGGTTGGTTGGTCGCTTTTGTATGGTTTGGCGAATGTCGTTGATTTTCTTTTTGAAGTGATCTGCGAGGTTGTTGCATAGTTTTTCTGATGGGGTTGGGGTGTTATCACAGCCTGGTGGGTTTCTCATTTCTTTAATGATGGTAAACATTTATTTTTGTGTGTTGGTGGCATTGTTGATTCTGTCATCGTAATGTCTTTTCTTTGCCTTTTTAATTTCAATCTTGTATGCATGGATTTGTTTCTGGTACAGTGCTTTTCTCTCTGGGTTGTATTCTTTCCTCCATTCCGATTCCATCTTTCTGTTTTCCTTTTTCATCTCGTTTAATAGAGGGGTGAACCATTTTGCCATTGCTCTTTTTTTGGATGGGGTGAACGTTTTTTCCGGGGCGATCTTGTCTATCGTATCTACGATCCATTTGTGCAGTATTTCTGCTTTGCCGTCTAGCTCAGCTAGCTCCAGTTCTGTAGTTGAGGGTTTTGTTAATTCCAGTTGTTCGAATAAGTTGCTTTCTTTGACGCGTTTCCAGTTTCTTTTTGTGGTGGTTGTGAGTTTCGGATGTTGGATGTAGGCTTGGGTAGGCAGAGTTATCACGAATGGGATGATGAGATGGTCACTCCACAGTATTTGTATCGGAGGTGCCGTGGTGATGAGTTTTTCTTTGGCGAAAATTGCGTCTAGGGTGTGACCTGCCGAGTGCGCTGCTCCTTTGACTAGTTGTCATAGTTTCATGGTGCTGAGTTGTTCAATTAGTGAGTTTTGGGAGTTGGCGTGGCTGTCTTCAAACCAGATGTTGAAGTCCCCCAGGATGATTAGGTGTTCGTGGTTGATGGCTAAGTTGGTGATGGCTTCTATGAATGTTGCATCATATGTTGGCGGTCTGTATACCAGGATGAATGTGATGTTGGTTTTTGGGCTCGCTGTTGGTGAATAACCATGGTTTCGCAGTTGAGGATGTTGAGTGGTTTGTCAGTTTTTAGTTTCAGGTGTTCTTTGAATGCTATAGCGATGCCTCCTCCTTTTTTGTTTTTCCTGTTTATTTGTAGGCATTTGAAGTCTGTGGGAAGGCAGCTTTGGAGTGTGATTTTTTTTTTTTCAGTTGTCGTCCAGCCATGTTTCTGTGATGAACAGGATGTCAATGCCGTTGTCGTCGAGTAGGTCGAAGATCTCTGTTGAGTGTTTTGACATGGATCTCGCGTTTATTAGATTGCAGTGAAGTTTGGAGGTGTTGTTTGGTTTGGGTTTTGTCGAGGTCGTCTTCCGCTCGGTGTTGAGGTTTCCTTCTTGGTTGGTCACTTGTTGGGCTGCGGGGTTTGGGTTGTCAGCGTCTTCGAAGACTTCTTCTAGGTTTTGTCTTGGGTTTTTTGTGTTTTCATCGGGTTCGTCTTCCGGGTGTTGTGGTTGTTGATTGGTTCCTCTTAATTTGGTGATGTGGGGGGTTATTGGGTCTGTAGTTTGTTTTTGGTCATCCTTCTTCTACTTGCTTGTGTTAGGTTGATTGATGTTGCTGCTTCTAATGTTGGGTTGGATTGACGTGGTGGTCCGTTGTCTGCGAGGTATGGAGTTAGGTAGAGGGATTTTTCTCTTCTCTCAGAGTTCCTTCGGTTTGTGTTTCTGCCTGTGGTGGTCCAGTCTATGGTTCTTCATGGTGGTTGTTGTGGCGTGTTTGTTCTTTCGTCTCTTCGTCTTTTTCTCATAATTGGTCGATTGCGCGGCATTGTAGGATTGAGAGTTGTTTAGTCTTTGTTTGGTTACGTCTAATTGGTCCTGCTTCGGAAGAATTGCCGTGTGGTGTGGTGGCTGGTGAGGGGTGTCTGCTAGTAGTTTGGCTCCGTCTATGGGTGGTATTCTGGCTGGAGTTGACGACTCGTTCAGTCGCTCTCCTAGGAGGGGAAGGGGGGTGGTAAGGGTTATTAAATTGGGTGTTATCGGTGGCTCTCTTTTTTTTGTCCGTCCCCCTAAGCGCGATTCATAGTGGTGAGCAGGTTGTGTGGGTAGGGTATCAGCTGGTTGGAGGGTGGCTTGGACGGGTGTAGCTTGGACTTTCGCCTTGTGATGGGAGAGGCCCTATTCAGAGTGACCCATCACCGTAATTCGTTGGTGGTTTCTGTTTTCTGTCTCACTTGGGAGTTTGCTAAATGTGCGAGTGAGCTAGATTTGAGATACCTGTGAAGTGGGGGAGAGGCTAATCAAGTTTGAGACACCTGTATAGTGGGAGAGAGGCCTAACAGTGCAGTTTGGAGAACAGACAATGCAATTTGGGCACCGCGGCCCTGCTAGGTTTGAGACACCTGTATAGTGGGACAGAGGCCTATCAATGCAGTTTGGAGAACAGACCATGCAATTTGTGCACTGCGGCCCTACTATCAATGCAGTTTGGAGAACAGACAATGCAATTGGGCCACGGAGGCCCTGCTAAGTTTGAGGCTCCTGTATAGTGGGTGAGAGGCTTATCAATGCAGTTTGGACACTAGACAATGCAATTTGGGCACGGGGGTCCTGCTAAGTTTGAGACACCTGTATAGTGGGAGAGAGGCCTATCAATGCAGTTTGGAGAACAGACAATGCAATTTGGGCACAGCGGCCCTGCTATCAATGCAGTTTGGAGAACAGACCATGCAATTTGGGCACCGCGGCCCTGCTAAGTTTGGGACACCTGTATAGTGGGAGAGAGGCCTATTAATGCAGTTTGGAGAGCAGACAATGCAATTTGGGCACAGGGGCCTGCTATCAATGCAGTTTGGAGAACAGACAATGCTATTAGGGCACAGCGGCCCTGCTATCAATGCAGTTTGGAGAACAGACAATGCAATGCGGGCACGGAGGCCCTGCTAAGTTTGAGACACCTGTATAGTGGAAGAGAGGCCTATTAATGCAGTTTGGAGAGCAGACAATGCAATTTGGGCGCAGCTGCCCTGCTATCAATGCAGTTTGGAGAACAGACAATGCTATTTGGGCGCAGCTGCCCTGCTATTAATGTAGTTTGGAGAACAGACAATGCTATTTGGGCACAGCGGCCCTGCTATCAATGCAGTTTGGAGAACAGACAATGCAATTTGGGCACCGCGGCCCTGCTATCAATGCAGTTTGGAGAACAGACAATG
This sequence comes from Ambystoma mexicanum, assembly GCF_040938575.1. Lineage (NCBI taxonomy): Eukaryota > Metazoa > Chordata > Amphibia > Caudata > Ambystomatidae > Ambystoma > Ambystoma mexicanum. The sequence goes on from NC_090923.1 coordinate 1,158,253,941, forward strand.
CTATTTGGGCACCGCGGCCCTGCTAAGTTTGAGACACTTAGTTTTATAACAATGTTCCACAGAAATCTCTTATAACAATGTTCCACAGGAGTCTCTTTAACTCAGCTATGGAGCACAATTTCAAAATGATCTATGGGTGGCACCGTGATCTCCTTAAATTATCTAAAATGTATAAGGGAGTTTTCCCCTTCTGCCCCAGAGCGTGTGGTCAGGTGGGTATGCTATTTCACATGTGCTGGGAATGTTCCAAAGTTAAGGGGTACTGGTCCGAGGTCCTCAGCTATATAAAAGAAATCATGGGAGTGACCCTTAGCTTGGACCCAATACAAGTGTTGTTGGGTCTGCCCATGGGAAACAGGGAGGATTATCGATTCCCAAGGATGTGTGAGGCTGTGCTGAGGGCGGGAAGGTTTGCATTAGCCCAGAAGTGGAAGAGTTCAATCACACCCACTAAGGCGAAATGGATGAGCAAGTTGTGGGATAACGCTGTTACTGCCGCATTTAAGGGTCCGCCAAATCATGGGTCTGGCTGCACCCCCAGCTCCAATGCGCCGCGAATATTTCCATTTCCTGGCGCAATTAGCGCCACCCGATTGGCGTGTGCTAATTGCGCCGAAAATTCCCCATTGGATCCTAATGGGGAACTACTGCTACCACCCAACTCTTGATCCAGCGGTATTACCACGAGAGGGTTGGGCGGTAATCCTAATACAGTTGGGCAGATTCCCAGTCGGGATATTGCCCAACTCGTGATGAGGCCCACAGTGTTTTGTTTATAGATGGGAGGTGGGACGAAATGAAAGTTGATATTTTTCTTTCTCATGTGAATGAATCCTGGGACCTGGGGTCCTTTACGATGAGATAGCAATACTTGGAGATGGATGGGGATGCAGAACGTACTTGTACATCAATGATCAAACTGACTCAGGAAGTTGACAATACTGGATACTGTTTTATTTGCAATTATCTAAAACAGAAGTACAATAGACATCATCCAACATCGCACAAGCAATCTCTCAAAGTATTTAATAAAAATGCTTTCCTTTATAGCAATAATTCAGCATCATTGACTTCATACTATGTGGCAAAATAAGGAGCCCTACTAGGGGATGTGATAGTCTTACAGGGAACAAATTTGTATACGTTCCATACTAACTGGGGTTGTGATTGGGTCTCTAACATCAGGTGGACAACTAAGCCCTTCTTTAGTGTAAGTCATCTTCATCGTCACAAAATACACTATGATTCATTGGTTACACAAACTATAGGGCTCTCTGTTATGTGGCCCTCTACAATTGGTTGGCACGCTTGTACCCTTCTGGAATATTTCACTCACTAGCTGCTTAGCCCAAGTGCTGGGAGGGTCGACCTGGTCATGCCTCACCACCCAATTAGTCCAACATCTATCATCACTGCTGCGGTCTGCCATTCAATTCAGCCCTTGCGGAAGCTCTCTGTGCCTGATAATTAAAGGAAGTGTGGCATGGTCTTGTCTTTTGGTTTCGGTGTAGCTCGACCCAAAGTCTATTTCGATCTGACCATGTGCCTGGAGACCACATTTTCAAGCTTTTCGTTGTATAAAATACTATTAAATGATGAACTATTGACGCCTTCATTGTTTTTTCATTCCACTTCAAGCAGAAGTTATTTTCTTTCTCAAGTTCATGTAGCCTCTTGACAGACAACCAGGCTCTCGGTTGCCTCGACTCTTGGTGATGGGCCAGCCAAGCCTTTCTCGAATTCTCCTTCGCCATCAGCTATTTTCCAACTGCGCCACACTCAAGCCCTTTTCATTCACAGGGTTCAAGTTTGCTAAAGTGCATTGTGGAACATCCAGATGCTATACATTCGTATGTATGTACATTAGCGCACCACCGGCAGTCGATTCACTACATAGCCAGCCTATGGTTACTTCGTCTACTTGCGTTACTGCGTCTGTACAGTTGTAAAATGACTTTGCATTTTCTTCAGTGTTCACTTGCACAACCATCTTCATTTTGATCCCGAAATGTTGCTCATCTTCGACACCTCCTCTTCAGATCTTATAGAATACCTACAATTTTTCATCTTTTGTGTCTTTTCCAGATGCGTCAGTTACACTTCGCATGACCTCGCCAGTCTTCTTTCTCATCCATTTTCACACTTCCTCTGGGACTTTGTCAAGAAGGCCATTATTTCTGAACGCATATAGGGTTTTCTCAATGGATACCTTGTCTTAATTATTCTTTCCAGTACAGGCATCCTCACTGGTACTGCACATGTCGCAATTTCCGGTTCCCAACATATAGGCAACATGAGGGTGGAGCTTCTGGTAGTGGTATTTGGCTCCTCCCCTACATGAATGTTAAGAGGTTTCTATTGTTTTTTTTTTTTAAACTGTCCTCACCATATATCCCTTGAGACCCCCATGTTTGTATGTCGTTGCATGCATGTTTTTAAACTACTGCGTTCTCTTCACAATGGTTCCTTCATGACTAATCTCCTTTCTCGCATGCACGTTATGAAGCTCCTCCTTGCCCAGCTTCTAGGCGCTTCGTGGCACACCATACCCATATTGTATTTATATTTCATCAGCTATGTTGACATTTATCTTGCTGCGTGTGTGCAAATCTAAATGTATCAACTTAAACACAAAGTAACACTAAAGTAACCCATATCCCATTCTGATTAACTATGCTAGATAAAAATAAAAATTGCAAGATCGCGCCAACTTCGCCGCTCCCCCCAGTCACCAAAAGGGCACGCGCAACGTAGACCCCTCTTTCTCACTGGGACCTTTCATGACCACCCAACATTGCCATGGTTATTGTGTAGTTTTTTCATTGCCCTTTAACAGGCTTGCCCCACGGCTCATCCCTTCTCTCAGCTACCGATTGGGCCACTTGAGTCCCAGACATGCCCAGAGTGGTCTCATGCTCCCAACTTCTGCAAGCCAGCAGAGGCCCAGACACGGGCCTAAGCGCCACATCGTAGAACCGGCACTAAGGTGCGAGCAGAAATGGAAGCTGGCAATCTTGCGCTGGTGGCAGGAGAAGCTTCATGGGCGCCAGCACAACATGCACTCCACATGCTGTGTCTCCTGCCCGAGCCATAGTCCCCAAACAACACCAGAAAGTGGCTGGTACTGAAAAAGCACTGCCCCACAGGGAGCCAAAGGGCAAGCCTCTGGCTCCTCCCACACTCTGCACCCAGACGTGGAGCAACTCTCTGTTGCGGGCAGAAGCAGGGCAGGCATCCTCTGGCAGTAATTACCACGCCGGGCAACTCGGGGACCTAAATATATACTCCACCAGGCACCCTGCCCAGGGGGAGACTCAGGGGCCACTCACACCTCACCCTCTTGCATGCGCTGCCCAGCAGGGGATGCAGGAAGAAGGGAACCACACAGTTGCCCCTCGAAGCCATGTAGGAAGAAGATTGTTGGAGCAGCAGGTAGCCCAGCCACCCACCGGTGTTCCCCTCAGGATGGTAGGAAAATTAAAACTGACACATTGTGCTGGTTGGGAGTGGCATGCTTGCAGTGGAGATGGGTAGGACATATAGGATATATATTTGTTTCTGTTAGTTTCGTATGTTTCCTTACAAGCTTTGTTGCGTTTCTCTACACGTTTTGTATCTTTCTGTACGTTTCATTACAAGTTTTGGGTTTCAAGCAACAAAAATAATGTGTAAACACGTCAAGGCATAACACACGTCAGACGTCATGATGGCTGAACCTTGGAAGAGCACTGCCTACAAAATATGTCTTGCAACTGTGGGCACTGCAATGCAGCATATTAGGGACATGAGTTGAACACATTGATGCGAATAATCAACAAGCTGTAATCAACGATAAAGTAATGGCGTTTGTATTGATGGGCACCGACATCAAATCACCAACTGCAAATGGTCCATACTGCTTTCTACTACAGTCATGTTTACCATTTGGTCTCACTGCTATATTCAAACGAGGCAGATAAGGCAGTGTATGGACAACTTTATGCTGTCAATTCTGCTGAAGCAACACGGTGCGATCATAATTAATTATTGACCTTTAAGATATGCTAGAATGGCCTATGTTTTTCCGGGGACAGCTTGTAAAGATGAAATGGATTCCTGCTATGGAGGTCAGGATCTCAAAACTGGGATGAGTAAGAGGGATGTGGTGGTGGTAGATTTCAGTCAGGTGCTTAGATGAGGAGTAGCCTTGTTCGATTCAGACGTGCCTACATTTGAAAATCAAAAAACATGAGATTTCTGCAGGACATGCGTGCCAAACACGCCTCCAAACACTTTAAACTCTGCCCTTGCCCCACACAAGGTAGGAAATTAGTAGATATAGGTCCATATATGTCCGCCAACATTCATGCCAAATGAACATGTGCAGAGGAATCTGAAAACTACTACTATTGTATCGCATCTATAATTTATTTCCATCTGGGTAACGCTATTCTTGTTCTGTCAGTATTTGAAAACAACTGCACACATTTGTTCTGTTTTAATTTTTAGATCACTTGGTGCAAAAACGGGACTTATTATTTATCCTTATAACTTTCGCAGATAAGGCACAGTGAGATGAAAATTATTCGTTCAGTTTCACATGCTTTAGTTAAGTGGTGAATGCAGGTATTGAGACAAGTCTGCAAGCAATTGACCACATATCTTCTCAGCTCCAGTGAGAATTTTGCAGCAATTCGATTTGCCGACCTGTGAGCTGGCGAGTGCCTGATTTCCCCCCCCCCCCGCTGCCCGTATTATGTAATATTTAAAAAAACACAAAAATCCTTGTTGCTGCTTTGCAGTGTGCTATTCCCATTTCCCATGCCTCCCCAACCCTCTTCCTGCCTTGTCTCCCCACTCTCGCCTCCTGCTCCACCCCAGTTCCCTGATTGGGCCTACTGCCCCACAGTAATAGCAGAGACGGTCTAATCGCCTTCCTTGTTGAATTTTGCAGCATTTCGAGCTGCCGACCTGTGAGCTGGTGAGTGCCGATTCCCCCCCTCCCCACCCCCACTGCATCCCCCCCTGCTGTCCATATTATGTGATACTCAAAACCAAAAATAAAAAACACCAAAATCCATGTTGCCGCTTTGCGGCATGCTATTCCCATTACCCCGCATCCCCAACCCTCTTCTTGCCTTCCCTTCCCACTTCGGCTCCACCCCAGTTCCCTGATTGGGTTTGCTGCCCCAGGGCAATGGCAGAGAAGGTGTAATCAAGTGAACCCTCGGGGCAGCACACTGTGTTGCAGCCCATCCGATTGCATCCCCTCCTGCTAAGGCCCCGAGGCAAAGGGCAGCTCCGGAAGAAGCAGCTACAAAGTGTGGAGAGTGTGGAGCATGCAGCCATCAACTAGCAGCAACTTGACGAGGTAGGCAAGGTCTGGATAGGGGGATCAGCAATTACTGCTCCCCACTAGACTGTCGGCCCATCCTTTCATCTTATTATAATATTATCTAAGAGCCTGTGGTCTGTTGCATACATCTCGTATTTAGCCTGATACCTTAAAAACCATCAGTTTTAAATACTACTGCACTTACTGCCCTCTTATTGGGCCACCACCTCTATCCACACTAAGCCTGACTGTAGGTAGTCTTGCATTATAACTTTAATGTGTTCAACTAGCCATCCATCCCTTTAGCCTGATTTTGTTTAAACCACCAGTTTAACTATTTCTGCTTCTACTTTGAATACCTGCTTGCGTCCCATCTACACAGAACTGTGAAGATTAGCCTGTGTCACATCTAGACAGAACTGTGAAGATTAACCTGCATCCCATCCAAACAGAATTGTGAAGATTAGCCTGCGTCACATCTAGACATGATTGAGAATATTAGCTTGCAACACATTTAGATTTGTGAATATTAGCTAGTGCCACATTTAGATATAATTTTTAATATTGGCTTGCGTCACATCTTGACAGGATTGTGAATATCAGCTGGCGATTCAACTAGACATGATTGTGAATATTAGCCAGTGCGACATTGTGGAGCTATTCACGCGCCACATCTAGAATGAATTTGGAAATTAGCATGCATGACATCTAGATAGCGATGTCACTAACAAACCCACCAAAAATCTCACCCTTCTGCATGCACCTCTCAAACTCTAACCAAACACAACCACACCTCTAAAGCACACCAAACCGCAGCAACTTTACTACACCACAAAAACAAAACAAATCACACATAGCCTCGCACACCGAACACAACGGCTACCACCCGAAAACCACAACTAAGCTCAGCGAGCAGTGTTAACTGGACTGAAGCTCCGAACAGCACATCACTGCTCTCTTGCACTCTTCCCGCTCGGTCCTACTAACTCGTCCCACACCCTTTCCTTTTCAGATCCGCCCAGAGCGCCAGTGGACCACTCCGGTGGTGATCATGCATGGTACAAATGTCATTTAACATTAACGTTAACAAGTAGGAGTACGTGTTTTGGCTTTCAAGAGCACTCTGTCTCATAAAGATGGCCATTTAACATGGAGGCATCGGTGGGTCCTTTAGCCCTCAACAGTTTATATTATTGGGATGGGGCAGTTCAGTTATGGGTCACTGGGGTGTATCTGGGCCCTTTCTACCTTGTTTTTTTTTTTTTACAATCCAGATTTCTCACTAGGACTGTCGAGGGGGGGGGGGTTTGGAGCATGGTAATGGGGTGGTCTTCTAACATCTCTATTGTTTAGGCATTGACTCCAATTGAAATTAGCGGACTGCATAAAAGTTGTGTAAATTGGATAAGACTAACTAATTCAGCTATGCTGAAGTCCGCCATTGTATCGATAATCCTCAAATGGGGCAGCAGGAACTTTGCAGGTAATGCTTCTAGAACTCCTTCTCAAAAATGGCATTGCAAAAGGTCAGTTGTTGAAGCTTTATGGGTGTTTAGGTAGAGTGGATACGACTGAGAAACCTTGTATGATCAAGTGGGGGAAGGAATTTGGTGTTACTATGTTTGATTCTTGGAACTGAATATGGATTAAGGCCCATAAGTCCTCCAGCTGTACCATGGCTAATGTGTGTGCACCTAAAATCTGAAGCAGGTGATATCTTACAACCTCTGTGCTTCATAAAATTGCTTTGTCTTATTCCCCCTTTTGCGATTGGAAGGGGCATCTCGCACACATGTGATGGTTGTTCCCAAGGCGCACATATTTGGGATTTTGCTAAAATAAAAGGGATCAGTGGAATTCAACTTCCCTTGCGCTTCATGGTTGTCAAAGGTGGATTTTGGCATCTCTGGAGCAAGAGGCTTGTGTTTGGAGTGGATACTGGAGGTCCTGACGGTGTAAGGAGGTACCAGGGGAAAAGAGCGAGATATGGTGATCCCTGATAGGTGGAGAAAAGAAGATAATGGATAAGCCAATGCGATCAGCAATACCTCTGTTTAGCTCGCCCTGCAATCTGCACATTCATTCCTTAGTTGTGGGTTACAGGACTGTGGAAGGTATAGGACCAGCTCAGAAGATTTCAAGTCGCCCTATACCCACCATGCCAGAGGTGGGGGTGAGGAAACCCTCTTATTCTTTACAGACTGGGTCAATTGGTTCTGTGGCCCGGAAGGCTAACATACCCATCCTCACAACAGACATTGGACCACAGGGAGGTTTCTGAGGGCAGGAAACCCAAACTCCACAGAAGAGAGCGAATTTGAACTTTTTTTGTTTGCTCGGGAAGTCTCCCCCCCGCCCCCTTCCCCAATCTAGTGTGAGTTGCCCAATCTTGTAACGCTCCCGAATAGAAGATATTAACACTGGGTTGTGGTCTGGAGTCCTTGATCTCAGGTTGCACCCTATGACAATATGTTCTTCGCACTATGCAGATGCATAGCTTGGCGGGAGGCCTACCAAATTAATCTGCATACATAGTGTCCTGACCCCCTTTTAAATACTTGAGACCACATAAGCTTCCACCCTCCATATATCCTTATTCTTCAGTTACCAGGACTGCATGGTACATTTGTCCACATTACCCAATGCCATCTACCAAACATCTTCCTCCCTTCCCAAAGGTAATCTTTAATAATTGTAATTGGAGAGTCCCACAGCCCAATGCATACAAAGCTTTCTTCACCCAGGCTAGTTTGAGAAACCTGAGGGTATTCTCCCAAGTAGTTCCGGGGAATCCCTTATTCAGGTGGCCAGGGAAGAACTAGGCGTGGCCAAGTAGGGAATATTCTACCGAGGAAGGAGGAGGACAAGTTCCATGAGGCCTTGGTAGGCTGTATTACACCAACCTCTCTGCCTCACACTGCATCTCTCTTGCCCAAATATAACTCCCAGAACCCCTATTTTCCTGTTTTTGGCACAAATGCTGCCAATCATTCTTCTCCACGTCACTTTGATTATTTCTTTTCTGAACCCTTAATCTACTTGGACTAAACACTACCTTACCCACAATTCCCAGTGTTCCTTTCATGATAACCATCACGGTCATTCCTGTCTGTCTCACAAACCTTATCAATCTCACCCTTCTAAGTTCATCAAAACCCCTGGTACGGGGGTTGTAATTCCATATAGCACCTTTTCCACATCCTACCCCATAGGATATTCAAACACCCCCCCTCTTCTGACTCTTAACACTTTCGCAAATCACGAAAGACCACGGACAAACACGAGAGCCGTTTACTTGACGTGTCCCAACACAAGGGTCAGGCAATTGACCAGAATCGCACACACATGACGGCCCTTTCCCTTCCCCACAGGGATAAAAGGAAGAGCACGAGAGCACCATACGCGCAAGGTAGACTGCACAACAAGATCGCTATCCACGCACGGCAGTTTAAGAGGAGAAAGACGGCGCAAACCGAGAGGGTGACGAGGAGAGAAGCGACCTTGCCCTTTCCAACCAAGGCCTGTGAGACCTCTGTGGAAGAAATTGTAAGACCGCAAACAATAGCCCAAGTGTTTTGCAGTAGATGTCGATGGTATTTGACCGTGCCTACGTTGAGCAGCACGACAGAGGGAGACGCCTGCTACTGTGGTACCGGCCTTAACTCCCGATACGAAGAAAGCCAAGCGGTTAATCACAGCCGGTGAGTCGAGGGGTGGACCGATAAAGAAACCGAGCAATGTTTAACAAAAATAGCAAACGGTTGATTGCAGAATGTACAAAAAACTGTTGATGTAAAGGGGGAAAGCCTGCTGCAGATGAGCCAGGCACCACGTGGGTGCTCACTCGAGAAACTCTGGGCGATTAACCGATTGTTGAAACTACCATTACCAGAAAGCCTAGGGAAAGGTGAGAAGAGGGCCAAAGTGATCATACGCAGGTCTAGTACAATCCTCTGTACAGTTGAAAGTCTCTGACCGATAGATGATCGTGAGGAAAGGAAGTGAATCCAACATCATAAGAAAGTAGAAGGAACTGTGAGGTTGGCAAGAGTGAACCCGAAGGAGGAATGCTGATGAGAACGGCAAAGTCTAAAGTCCCAAAGGAACAGTGTGTTGACAAGAGTGAACCCGGCAGAGAGTGGTCACATTGAACTGTTTGAAAAGACATTAAGATTTGAAAATATAAGCAGAGGAGATTGGTTTGAAAACCATAGTGAACCCAACCGAGGGAGGCAAACAGTTGAGAACGATCTGCGCCCAGAAGAGGGGGATCCAGGGGTGAGAAACTCGCACCCCAACAACACGTGAATGCAACTGAAATTTCTTTTTGAATACAAGCCAAAGTGAACCCGACGGAGGGAGGTGGCTATTCGAGAGTGGTCTTAGGCCCGGAAGAAGGGGACCAAGGGGGTGAATAATCAAAAGTGCAACACAAAAGGAACTTTATTTTGTTTGTTGATTTTGAATCAAGCAGGCCACCGGAAGCAGGAAAGTTAACCTCCAAAGGTCCTGATATCGTTAAGAACTATTTGGGGATCTGAGCACGGAAGAGGGGTAATCCTGAGGTGAACAGTCATCACCCAACGTACATAGTGAGAAGAACGTTTTGTAGTATTTTTGAAAGACCACGAAGGAAACCATGGGAATGGAAGACGATTAACCAAAAGAGAAAACTTATGGATATAAGAAAAGAGGAGGGCGTGATGGCCAGCAGCCCCCCAGTGGACAGGGACTCAAGATACTCAATGGGGGGGGAAAAGAAGCAGCAACCGTAGGGATAGAAGGGAGTGCATATCCAATGTCCACTAAGCAGACGCAGTCCGGCCGGGGACCATCATTGGAATCCGGGCGAGACTTCAGGGGTGAATGCAGGGTTTAGGACTCCCTGCACAGTTAAACCCGAGTATGCAGAGGGTCAGGAGCGATGGGCATTTCACCCAAGCAATGTTGGATCCCTGGGCCTTGGGTCAGTTTTGGGGATGTTTGAGGGGTTCACAAATTGGGGGAGGAAAGCCGAGAGAGAGGAAGAGGAGTAGAGACAGGATGACAATGATGACACTGAAGAACACCAATAGGACAAAACGGAGATGGTGGGGGGGGCCTGAAAATCTTAACTCTTAACGTCAGGGGCCTAAATAGCCCAGTAAAAAGGTGGAAAGTCTCCTCCCTAGGGAAGGGTACGATATCCTAATGATGCAAGAAACGCATGTCACTGCAAAAGATAAAGCGACTTCACCTGAGGGGATATATATGCCTTATACAATCCAACACAATAGAAAAAAAAGCGGGTGTACTCATGTCGTTCCACAAACTTGAAGATAAAGGTACATGACACAGCACTTCACAAAATTTCGCAAACGTGACACTTGAAGGGCACCCATTCAGACTAGACTCAATATATGCACCAAGTACGGATCAGGATGGATTCATGAGGGAGACACTGGGAAAACTGGAAGTGTTTGCTAAAGGAGAGTTAATACTGGGAGAGGATCTGAATCTAGCTTGGCAACCCAACATTGATGGGGGGTGGCAAGGGACACCAGGGCCAGAGGGCACCTATGAAAAATCTCTGCCAAAAGATGGAACAGCTGGCACTTTGTGATGTATGGAGGGAGCAAAGGGGCCAACAAAAGGGGTTCACCCACTTCTCACGTGTTTACAATATGTTGTCCAGGAAAGACTACTTTTGGGTGTTTGTGGGCCTAATAGGGAGAATCCAAGGGATAGACCTACGGCCCATTTCGATTTCAGACCACGCCCCCTTTGGATGGCGATAACATTACCAGGCAGAAACAAGGGGCTCTGGAGGTGGAGACTTCTGCAAGATCCCGTAATGGAGAGCAGTGTAAGGGAAAAGATTACAGAGTATTTCGTCCACGACGACACAGAAGAAGTGTCTCTTGAAACCATATGGGAAGCCTTCAAGGCAGTAATGAAGGGGCATATGATAGCCCTGAACCGACCAGGGATAAGCAGAGATTCCAATGGGAAAGGGAACTGGAGGGGAAACTATACGACATTCAAAGGGAAATAACCCAAAATCACAGTAATAAGATGAAGAAGGCCCTGAGACACGTGCATGGCCAACTAGAAGCACTCTGTACGAAAAGAGCAGAGAAGAGCTTACTATATCTTAAAACATTGGTACTGCACGAAGGCCGACAAATACCTGGCCAAGCAATTTGAGAGCCAAGCAAAACACTATAACGATTAAAGATATCCAAAATGAATTGAGGCAGATACAGACTTGCACTGGAGATATAGGGGAGGTCTTCAAAGATTTCTATCAAACGCTCTATAAATCGGACAATCCTGATAGTGAAGCGCAAGAAGCATATTTAAACTCGATGACCATACCACAAATAAAGGAAGTAGATGGACAATCCTTGGACAGGGAAATCAGCGAAGAAGAGGTAAAGAATGCCATTGCAGGACTTCCGATAAACAAAGCCCCAGGTCCCGATGGGTTCACCGCCATGTTCTATAGGAAATATGCAGATGTAGTGACCCCATTCTTGACGAGGCTCTTCAATTCGTTCAAGGAGTGCGGGGGAGGGCATCACGGCATCCATGAACAAAGCCAAGGTGCTGGTATTCCACAAACCAGGGAAAGAGCCATCGCAACTGGGATCATATCGGCCGATCGCCCTAATCAACCTTGACTCAAAATTGTTCACGAAAATCTTGGTAGGCAGATCACCTCTACTCCCTGACCTGATGGATCAAGATCAATCGGGGTTTTATTCTGGGAAGGCAAACCCAGGATAATCCAAGACAAATTATTCATCTGGTGGAGAAGATGGTAATATTGCTGGAGTCTGGGTAATGCCTATCGTTAGACGCCAAAATGGCATTCGACAGAGTAGAATGGTCACTCATGTTTCAGATACTAAAACATATGGGGATGGGGGAGGCAGTTTATAAAAATGGTCCAAGCAAACTATAACACTCTCTCCATCAGAATAGCTATAAACGGAGAGTTCGCAGGTAGAGTGAAGATCACCAGGGGCACAAAGCAGGGATGTCCGCTAACCCCGCTCCTATACGCCATCTATTTGGAGCCCCTCCTAATCAGATTCCGAGTGTCAACCACTCTGAAAGGGATAGGCATGGCAGGGAAGTCCCATCAAGTAGTTGCATACACAGATGATGTGCTACGCTTGCTCCCAGAAGCGATGCAGGAACTAGAAAGATTTGGAAGAAATACTGGGGTTAAAAATCAATAGACAGAAATCGGAACTATTAATATTAGCAGGGGACCAGGACAAGAAAAGGAGACAGGCGATATCCATACAACTAAGAAGATAGCAGAAAAAGGATTACATACCTGGGCATAACACTAACTGCACCGGTGGAGCACATATATGGGCTAAAGTATCTGCAGCTACTGGAGAGAATCAAACGAGATCTAGAAAGATGTAACCCCTTGATATTGTGGTGGGGTAGAATGACTTCAATAAAAAATGAATACTTTACCCAAGCTACTACACTACTTTCAGGCCATCCCAATTAAGATCCCCAAATCCTTCTTTAGAGCGTTGACTAAGACAATCGTGTCATATATTTGGAAAAGAAAGCCCGACGAGTAGCAAGAACAGTAACCGCTCCAGTGCATGAGGGAGGGCTTGCCCTTCCGGACTTCCATAAATATTATCAAGCGGCGCAACTGTGGGTATTAAAGGAATGGATTTTCGTGAGTACAGCTAAAAATCTGGGCAGTACAAGACAGGGCGGTGGCAGGGGCACCACTGGCAGAGACCTTATGGAAAGGGAAACAATATAGACACCCGAATGTGCGTATAAGCGAAGTGACGAAAGCAACATTAAACACCTGGGATGAGCTGTCTAGTAGGGCCATCCTAACGGAAGACCAAGCCCTGTTTAAACCCATGTTTGGGAACCCAGAGTTTCCTCCGGGAATGGAGAAAGGTGTCTACAGAAAGTGGGAATCCGCAGGATGCACAAAAATAGGAGACATGTTCCTCAAGCAAAACATCAGAACTTTTGAGGATTGTAAATCGCTACTAGGCCTGAGAGATACAGACTGATATAAATAGGAGCAACTCAGACACTGGCTAGCATCTCCAACCATCACGAAAGCCGCGACGAAAGACCTCACCCCCATTTGAAACATACACAGCTACCAACTCGGGCTCGGAGAAACTGGTCTCAACACTGTATACATTTATAAACCTACAGAAAGAGGAGCTTCAATACAGCAACATGAAGTGAGAAAAGTCTCTAGGGTAAACAATCTCTAGGGCACATTGGGAATGGCTGTGGAAGAACATACCTAGGCTGACTCGGGCTATCCAGATGAGCGAAATGGTGGTCCAATGGCACTACACACCGGAGAGACTGAATTTAATGTACCCGCAGATGTTAAAAATGTGCTGGAGAGGCTGCCCAAAGGTGGGAAACTGGAGGCATATCTGGTGAGACTGCCAGGGAATACAGGGCTTCTGCGTTGGGGTAAAAAGCCACTTGCAGGGGATGTTCTCGGACTTGGGCCAAATAGGGGAAAATGTTTGGCTATGCGGGATGTGGGACCCAGAGTTAAACTCCAGAAGAGGTGCTTCATGGGCCTATTGATGGCGGCATGGCTAGCGATAGCCCAGAATAGGAAACAACGAGCCCCGCCAACAATATATGATTGGCTGCAGAAAGTGTGGGCACTGGTACAATGGAATGGATGACCCACAAACTTCAGGGGAATCAAGAGTCTTTCCAGTAAGAATGGGGATCAGTGCTTACGTTTCTACAATCGGACTATATGGCCCAATGGTGCCCGCACAAAATGAGAATCTTGGACCTATTCACATCATGAATCACAATCCAGGGATGAAAAAGGGAATGCAGCTTCCGGCAGGGGGGGGGGGGATGTGTGGGGTGTTGGGGAAAGTCATTGTTGTTGTTGTTGATGATATGTTACTTTGAAAATATAATAAACACATGTTTAAAAAAAAAAAAAAAAAAAAGAATGATGGCTCTGGTTGTGGAATGTCCTATATGGGACCCAATGCAATACTTTATCTGCTTTTGATCTCAGTGCAGGTTCGAGTTGGTACAATATCTCTTCCTAATTGTTTGTGACAAGGGGAGGAACTCTGGGAAATATCCTGGATACCACCTCCAGGGAGCTCTTCACTTGGATTGTGGGTGCCTCTGCTCACCGGAGGTCTCATGTCCCAAGAAAGGGCCTGCTAATGTGATCTTGTTGCAGTATTCTGCTTCTAGTTACAATCATGCATTCTTTCAAATATTTGTCGGCCACTCCATTCATTGGGGAGGGGTCACTACAGTTAAATATTTATTTGGGAAAACCCACAAGATGTGGATTCAGCCTTGAATCAAGACCTCCTATTCCCCTCCTATGCTAGCCAGATCCTGTCTCGTCTTCCCCTGCCCCTGGCTTCCTCGGTTCGGAGTAGCCCAGACCATATATGGGCACATCAAATCCTTTTTGCACAGAGCCTAGATTAGCTTTTGGCACGCCTTCAGACTTTGTAATTCAAGTGCACCAGCTAAGATATCTGTACTATGAAACTAGTATTGAGCCATGCTTGTTATTTATTTTCAACTGGGCAGCTTTCTATGTAGTTGTTGCTGCCACCATGGCCTGGGGCTCTGACAGCTAACAGGGCAAGGTTACTTGTCCAAGAAAACAAAGGGTAGCTTTTAGACACTCCACCCTAAAAGATTCAAGCTATTGGGGGCACAACACACAGCATTGCATCCTTAAAGGGAAAGTGCGCTCTAGAATTTTACTGTCCCGATCGTTCAGGCATGTTTATTTAAGGATACTTTAATCGTCATTAAAATAAGAAATTGCTATGCTCCTTACCTTAGTTTTCCTCACTTTACACATGCAAAACCAACGTGCGGCGCGCAGCCATCTTGTGCTATGAGTCATCACGTTAACCTCGAGGTCACCTGCGGCAAAATTACAGATCGCCTGCCCCTGAAGCTGACGTCACTATTCCAAACAATATGGTCCACCTATTTTTATGAAGTTCGTGGCCAGCATGCCCAAACGTGCACAATCCTCACCCACGCCAGAACGTCAGTTAACGCAGAACCAGGAAGATAAACACAAACCACCTGTCACAGCACGTCCCGAATTGTGTTGGAATACAATATTAGTAAAGAAAACTTCATTATTCTGCAATGTAGCAGGTGCTTTTATTTATTAAACAACTCTCCCAATACTGTTTTCGCCATACAAGTAGTATTTTGATTGCATGCTTTGTTTTTTTTTCTTCGTATAAGTTCCTCCGGTTACGCTGATTGCGATCAAGGACCGATTAATCCCAGTAGTAGAATTGGAGGCAGTCTGTATGGCAGCGCTATCGCACCAGCATCTTGCTACATGGGAAACGATGAGAGGTTGCTCCTTGTTGCTGGTACCGCCAAAGGGCATATTGGTCCACGTCTGTCGTTCCACATTATGGTCACGCAGAACGCACTGTGTATGCTTATCTGCCACCGTTTGTTTAAAAAGCCATCCGACGGCAGCTGGAAACTACGGCATGCACAGAACGGAACAATATATCTGTGTGGATAACAGAATAAAAATAATATTAGCTGTTCTCGAATCTAACCATTTTCTGTGTAATTCGGCACCTGATTAAACCTTAATTATACACACAAACCACCCATAATTAACACACTAATGACATGGAGTTTTTGAGACCATGACGTGCATGAAAGTTAGCGCTATTAAGTGGGTATAGCTAATGTTGGGGAGGAGATGGTCCTAGCCCATCCCCCTACACCCCTCGTCAGTATTCCGATGACGTGCTCATAAAGGGGTGCGATGTCCACCCCAACAACACAAGTGATGTATAGAATAACATAGAAATCCACAATACAACACAGTGCCTAATCCAATAATATATTATATTGCCCCCTAGTACTAACACTTGTCCCCATACATCATAGGTTATCTGGTACATCAAACCTCCCAAGAGAGCCACCTGGGAGGCATGAGACCCAGTCCTTAACGAACCCCCACAAGTACAGGGGTTGGAATGCTAGTATATTAGCCCATGGTCCTTGAAGTACCCATACATGATGGTTTTTATGTCCACCATTATTAATTCATTATCATTGTATGTTGTTTAGCTTAGATAGTTAGTGTTTCATTTCTCTGCCCTGACCTTCACCGCAGTGATGAGCACAGCTGACCCACGTGCCATCTGACCGATGCAGCAACCAATTACAGCCTGGCATCCCCTATAGAGCAGGCTGCACCTTAGTAGTTGCCCACTCCACGCTTCAATTTTGTACTATATGTGAAGACATAACAAGTGACAACATTTCGTCTTACAAGGTACTACCCATGTCATTTTCAGCAGAGCGCTCTCGGGCAGCAGAGTTCCTTGCTTGCATCCTTTATTTTATATAAAGTTTGTTATCTCTTGCAATTTATCTCTTAGTCTTATTCCCTTTCGGGTGGCAATTTATGCTTTGGTGTGAGGACTCGAGTGCATGAAGGCTGTTGGTGCCTTCTATCCCAATGGGATGTAGAACCACATGGATATGGAGAACCACAGATTGATTGCGTAGTAACAGCACTGCAAAGAATACCGATCGCAAAGCAAAGCTAGTTCCCCAGGAAAATGTCCAGCCTCTGTCGATTCCACCCCAAACCTACTTTTTGCCGCACAATAATGCAACATGGACAGTACACCCTGTAATTCTATGGGGCAAAGTGGTTTGGATATCACTAGCCCAATTAATACTGCACAAAAATTACCTCAATGTACTCCTCTTTGAAATATACACAAATGCAAAATATTACTAGTAATCGACTTTTAAAGAAACGGTGAGTTACGCACTCGATTTCCTATATCGCGCGGTATGAATATAATTCAACATAACACTGTATTGTCCATTATATTCTTTCATTCGCACTTCGCTGCATAAAATATGCATACAGCACAGATTCTGTGTATAATCTTAAAAATATTATGTATAGTTCAACTTACATAATGTTAGGCATTTCAGTTCTCTGTGCGTTCAGTTCAAGAACAGCTCAGCACCACAGATACCCAGAAATGAAACTATATTTTCAAATGTCTTTCACTATGTTATCATTTTCGCTTGTTTTCCACACATTCTTGTCCTGTTGGGCAGTGTTTGCTGACTTTCGTTCAAAGCCGAATAACGAGTTCTTATTGTTTTTAGTGAAGGGATCCGCAAACGGTTCGGTTTTAATTTTGAGAATGAATTCCACAATAATACAACATACCGGACAAGACGCGTGAGTGTGACTTGATTAATTGCTTCCATACCCACAAGCATCAGCCCACTACCTGACCTTCACTACACCGATAGCTGAGCCCAGCCGCGCTGCGTGGTTTTCGAAAGACGCCTGTTAAATAAACTAATTGTAGGCTTGCATCCACTGATTGATCAAGATCATGTATACTGTGTTAACAATCAATAGTGCTGTTTTTGACTCTGTGTTGTCAATACTGATGCTCTGTCCTTTGAAAAGGAAACAACATTCATCTGTCACACCTGCGGCAGCCCTCAATACCGTTTTGCAAGAAAGGTCACAGTTCGTGCTCACATGCTACGACTATGCCTTCGGCCAATCGGCCGTACAAGTGCATAGGCCAAGCCAAGCAGTGCAGAGCATTAGACTATTTGTTCTATAATGTTATAGTGCGACCCTGATCAGTGGGGTAGCCTTGCGTTGCAGTAGTGTGTGGAAGCGCACAATCGCGCAGGTGAAGGAAAAAGAGGTTCTTTTGGGGAAGACCGTAGACGGTCAGGATGATCCCTAAGGCGATGAAGAATTGGTTCCCACTATTCCTGTAGGATGTGCCGTTGGTGGCAGATCAGTTTTCCAAAGGTGTAAATTGCTGGGTATCACTGGCTAACCCAGCCAACATCGAATACCTTTATGGGACAACCGGTGCGTCAAAGGTATCGGTTGTGCTAGTCACCGATTCCTATTTCTCATGCATCGAGCACGCATCCAGCCCCTTGCTGCCTTGATCCTTTGGTTTCTTCTGTGCCTTGTTGCTTTCCACAACTTGCTCCTGTTGCAGAGCCCTGTGATCCCTGCCTTGCAGCACTGCTACTCTGTTTTCACACCCTTGCACTGTGTCCCCTGTCTACAGCTCCTTGCCCTCTAACAGTAATTATATTGTTCTCTACCTGCAGTGACTTGTTATTTGCGCCCATTTCCCGTGTTGTCAATCTTCAGTCCTGGCCATGTTATCCCATTTCAGAGCTACAGTTTCCCTGTTATCAGTCTTCAGTCCTGCCTTTGTTATTCCACTTCAGTACTACAGTTCACTTGTTTTCTCTCTCCATTCCTACCGTTGTTATTACAGTGCATAGTTACTTTTCCCTGTTACCAAGCGGGGAGACGACCCCACCCACACAGCATGAGTGTCTTCTAATATAATCTAGAAGTTCATGCTAACAATGGTGTTTTCTGCTTCACCATGGACTCCATCTTGTACTACCACCAACGCCATCTTTTCCTAGGCCCAAAAAATATTCCCACTGTAAACTCAGCTCTCCCATTTTTCCAGTGCCGCGCACAGGCAGCCCTCATCCCCCGCCACCCTGGGTCAGCTCCGCGCGGCCATGTTCACAAGGAAGTCCAGCCATTCACTTTTGCAATTGTTTAGTATCATTTCCAATGCCTATGCTCTCTGCCGACCCTGAGAGCAGAGCAGGCCAAGGCATGGCTTCCCATCCATCTCACTAACCTGCCCATGCCCGTATGATTCCCCCACCATGCAAGGCCATGGCACACTGTTTGCTCATCCCTCGATTTCTCTTTCATGTAAATGAACATCTATCTTCTTACCCCCTTCGCACTGACCATTCCAGAACCTCCAAGGTAGAACTTATCCTGTGCTGCAGTATATTCACGCCCCAGACTAACGCATGTCTGCCTGTACCATGGTAGATCACACCCGCCGCAGAGCCATCTGGCAATGGGGTCCCGGCAACAATGATACCCCAAATGCAAAGGTTGGTATGTCATTATATTAGTTTGTCTTCTCTAATGTACCCCCATTCAAGTAATAATTTTACGGTCATCATTATTCTCTCATCAGTTCCCTCATAGGTTGTCTATTTTATGTCCATATTGCATGAGCACACATGTTTATTTGGGGAGTGCGCCTTCAGTTTGTAAGAACAATGTGGTACCAATAGCAACCCTGGACGTGTGTATTTTCACGATAGAGGACCACTAATGAAAATCAATGGAAGGTTAAAGCTATACATTAATGAAATGTACAGCCGATTAAATGAGTGTAATACAAAACTGTTTAATACTTTCATTTTAATTCTTATTTCGATTGTAACAGCATTCCATCGTTTATGTCCAGTGTACAAATAATTGTGTGTCAGATTAAGCATTTGATTGTGAGCAGATTGTGATGACAGACATTTCTGGAAGCCATTCTTCCAACAAGTTCCGCTTTTGGTGGTCAGGGATCTTTTGCAATTTTTTGTGGCATTGTATGAGTCCTAGGAACACATTCTGGATCGATACTGTGAGTATGCATGGCCAACACAGTCCATGTGAGATCTTTCACAAATTCGAAATCCATTTCCTCGTATATTGGCTTAGCCACCCATTGTTTGCCTTGTTTTGTAAAGGCCATGAGGTAACGAAGCATCCCAAAGGTTCCTCCAGTTTTTGCTTGATCTTTCCCAACGTTCTTGTTGTGTGCAAGCACTGTTAGTCTTGTTCTGGCCTTCATACTATCTATGCCGAAATGCAACCTTTTGGGCTTTTACTTTAGGCACATATTATGGAACACCTCAAAATCTCCATTATGTCAGAATTCAGAGAGTCCCTTCAGGTCAAAGCGTCTTATCGTACACAATCTTCTCAAGTGCTTTGTGTCGAGGGGGACATGGCAACAACCACTTCTTTTCCTGCTCTTTCAATAAAGGTCTGTGTGCACATTTGTGAAAATGTTGGTTTTCTGTTCATGAGTGTACGTTGGTACAGTGGTGCAGCAATGAATGCCATTTTTCAAGTAGAATTACTATAGATCCACCACACGTTTTGGAGCTCCACCAAAGATGATTGCTGATAGACTGACACCACATTAAAATATTTTCAAACCCTTTTTTTTTTACCGCCAGCTGTGATTTTTGTATTGACTTATTTGGCAATAATATTGATGATGAATGTGTGGAAACTGCTCGTGCATGGCCTTAGCTATTGAAACGTGCCTGTCAATGGCTATCGGGTCAATTTGCATTCCCCTGGACTGAATATGTTCGACGGAATTGATGAAACCAGGTTTCTACATGGCCACAGAAGAAGTCATTGGGACACCTGCACAATCTGTGAACTCGCCATTTTTTTTACTTTCAATGTCTTGCAAGTGGTATGTGCAGTACTTTGCTGAAAATCTGGGGCTGACACACTGTCTGTCACCAGCTAGCCTGAAACGTTGCAAGAGAATGTACTTTCGATTGACAACTGTTTGATTTTCCAGGCTTGACTAATAGCGGGGAATAAGAATTCCCTTTGATATTTGTAGTACTGGGTTTTAGCAAGGAGCTCGACTCCCAAAATCGACAGAAGCTTGAAATCTTTCCAAAAGTCAACCCGCTGAAAAGTAAAGCTGCTGAACATAGTACATTTCCAGCTGGCACTTTGCCCAGCATCGGTTGAGTGGACCATGACAATGTAGTATGGTGATGGACACAGCTGGCTTGGATTTTCAGGCTGGTGCCTTGCAATACACGAGACGCATTCACCAATGGCTCTCCGCATAAATTCCCCCTAAGTGTATGGACACATTTCAGCAGCTGTACAATCTCTAGCAGGCAGCTGTCGGATACAATGTATTTTGGCTCCTTTAATAGCAATTCGTCCTGCATGAATGTGTTTTGTCGACTGTGGTGGACAGATCGGCCAAACTAGGCAAACTGAAGTCGAGATCTTTAGCAAGTTCCTTGGTAAATTGCGTTGAAGCTTCAGTCTCTGTTAGTTCAGCTTGTGATATTTGCACATGAATTGGAGAAACAGGTAACATGGAATGTTTCTTGGGTGGAAAGTTTTGGGGGGTATAGATTGTGTGAAGGGGTCTGCGAGGGATTGCAATAAATCTTCATTGTATTCAGTTTCATCTTGTGGAGTTGTCACATGGTAGCAATGGTCCCTGGACACTTTGTACGGGTCGCCAGTGTTATTGCATTCATTTTCCAGCCACTGGGCATAAGCATCGCAAGTCTGCTTATTGACTTGACCATGCTGCGCCCCAAATAGTAGTTGATCCAACGTGAATTCTGTTTGGCAAGCGACATCTTGGTTTCATTTGTTGTCTGAGTCTTTATACTTCTCTTCTTTCTGGGCCTCTAACAGATGTGTTGAAAAACATGCTCATTGTATAGTACACATACAGCAGAAACCTTTAAATAAAAAAATAAAAAAATTATGAATAAAACACCAGCCTAAAAACTTCTACAAAAGAAAGATGTTGTTCTTTACCCTTGTTTTCTTAATTTTCTCTGGAACCGTAGACTTCTCTTTGCACACCGCACCATGAAGCTGGAAAACGTTTTTATATGGTTTAAATCAAGCACATTTAATTTACTCGCAAAGAAACATACGTACATATCTACATACAGAACAAACAACAGTGACTTGAGAACATTACAACATACAAATGTATTCCTAATGCAATGTAATGTCCAATTATATTCAATATTAGGTTATGTTCACCTCAGGTCCATGTGCCTCCTTTTCTAATTCCACACCTTGGATACATTCCTTGAATAGAATAATCATTAAAAAAAAAAAGTCATTTGTGATGGAAATTAAAATCTTTCATAACACAGAGCACTTATACACAAATTACTATGAGATGATTACGATCCATATACTATAATATTTGTTGTAACCACACAAATCGAACAATAATATGAACATACATTTGAAAACGGTGTACGTGATTTGATCACAATATACATTTCAGATTGCACCTGATAACCTTCCGAAATGACACATGTACTTGTTCTGAGATTAACGTGCTAAACAAACAGATTGAAATGTCGCTGTAGGGAACTGTAAGTATGCATACCTGATACAGTGAACCAGTTGCAAAGGAGGAAGTGATTGTAGTCGACGTTCCAGCATCCACCAATATGACAGTACTTGTTTTAGTATGGATGAAAACAGCTAAATGGAAATGAGACAATGAGATGCAGACAATGGTACATATAGAGACACAGCCATATATGTAACTTTGTTTAAATAACCGATAGCATACATTTACATTTTATTTCAAATGCCAAACAAAGCACATTCAGGTGAAGGACAAGTACAATAAAATTACTTGATAGGCGAGCAAGCTTGATGTTGACTACGGAAAAGTAATTCATGCACAATCTTCCTCCTTTATTTTCAGTACATTGTCATAAAGTAGTACAAGGGGAAAATTCAATTTGTATTAGATATGTCTGCAGATAAAACACTCGAAAATATCACTTTGTGCATGTCGGTAGTGCTCACCATTGGGATACTGGACGTGTCTGTGGTTTCGTCACTTGTCAGAGGCTGCACTTCCATCAGTATGCTCTTTGAAAAAAAGGGACGTGTCAAGCAACAGATTACAAAAACATTATGCAAACTTTAAAGTGCACTAGGGCATTGTTTACTAAGGGTCATCAATCCTGGATGTATTAGAGGCTCTAGGAAGCGTGAACAGATGTAGTATATTAAAATGTAGCATAGTAAACATTCTATAAATCTGGTTACTATGGATACTTTATTCATACACATTTTAAGTAAAAGTATACCGAGCTCCAATCTGTTCAGAAAGTTACCTTATCAATAGCCTCCCCTAATAAAATCGAGAGATCATGGAGAATACTTATTTATGCAGACCATCGCCCAACATAGCTAAATCATCATCCCAGACTCACCTGAGGCAGCAGGTGCATTAATTGAGTTGGAATTGCATTTGGAATCAATTTACAAAGAACTCTGGGTTGACGCCTCTGTGTACTTGGATTGATCGTACATGTAGTTGTCGCTAAAGTGCAGGCTGCAGATGTGGAATCGATTGGCCCTCACGTCCTTCAAGACATTCTACGCTCTACTTTCAATCTCGTCTGACGGATAACCGCAATTTTGAATCCATCTTCTTATTAAATCAATATCTTTTGGGAATGTATGTAGGATTGTGCCAGGACTTTTGGCATGGCTCGCAGAAGGGCAACCGTTAACTATACATGAAGGCATTCTTGAAAATTCTGTAATATCTGTATCAAAAATATAAATAATGAAAAGAAATAATATTGTTATTCTTTTAGTCATATCAAACCTGTGTAACCTAGTAGAATGAACACAGAGATAACTTCATTACAGAATTGATTGGTATACAGCAAATCGTAACGTGTTACATGCCCGTTGAATGTATTTGATTTATTTGACTATGGTGAAGTCATTGAAATAAACAAACATTACAATACTTGGTACATTAGGTGGAAATATATAGAAAATGTTAGATCAGCGAGCGATAAATCTAGAGCAATAAATAGCATACCTACCTTTACCTGGACAAACAAACGAGCTGAATTCAACAAGCAGGGGAGCATGTGGCCGGGGAACCAGTAGCACAATGAGAAGATACCTTGCAGAGTTCAGAAATGTTCCCCTGTTAAATGTCAAGGTATTTATAAAGTATTGGAAAAGTGGGTGTATATGTGAGTGTGTGACATGTTTGTTGCTGGGTCTTGAGGAGCTGAGCCTGGAGACACTGGGTCCAGGGAGGCCATGAGAGCAAAGGTCACCGTGCATAAGATCCCTTTTGAAGTGTACATGGTGTTTGGCGCCTTGGCCGTGCCCATCCTCACGGCCCCCTTGTGAGTGCATGGACACAGGTGCCAACTTCCATTGATACTGGAGGGGGGATGGATGGGCATGAGGCGGGTACTTGGGACACATTTATGTGGATTGCAGGGGCGAGGTCTTGAAGAGGGGAGTCGGGCGACACTGTGTCTGGGGAGGCCATGTGAACAACGGTTCCTGTGTGGAAGATCCCTTTGAAGTATACATGGTGTTTGGCACCTTGGCCGTTCACACCCACCCAGTACTGGAGTGAGTTATAATGGAGGGGGGATGGATTGTAGTGGAGGAGGTGAGCATAAAGGGGCACCAACCATTCTATTATGTCCCTCATAGACCAGTGAGCGTTTTCTTAATTCACTGAAAAATTGAAACGCCTATTCGTATATATGCACATTTGTATTTTATTTTGTTTGTGATGTTGACGGCACAAACAAACTACAAATTGTATACTTGAGGTTGCATCACATTGTGTGTAGATCCCCTCTACTGTCCACTGTCACTGGGGAATTTGGCACGAATGGCTCCAACGACACATGCAGGTATTTCTCTTCAAAACGCGGAATCCAAGCCTCCCATGAAGCCACCATGTAAACGAACAGTAAGCCACCGGCCTGTACCACCTGTGGAAGAGAAAGATACAGTAAATGAATGAACCAGATAAATGTGGCACACTTCCTTTTTAAAAATGACCCTAAATTATATAACGTACTTGTCCTTACGAAAGCTCCTTCATCGTTAATTTATTTTTGACTTTCAAGCCCCGACACATAGCAAAAGTGAGCATCCATTCAACCGATAACACTTTGGACCACAGATAAATTTTCGATTTGGGTTGAAATGAAAAGACACGTAAGCTATGTACTCTCTTGATTTTCAAAAAAACAAGATTAAAGTATTCCATTTTAAGACTAACTACATTTGTCAGTGATCGATCAAAGTTACGACCATGTACGAGACAAACATGAAGTGTTAGCCATCTCAGTGGTCAAAATAACATTGCGTCTTGAGTACACTTACTCGTTACTTGGATTTCGAGGGCGATCTGTTGCGAGACATTCGTTCATAAGCACCATCATGATCCTCAACACGAACCTTGTGAAGCAGGCTGCCCTGAAGTCATGGAGTTCGGTGACGCACAGAGGTAGTGTCTCTTCTTCTTCTGATATATAGGCCAAGCATCCAGAGTTTTCTTGGCAGCAGCATTTCTCGCCTTGGTTGGCATGACCATGCAAGGTACACCAGGTGGAAACGTCTGCCAATGCGACTTGGCTCAGGCTCATGATCCGGTGATTCTTTGTCCCGACTATCGTTCGGTTTCCTCCTCGTTTCTGCATCGTTCTCTTTCAATCACTTCATCCTCGGAATACTCTGGCTTGTATTAGTAGGGCTGTATTGTTGCCATTGTACAACAAAGTTTTATCTAAAACGCGATTCACGATCGCAATCAGTTCTGTAGGAGGTTTTGTGTTATTGGAGCAAATTCGGGATTTGGCAGTATTTTCTTACTGTGATATTGTGGTGGTAAACTGGTGGCAAACTGGCCTTACATTTAGAGATATTTTAGTATTCCCCTATTTTGGTGATAATATAGCATTAGCTTGTGTTGGTGGTAATTTTAGTGGTATCTTTGTGGTAATTTTAGTGGTATCTTTGTGGTAATTTTAGTGGTATCTTTGTGGTATTTTCAGAATTATCTTATTTTTGTGGCATAGTGGTGAGCATGGCTTTTTGTACTACAGTCCCATCATAAAACAAATCTTTCCTCTCTATTAGAATATCTCGTGGTCGCCTGTAGAGAACCCCCAGACCTATCGCACCCTTGGAGAACCCAGTGAGTTTATTCAGAACGCCACCTATTGTATGTGGCTGGTATTACTGGCTTATTTACATTCAGTAATCTGTGTCTCATCTGACACTGCCTTCTTTTCAGCATGCAAAAAAGGACTCGCTTCCAACACCTACACACACCTTCCTTCCGTGCAGGTATTTATTCACTTTTCCTTGCTTGCTATTTTAGCTAGAGTGGTAAATTAGCAAATGCTTTACCGCTCTGGTATAAACATCAAACCCTTGTGATTCCCCTGTGTAGAAATGATTCACAGACGCATGAAATGACACCAAAATCCCAGCCTTTGTTTTTTTGTACACACTGTATTATATAACAATTATAAACAGAAATACATCTTACCACATGATATCACAGCATCAGGCCTACAAAATATAAAAGAGAAAAGAGAACAGAAAACCGGCACATTGCAAAAAACGAATTTGGTGTTCAGCACTTTTAAACATGGAGAAAAATAAACATGCAATATTCTTTTTTCGGACTCCCTGCACTGCCAACAATATGTCCTCTCCCATTCGTACCCTTTCCTCACTTGGCACTAACTCACCCAGGCCAGTGAAGTTTGAAACTCTCGTTGTCAGGATCTTATCTGCACGACCTCGCTGTTTCGCAGACACAGTGCTAAAGACTCATTCGCACCAAAGCCAGCAACTCAACCTCTTTGTGTGGGGAGCTCCCAGCTGTTTGTTTGTAGCTAGTGCTCACACCCACATGGAGTCTGGCAGCATTTCTTTGGAAGCACCGTCTGTACCTCCGTCCCAGCTCGATCTGATCTCTTCCCCCTGGTTATTCCTTAAGAAAACTCTAGGTCGGCCCTCTATTGACGTGGCCCATCCACCTCCAATTTCTACCAATGAGAATAAAAGAATGTGTCCTGTACCAGCCCTCGTTTTTCAAGACTATGAAGATTTCAGCCCTGCAAAGCAACTGTTTCCAATTGCCTTCCTGCCAGTGGCATATTTCTGCCCTCCACGCAAAACACTCACATGGAATGAATTTCAGAGTGTGCATCTCATCGAAAAATGAAGTGGATTTTAAACCGTGCATGTAAAAATATTATGTTAGAGGGATTGGAGTTAATATATTAGTAATGCAATTATTACAAGGTTAATTATGTATTTCTAATGCAGTTTGCACACATGAAAACATCCAATTTGTAAAAATGTGCACCTTCATTTTAAAATGACAGCACACTGTGCTAAAACATTTTACTAAATGCTCTGAATAATTGCATGCTGGCTGTTACTGAAAACTGCTGTGCACCTATTGTGCACCTATTTTGAAATGGCTGCATTTAGATATTGCATACTATCAATAAAATCCCCAAATATATCCTTACAGTTCGGATAGTGCAAGTATCTTTTCACAGGGGCTTCGTGCTACTGATGTAGCCGAACAGAGCATAAAGTACTCATATGCGATCGAAAAAAATAATTTTTTTTTTAAAAAAAACAGTGAAACGATTCAAAAAGCAGCTCCAATGTTGTCTGATGAGAAGGGGTCTGTTTATAGTTGAGGAAAGAGGCGCCCTGCCATTTCCATGGAGACATGTCAATAGCTTGCCCACAGAGAACGTTGACACGAGACGTGCCTTGGCTTTGAGAAAAGGTCCGTATGCGTCTGGTGACCTCAGCTTTAGGGGTGGGTGATCTGTAATGTTGCCGCGGGTGACCTCTGGGTTAATGCGATGATTCAACGGATAAGATTAGCACAAGATGGCCACGCGCCACACTTTTTCACATGTGTGAAAGTGAGGAAAACTAAGGGAAGGTGCATAGGAATATTTTTTTAATGACGATTAAATTATCCTTCAATGAACCTGCCCGAACGATCGGGACAATAACATTTTAGAGCGCGCTTTCCCTTTAATGAGAACTCAATTAGGGCTAGCTCTCCACTGCGCTAACCACAACACATAAACCTTCAATTTGCACTTATTAATTAATCAAATTATCTGAAATTATCATTCAAAGTAGGCGGCGTGGGTTCTAGAATGTGACTTCAATCCCATTGTCACTCAAAGTTTCCAGAGAATGTATTCATGTGGACTGAAACAGTTATTTAACTATGCATTTTTTCAGGATGAATAAAATTATGAATTTGTTAATTGAACTATTAAAGGGGGTGCTTTGTTTTCTAAAATACATGCAGAACCTTTGTTGTGATAATGTGTGGCCCTCGGGCGTTGCACATTTTAACTAGTGTCCACTATATATGTGAAATGTCAAGAGTACTGGCTCCATGGAACACGTATAAAACAGTCCCGCCAGCCTGCACTCATTTAAAATACTTTCTCTCGTAGGATACAGCAAGGTCTCAGGATCACCCATCGACACACTTCTGGCACAAGATTATAAATCTGTGATGTTACCTTGTACCCTATTTTTATAAAAAAAATATTAAGGCCTCCCTCTATGAAAGCTTTGTAACCAACTATTTGGCTGCGGGAACTCAACAAGGGACAAAAGGAAATGGGGTAAATGGGAGTACCCCTCTACTGGCCTTAGGGCCTACCATGGCATCACAATAAAACGAGTTGCACGTGTAAGTGAGATTTAAAGAGGCTGACTTACACAAAAATAGTTCAAGCATCAGAATGATTTGGGACCAAGCGAGTTCAAAAGCAGCAAAAAGGGGAAAGGTTCAGTTTAGCAAACCAGCCACCACGGCTTTAATAGTTCAATTAAGAAATTCTTCATTTTATTTTATCCTGAAAAAATGCATAATTAAATCTATTGTTCCAGTCGTTATAAATATGACAGTTGGCAACATTGGTTTCATGTTTCTCATTTCTTTTAAACAATTTATCGGGGCGACAAAGCTAAATAAATCCCATTATTGACAATTAACATTAATTAGTAAATGGAAAGCTGTGCCGACCAGGGTACAGCAGTAGATATTCATTAATAGTATCTACCTGCACAATCCCACGTTTTGCAGGAGTAAATGTCCTGCCAAAGAAGGCTGAGCGCTCATAAGTCAAACCCTCCCTCAAACGTTTTGTTTCCAAGTTCCATCAATTCTTCTGTTGAGAATTTGTTT
Organism: Ambystoma mexicanum; assembly: GCF_040938575.1. Lineage (NCBI taxonomy): Eukaryota > Metazoa > Chordata > Amphibia > Caudata > Ambystomatidae > Ambystoma > Ambystoma mexicanum. Next base: position 1,158,282,996 of record NC_090923.1, read on the forward strand.
AATGTTACTCTCCTACAGTGTGCTATGGGTAGAAACACAGAAAGAATGTGTTACATCTAGATATTCAAATTGGGTGCATAATTACATGACATTGAAGATAGGGCAGATGAAAGTTTTAAAAACAAATCTATATTTATTTATATGAGCACATGGTGAAGTCAATACATACAACATATGTTGTATGAGTGAGCAGGTTACACAGCTTCATATGCATATTGTTACAAAGAACATGAGTTGAGAGGAGGTGCTAAGAGTCTTCTCCGTCTTCAGTGTCACTAGTCAATGCGGTCCTCACCAGGTATTCACGAAGTACATATAAAGGTTAACACTGTATCCATCAAATTCTTTTGTAAATACATAAAGCACTAACATATGCCACACTTCATGTGGTTAAGCACAACCATCTCTGCATGTGAGATTGCTCACTTCCCTTACTCTTGGTTATAAAGGGAAATGATGTGCCCAAATCCCCTGCACTCTCAAAAAGGAATGGTAGTGCTACATGGGTGCTCCAATTAACTTAATATGTTTAGCAGTCCACACAGGATAAATGGATCCCTGCCTGTCTGCAATTTGAAAGGTGTTTGTTTTATTCTGTGATTTGGTGTTAATTATTCGCTCCAACCATGGTGGCTGTGCTAATGAACATTACTGGTCAAAATGTGCAACATCCCGGTTACATATTTATAACAACAAAGGTTGTGCACCTTTCGTAGTTCAATATATATTTATTCTGAAAAGTGCATTACCCAAAACATCTTTTTCTTGACATGTCTCTATACTTTTGTCCTTTTTTTATAGCCAATATGGCTACCTTTTTTTAAGCTCCCCAAACTGAAACACTGTTGGTAGTCTTCCTCGATTTTCTTGTTGAGAATGACAATATAGTCATTCACCTGTGAGTGTCCTGAGCAGTGCCCATAAAGGAGCCTCTGAATTATTATCCAGTTTGGACTGTATAGGGTCCCCCAAGTGCCTTAATCCACATCTCACTGAGTGAATGGAGGTTGACTGTCCATCCACGATTGGATGGCTGCCAGATATGTGAATGTTGCCATGTAGTGATTGGTGGGCTGGGGTATTCCACAGACATGTGAGTGAAATCACTTGGGATTCCAAGCCATTTCCTCAGTTAACTGCTGGACCTGATCTGAGCCAGCTGCGAAACCAAGAAGTCGGTGAGGGTTTTGCTGGAAGCTGTGCTGCTTACAACCTATTCCCCTAAAGACCAAACTCTGTCCCTATATAACCAGGAAAACCTTGTTGTTGGTGATGCCTTCTCTTGACTGAACTATGGGCATATAGTTGATTCACCTTCCTCTGCAGCAGGGACCTGCAGCCTTTGGCTCCTCGGTTGTTTTGCATCACAACTCCTATCAGAATTATACAAAGTTGTGCGAGCCCCTCTATAGAGAACAAACCTGGTTGAAATAACCTGTTCTATGGGAGATTTCCCACTCGGAAGGTCTACAACCATGTTTTAGATCACTCTACCTTTCAAAGAGGAGAAATAACCATTTGCATATCAGTCTGGTCCCACCCTCCAGGGAAGTCCAGTACTGAAATGCTAGGCAATTCTCCTCTGAACAAGAGTACCAACAGCAACCCCATACACCTGTTTCAGCCTTGTTGGTCTTCCTCAGTGAGGTGAAGCTGTGCCTCTCTAAGCGCCTTGTTGAACTATCGTGAGGGATCATGGGAGTCTGCAAAACATCTGGCACGCAGGTTGTGCACTGTCTGCACAAGAGCATTTGGTGGCCTGCCTTTAAAGGTCAGGGTCACTAATGAACTTCCTTGCTGCTGTTTCATCGATTGAGCCATATCTAAGTGCATTACCGTGAGTGGTCCTAGAGGATTGTCAAGTGTGTCATCGTCCCACCATCTTGCAGGCCTCTGGTTGCAGACTCTGCATCAGGAACTGACACCATGATTATACCTCAATCTCAAAACCAGAACTGACCCCTGCACCGGCACCTCATTAGCCTTCTAAACGGGGATCAATAGCCTACTTGACTTCCCAAGTATCATTCTTCGGTGTTTTAGGGCTTTGCCAGCAGTACTACATCAAGCCCCCTGACCGCGGCATTGACTGTAATGGGGCTTTTGCTTAAACTCCACAATCGCCCTTGACCAGGCCTTGGGTCATCATACCTTTTGTCTGGAACACGTCTGACGTCCACATCCTCACTGGTCTTTGAGTAGTCCCTTTTTCAACTGGTCTTAGCTATATTTGTAGTATATCCGTGCACCTAATATTGTCTTTGGTCAATTTATTCCAAAGGCATTTCTTTTGTAAAAATGAACTTGTAAAGTATTACTTACCAGTGATATTGTGTGGTCTACTTGTGTGGACAGTTGCTTCAGATGTTTGGGGTTATTGTATCACATTTGTATCACCCTGTGCTTGTTTTTCCAAATTGCTTGCACCCCAAAACCTATAACAAACAGTTGTAACTGTTATCTACTGGTTTAAAGTGTATTGTGTGTCTCCTTGAGACACTTCACTGCTTTTAATATGCGTGCCTAAGGCTTACCTTTTTGTAGATGAATATTTCTTTAATGCCCAACTTAACATGAGGAATATTTATTTTCAGTAATTGCATACTGTATGGACAATATTTTGAAGTGTGTGTCTGTATGTGTGGGTGAGTCGTACCTTTTGCCAGCCATATCCCCTTCTAAGAGAACAACCATACTGCTCTTATGTTTACCATTGTGAGAGTTTGGACTAACATGGTGGAAACACTAATAATTGATTTTCCTAAGTATCCAACCCCAAAATTGCAGAATGCCACTGATTTCCCCACATTTTGTTTTCATGCCACTAGAACAGCCACACCAGACAGACAACCCCACAAAGCCAGTCTAACACACTATATCTTTTACCATAGCATCTAGTAGATCTACCCAACAGACACCTTTTGCCCTCCCGGCACTCACAAGAAATAAGAAAAACATCACTCCAGAAAAACGACTCCCTGGTATTCTACCCACCCTCGACTCCCTACCGGACAATTTGGACCACAGCGCCCTTGTCGAAGAGTATAACAACGCTATGACCACTACTCTCGACATCTCCCCACTAAAACCTAATAGTAAGCCCAAAAACCACCTCAACAACTCGTTCATCCCTCACCTAAAACGCTACGACTAGACAAAAGAAAATGCAAAACAACCTGGAAACTCAATCCTACCCAAGAGAACAAATCTAAGCTCATATAAATCTCATCCCAATACAAGAAGGATATACTTTTGGCAAATCGAAACACTTAACGCTAGAATCTCACAAGCAAACTCGAGCACGAAGGAACTCTTCACGATACTGAAAGAATTAGAAAACCCCATTACAGCCCAAGACCACTGTGTCAAAGATAAAACTTAGTGCTCCGATATCCAGCACGCCCTAGCGAACAAAGTGGCTAACCTTCAAAATAAAATAGCACAAAAAAAGCCTCTCTAACCATCACCACTCGATCACTAAATAAAACTAGTCCACCCAAAAATAATCATGTCGCCCAATTTCACTTCCCTAAAGTCTCCATTACAGAGGTCGAGAAAGTTATATTGGGTCTTAAACCATCCAACTGCAAAGGTGACCAATGTCCATCGCAATTTATGAAGGACGCTGCCAGGGACCTATCACCCTTCATCACCAAACTAATTAATGCCGCTTTCACATTTGGCACGATACACAGCAATCTGAAAGAATCCTGGTTACTCCCTCTTAAAAGACAAACGCTTGACCGGCCATACCGACTAATTACAGGCCCATCACTACGGTGCCATTCTTGTTGAAAATTTTAGATAAAGTAGCATATATCCAAATCCAGCACTTCTTAGAACTCAACCAACCTTTAGGCTCTCGCCAATCTGGCTTCTGGCCATTACATGGCACAGAAACGGCTCTCATCGATCTTAAAGCCCAAATAGACAAACTAAGAGACAATGGAAAGCTTGCATTACTCCTCCTCCTTGACTTGTGGGCGGCTTTCGACTTGGTGGACCACAATGTCCTTTGTAGCCACCTGTACTCAGCTGCCCATTTCTCCAGCGAGGCCATAATGTGGATACAATCCTTTCTAAGTGACCGAACCATGAGGGTCTTCTCACTCTCAGCAGCTGCAGAGCCTATCCCCATCACGTGTGGGGTTCCCCAGGGCTCCTGTGTCTCTCCAACCCTGTATAATATATTCACCAAGCCCCTGTTTGATGACTTGGACCGTCTGGGTATCACCTACACTAACTATGCAGATGATACCCAGATCCTCCTACCACTTTCCGGGGCCTACTGCAAGGATTCAGCATGGGTGAATAGAATTTACAGCATCGTTCAGACCTGGATGGCCACTCACGGCCTCTGTCTAAACGATGATAAAACAGAGCTCCTCATCCTGGGATTGGCACCTCTACTCACTAGAATTGGTACAAACTACTCATCATTCATCATTGATGGGAACCTTATTAAGGTTGCCAAGGAAGTAAAAACACTAGGTTTTTACTTAGACTTTACACTAACATTCACAAAACAGGTAAACTCCCTAGCCTCTTCAACAGCTTATACATGCAAACTAATTAGAGCTAGCAAACACTTCCCCTCAGCCAACAGCTGCATGACCCTAGCAAGAGCTCTCATCCTATCCAGATTAGACTATTGTAATGCTCTCTACATTGGAGCGAACAAATATATCAGCAACAAAATACAGACTCTCCAAAACAATGCCCTTAGAGCGGCACTCAATATCTCCAGGAAATAACCTATCTCTGAAACTAGAAGAAAACACAAGTGGCTCTCCACACTGGAGAAAATAAAATTAAAACAGCATCCTTCATTGACAAAAGCCTCAACAACAAAGCCCCCTGATACCCAATAGAAAGATTCTCTAGAAAAACCTCTACTAGACCCATGAGACGAGCTAACTCCAACTGCCTTCAGGTGCCTCGCTTTAAACTATCCACTATCCGAGGTACCAGCTTCCCAGTTAAAGCAGCTCAACTATGGAACTCGCTGCCCAACACACTCAGAAAGGACCAAACCTTTACTAATTTCAGACAAAATTTAATTAAATGGTTCTTGGCGACTGCTGAAAATTGAACTCATTGAATTTGACCTCTTATGTAAAAATGTGTACATTATATCTAATATTGACTGTCCGTTGTTTTGTCACACCACTGAACACTATATGTATATACACCATTTTTACTAAACTAGTTGTTTCTTCTTTAAATGCCATTATCCTGTAACCAATGTAACTATGTACTAAGCTGTGTGACTTCTTGCTGCCTGCGCCCTGATAACTTCGGGTCCAGCGCGCATAATAAATACTAAACAAACAAACCCTAAATATAAGTGGCCCGGGTAGCATCCTGAACCCTGCCATTGCATGCCTAGTCCTGCATGGCGAGGGATGGATCATAGTGCTATTAGTTCTGCTCCTGGACAGGGTTCGAAGACTACCCCTGTATGCATTTTCACCCTAATATATTCTTGCTTGTGGCTTAAAGTGCCTCTTTCCCTGTCTTAGCCACAGAGTAGGGAAATGGACTTCAAACAGTACCTGGCGCTTTGACGAGTCTAGGGAATTCATCCCTTCTGCCCAAGGGGGAACTGCCCCCTATAAGAGGGCAAACTTGCTACGCAAAACCCTCTAGGGTTTTGGGCAAGTGGGCTCTCGCTGAGAGTGACTCCCGCTTAGGGGACAAGGACTCCCAGTTCAACATGGTTGTAACATCTTCCTTGGCCCCAACGTCCCAAGTTTTTCTGCATACCTGGGAATAGATGATATTATAAATGTAATGTGGCACTCACACATGCTTGGTTTGGCTGCTGACCACTCCTTAAAGATGAAGCCCCCGGGCCAATGGGACGGTGTCTCTCTATTCAGAGACCAAATATACAACCAAGAAATTGTGCCCACTGGAAATTATTCAAAACCTCATGTCACAGAGATATTATTTTACCTACCATACCCCAATCAGTAAAATATAAGTCAACCTAATAACAGTTTAGTAATCACTTTTAATTTGGCAACTCAAGTTAGACCAACTAGCGTTCAATAAATGTATTACACATTGTATACAAGTTAAAAAGTACAAAAAATGTGTTTTATTACATTCCACACTTGACGTCTAGCAGACGTATAGCATAATGATACGCTGAATATGGTCAGTATGTTTCAGCTGACTAAGCCGCCTTTGTCAGGACCACCAATTTAAACCCTAACCAAAAAAATGAAAAATGGGGCAATCGTAAACCAATTCGAACGGTCACCAAACATGCACACTCGATAAACAACAATGGCACTCACCGGAACAAAATATGTGAAGGTTGCATAGCATTGGGAGGGGAGCAGGTCAGGACATGGCATTAGAGGCATTTAAAACTCCACCCCAAAATAAATCTAGGGCCAAAAATTAAACCATGAAGAAAAAGTTGCTGAATACCATACTAGAGATCACCACCCCTAAAATGGTAAATGCTGAGACTTCACCAGTTGATTACTTTCAGGTCTTGCAAGCCGTCATGCAGAAACTAAATAACAAAAAACAAAAACAGGAGCACCTTGTCAGAGAGATACCAAACCCATGCCTCATGCAGTTATTTTTTTGGGAAAGGGGTCACAAAGCCTTCATAACACCAGGAACTTACCAACTTGTGCGCAAAGTCGCAGGAGATACAATAGAAAGATGTGGAGTACCGCATTGAGGGGAACAAATAGATACCTTCATGGTATAAACACAGCACACATAGCAGACGCGATTGCGCCATTGATACACAGACACATCCCAACATTACCATGGAGGTGAAGCCTTGGAGAAATACAATACGGCAATTCAGAGACTGGCATATAAGGGACAAGGAGAAAGAGAAGAGTTGATGCAAACCCAGCCAGCCCAAAGGAATCCGCGCAGATTGGGCACTTCCACTACAGTGCGGAAATGATGCAGCCTGGAAGGCAGGACCACAACGCCTAGATGGTGGACGAAGAGCCTGTACCGTGCTGCTGAGCCACTGCATCTCCAAGGTCTCTGCTAGTGAGAGACCAAACCACGACCAACACAGGAAACCGGCACGCCGGAGAGAAAGCACCCACAACAGGGTGCAAAGAACCAGAATTCTGCACAAGACGATTCCGCCGCAGAGAGAGAGATGCCTCCTCCTCATGGGAAGGAGACCGCGGAACAGAGGGTACGTGGTATGCAATAAGGAGAAGGTACGTGAGGAACTCTTAATACCAAAGCTACTTCACTCAGCACTCTGTGATGTCCAATGGGGCGTGCCGACATCCTTCCACAAGATATCCTTCCACACTATGTGCAAGGATACATTTGATATGGTTGTCTGAGTGCATATCGCCTCTCGTACACTCAATGCAGTATAGGGACAACACATGGAGTCCCATATAGGGCTCTTCTCCTACTGTTCCAATATAACGGCGGTGATGGGAAATGCTTCCACCTGCCCAGAGGAGGTGGTTTAGCGAGAGTGATATCATTAAAATGTGCAAAGACATAATGAAATAATATGAAAATATTTTATAGTGACAATGCAACTGAAATAACGAGAAACATGTACAAAATAGAGTAATCATGTTTGCAAAATAAGATAAAGTAGCTTGCTGATCAATAACGCAACAACGCAAGGTAGATATGACTTATAGAAGCTTGCTATAGAGACACCTGTGTACGAGCGCAGTATATCATATCATATATATAGAACGTGGCTTCGATGGCCATAATTTGAAGATGGATGCCGGCTCGGGCTAAGACTCAATTCAGCTCCCTCGGAGACAGTAGATGCTGGAAAACCGCTTTGTGTGCAAAACGAAGAGGAGTCTAGGTTGGCCTGGGGATCAAGGATGCTATTTATATGGAATAGCTTCAAGGCACAAAGGGAGGCAGACGGATAACACATGGACGAGAGACCTATTTCCCTTAGATAAAAGTAGAAGAAAACATTTGCAAGAGCCAACTATTGGACAATTAAGTGTATAAAGTCTATACAAGATAGTGAGCAAGTCTCTAGAGGCCAAGAGGAGCAATGACTCCCAGCATTATTGAATCAAATGGCAGTAAATAAGAGGTCGAAATGGACACATTTGTGGCTTCTTCACACGTGATTCAGAAGTCGAAAACCAGAGCTATTCATTAAGGTGTGGATGAAGATCGTGATGTGCTTGCACTCCCTTGAATGTCCCAGAACAGAGAGCAGGCTACAATGTCAACTACAGACAAGAAACTTTGACTCATGGTTGTGCTGATGAGAGATGATGGACTAATTGGGGAAAGTGGGGAGTAATGGGACGTGACTCGAGCACCTGTGTTTCGTTTCACTTACGTGCTGCTAGCCGAGTCGAAGTCCAAGGTTGGGTGGGGATGCCAACCAATCAGTGGGTTTATGGGGCAACCTGCTATACAATGTTGCATAGACCAATCCGCTGCCATTTTGTCTGCTATAATCAGTATTATAGTATTTAGAGGTAGTTTGAGGGGTGCCTTACAGATGAGAGGCAGCCATTGGTGTACTAACCCCTATATATTCTAGCAGTAGGTATG